>NC_140994.1:92666291-92802086 GCF_052327205.1 Somniosus microcephalus | reverse complement strand
GGGCACAGCAGTCATCATGGGTGACTTTAATCTACATATAGATTGGGCTAACCAAATTAGTAACAATACTGTGGAGCAGGAATTCCTGGAGTGTTTACGGGATGGTTTCCTGGACCAATATGTCGAACCAACCAGAGATCAGGCCATCTTAGACTGGGTATTATGTAACGAGAAAGGATTAATTAGCAATCTTGTTGTAAGAGGCCCCTTGGGTCGGAGCGATCATAATATGATTGAATTCTTCATTAAGATGGAGAATGAAGTAGTTAACTCAGAGACTAGGGTCCTAAATTTAAATAAAGGAAACTACGATGGTCTGAGGCGCGAGTTCGGTAGGATTGATTGGGGAATGTCACTCAAAGGGTTGACGGTGGATAGGCAATGGCAAACATTCAAAGACCGCATGGTTGAACTACAGAATTTGTTCATCCCAGTTTCGCATAAAAATAAAACAAAAAAGGTGACTCAACTGTGGCTAACAAGGGAAATTAGGGATAGCATAAGGTCCAAGGAGAGGACATATAAATTGGCCAGAAAAAGCAATAATCCTGAGGATTGGGAGCAGTTTCGGATTCAACAAAGGAGGACAAAGGGATTAATTAAGAAGGGGAAAATAGAATATGAGAGTAAGCTTTCAGGGAACATAAAAACTGACTGTAAAAGCTTTTATAGATGTGTGAGAAAAAGATTGGTGAAGTTAAGCGTAGGTCCCTTGCAGTCAGAATCAGGGGAATTTATAATGGGGAACAAAGAAATGGCAGACCAACTGTCTTCACAAAGGAGGACACAAATAACCTCCCAGAGATGCCGGGGAACATAGGGTCTGATGAAAGGGAGGAACTGAAAGAAATCAGTATTTGTAGGGAAATGGTGTTAGGGAAATTGATGGGATTGAAGGCTGATAAATCCCATGGGCCTGATAATCTACATCCTAGGGTACTTAAGGAAGTGGCCCTAGAAATAGTAGATGCATTGCTGATCATCTTCCAACATTCGACGGAATCTGGAACAGTACCCATGGATTGGAGGGTAGCTAATGTTACCCCACTATTCAAAAAAGGTGGTAGAGAGAAAACAAGGAATTACAGACCGGTAAGCCTGACATCGGTAGTGGGGAAAATGCTAGAGTCCATTATAAAAGATGCAATAGCAGAGCACTTGGAAAACAGTGACAGGATCGGACAAAGTCAACATGGATTCACAAAAGGTAAATCGTGCTTGACTAATCTACTGGAATTTTTTGAGGATGTAACTGGTAGATAGATAAGGGAGAACCAGTGGATGTGGTGTATCTGGACTTTCAGAAGGCCTTCGATAAGGTCCCACATAAGAGATTAGCGTGTAAAGTTAAGGCACATGGGATTGGGGGCAAGGTATTGACTTGGATAGAGAACTGGTTGGCAGACAGAAAGCAAAGAGTTGGAATAAACGGGTCTTTTTCCGAGTGGCAGGCGGTGACTAGTGGGATACCGCAGAGATCGGTCCTTGGACCCCAGCTATTCACAATATATATTAATGATCTAGACAAGGGAACTAGATGTAATATCTCCAAATTTGCAGACGACACAAAGCTGGGTGGGCGTGTGTGCTGTGAGGAGGATGTCGAGAAACTCCAGGATGATTTGGACAGGTTGGGTGATTGGGCAGAAACATGGCAGATGCAATATAACGGATAAATGTGAGGTTATCCACTTTGGTGGCAAAAACAGGAAGGCAGATTATTATCTAAATGGCAATAGATTGGGAGAACGGGAAGTGCAACGAGACCTGGGTGTCCTTGTGCACCAGTCGCTGAAGGTAAGCATGCAGGTGCAGCAGGCGGTTAAGAAGGCAAATGGTATGTTGGCCTTCGTAGCGAGAGGGTTTGAGTACAGGAGCAAGGATGTCTTGCTGCAGTTGTACAGGGCCTTGGTGAGACCACACCTTGAGTATTGTGTGCAGTTTTGGTCGCCTTATCTGAGGAAGGATGTTCTTGCCATGGAAGGAGTTCAGCAAAGATTCACCAGGTTGATACCTGGGATGGCAGGAATGACGTTTGAGGAGAGATTGGGCTTGTACTCGCTGGAGTTTAGAAGAATGAGAGGTGATCTCATTGAAACTTATAAAATTCTGACATGACTGGACAGACTAGATGCAGGAAGGGTGTTCCCGATGTTCGGGGAGTCCAGAACCAGGGGACACAGTCTAAGGATAAAGGGTAGGCCATTTAGGACAGAAATGAGGAGGAATTTCTTCACCCAGAGAGTGGTGAACCTGTGGAACTCTCTTCCACAGAAGGCGGTGGAGGCCAGTTCATTAAATATATTCAAGAAGGAGTTGGATATATTTCTTAAGGCTGAAGGGATCAAGGGGTATGGGGAGAAAGCGGGGACCGGGTACTGAATTTGGATGATCAGCCATGATCGCATTGAATGGCGGAGCAGGCTCAAGGGGCCGAATGGCCTACTCCTGCTCCTATCTTCTATGTTTCTATGTGTCATCGGCAAACTTACTGATCATACCTCCTACATTCATATCTAAATCATTAATGTACACTACAAACAGCAAGGGACCCAGCACCGATACCTGCGGTACGCCACTGAACACAGGCTTCCAGTCACAAAACAACCTTCGACCATCACCCTCTGCCTCCTGCCACTAAGCCAAAGGTTGTAATCTCTGGATTACTCCCGGTGCCATGTGCTAATGAGTATAGGAATAAGAGGATAGAGCAGATGAATGCGTGGCTAAAGAGTTGGTGCAGGAGGGAGGGCTTTAGTTTCCTGGATCACTGGGTCTGTTTCTGGGGAAGGTGGGACGTGTACAAGTCGGATGGGTTGCACCTGAACCGGAATGGGACCAACATCCTTGCGGGTAGGTTTGCTAGTGCTGTTGGGGGGGGTTTAAATTAATTTGGCAGGGGGATGGGATACGGAGTGGAGCTATAGTAGGGGGTGATGCACAGCCAAATATAGAGGAAAAAACAAGTCAGCCTGGAAGGCAGAGCAAATATGTAACGGCACAAGGGAGTATGGCAAGGCTGGATGGCATTTATTTTAATGCAAGGACTCTTGAGTAAGGCAGATGAATTGAAGGTGTTGATAAACAGATGGGAGTATGATATTGTTGCTGTCACAGAGACATGGTTGAGGGAGGGGCAAGACTGGCAGCTCAGTATTCCGGGGTATAGAATCTTCAGGCGAGACAGAGGGGGGTGTAAAAGAGGAGGGGGTGTCGTAATATTAATCAAGGGGTCAATTACTGCAGTAAGGAGGGATGATATCTTAGCAGGTTCCTCTAATGAGGCCATATGGGTAGAACTTAAAAACAAAAAGCAGGCAAGCACTTTGCTGGGAGTGTACTATAGGCCCCCAAACAGTCAAGGGGAGATAGAGGAATAGATATAGAGTCATAGAGTCATAGAGTTTTACAGCACAGAAAGAGGCCCTTCGGCCCATCGTGTCTGCGCCGCCCATCCATCCCTGTCCAGTCTAATCCCATTTTCCAGCATTTGGTCCATAGCCTTGTATGCAATGGCATTTCAAGTGCTCATCCAAATGCTTCTTGAATGTTGTGAGGGTTCCTGCCTCTACCACCCTTTCAGGCATTGAGTTCCACATTCCAACCACCCTCTGGGTGAAAAAGTTCCTCCTCAAATCCCCTCTAAATCTCCTGCCCCTTACCCTGAATCTATGCCCCCTTGTTATTGACCCCCCTACTAAGGGGAAAAGTTCCTCTTTGTCTACCCTATCTATGCCCCTCATCATTTTGTACACCTCAATCAGGTCCCCCCTCAGCCTTCTTTGCTCCAAGGAAAACAACCCCAGCCTGTCCAGCCTCTCTTCATAGCTGAGGCGCTCCATCCCAGGTAACATCCTGGTGAATCTTCTCTGCACCCTCTCCAAAGCAATCACATCCTTCCTATAGTGAGGCGACCAGAACTGCACACAGTACTCCAGCTGTGGCCTCACCAGCGTTTTGTACAGTTCCATCATAACCTCCCTGCTCTTATATTCTATGCCTCGGCTAATGAAGGCAAGTATCCCATATGCCTTTTTAACCACCTTATCTACCTGTTCCGCTGCCTTCAGGGATCTATGTACATGTACACCAAGGTCCCTCTGACCCTCTGTACTTCCTAGGGTCCTACCACTCATTGTGTATTCCCTTGCCTTATTTGTCCGTCCAAAATGCATCACCTCGCACTTTTCAGGGTTAAATTCCATTTGCCACTTTTCCGACCAACCCGTTTATATCGTCCTGTAGCCTGAGGCTTTCCTCCTCACAATTTACCACCCCACCAATTTTCGTGTCATCTGCGAACTTACTGATCATACCTTTTACATTCTCATCCAAATCATTTATGTAGATCACAAACAACAAGGGACCCAGCACCGATCCCTGAGGTACCCCACTGGACACAGGCTTCCAGTCACAAAAGCAACCTTCGACCATCACCCTCTGCCTCCTGCCACTCAGCCAGTTTAGGATCCAACGCGCCAAGGCACCCTGGATCCCATGGGCTCTTACCTTCTTGTCCAGTCTCCTATGCGGGACTTTGTCAAAAGCTTTACTGAAGTCCATGTAAACCACATCCACAGCATTTCCCTCATCCACCCCCCTAGTCACCCCCTCGAAAAATTCAATCAGATTTGTCAGACATGATTTACCCTTGACAAAGCCATGCTGACTATCCCCGATTAATCCTTGCCTCTCCAAGTGGAGACTAATTTTGTCCCTCAGAATTTTTTCCAATAATTTCCCTACCACAGATGTTAGGCTCACTGGCCTGTAATTCCCTGGTTTATCCCTGCTACCCTTCTTGAATAATGGTACTACGTTAGCTGTTCTCCAGTCCTCTGGTACATCCACTGTGGCCAGAGAGGTTCTGAAAATTTGTGTCCGAGCCCCTGCAATCTCCTCCTTTGCCTCCCACAGCAGCCTGGGATACATCTCGTCTGGGCCTGGGGATTTATCCACTTTTTGGCCTGCTAAAACCGCTAGCACCTCCTCCCTCTCGATGCTAATATGTTCAAGTATGTCACAGCCCCCTTGCCCGATTTCTATGTCTGCATCGTCTTTCTCCATAGTGAACACAGATGCAAAAAATTCATTTAAAACCCCGCCTACATCATCTGGCTCTACACACAGATTGCCACTTTGGTCCCTAATGGGCCCTACCCTTTCCCTGGTTATCCTCTTGCCCTTAATATACTTATAAAACATCTTAGGATTTTCCTTTATTTTGCTCGCCAGTGTTATTTCATGGCCCCTCCTCGCCCTCCTAATTTCTTTTTTAAGTATGCCCCTGCATTTTTTATACTCCTCTAGGGCTTCTTCCGTCTTTAGTCTTTTGTAACTGCCAAAAGCCCCCCTTTTATTTCTAATGCATTTTTGTATATCCCTTGTCATCCAAGGTTCCCTTTGCTTGTTGGTCCCACCCTTGACCTTTACAGGAACATGTTGGCGTTGTACTCTCTCTACTTCCCTTCTGAAAGTCTCCCACTGTTTTGATGCGGATTTTCCTATAAGTAGCTGCTCCCAGTCCAATTTGGCCAGATCCTGCCTTATCATATTAAAATCGGCCTTCCCCCAATTTAGAACCCTTATTTCCGGGCCGTCTTTGTCTTTTTCCATGACCACCTTAAATCTCACCGAATTGTGGTCACTGTCGCCAAAATGCTCTCCTACTGACACTTCCACCACTTGCCCGGC
The DNA here is from genome assembly GCF_052327205.1 of Somniosus microcephalus. Taxonomy (NCBI): domain Eukaryota; kingdom Metazoa; phylum Chordata; class Chondrichthyes; order Squaliformes; family Somniosidae; genus Somniosus; species Somniosus microcephalus. The sequence continues at coordinate 92,796,392 of NC_140994.1, read as the reverse complement.
TACATTCCCCAGAATTAGGTCCAGTACCGCCCCCTCTCTTGTAGGACTTTCTACATGTTGGCTCAAAAAGCTCTCCTGGATGCACTTTAAGAATTCTGCACCCTCTAAGCCTTTCACACTCTGACTATCCCAATTTATATTGGGGAAGTTGAAATCCCCCACTATTATTACCCTATTATTTTCGCACTTTTCTGAGATTTGCCTACATATCTGTTCCTCTATCTCCCCCTGACTGTTTGGGGGCCTATAGTACACTCCCAGCAAAGTGCTTGCCCCCTTTTTCTTTTTAAGTTCTACCCATATGGCCTCATTAGAGGAACCCGCTAATATATCATCCCTCCTTACAGCAGTAATTGACTCCTTAATTAATATTGCAACACCCCCTCCCCTTTTACACCCCCCTCTGTCTCGCCTGAAGATTCCATACCCCGGAATATTGAGCTGCCAGTCCTGACCCTCCCTCAACCATGTCTCCGTGATAGCAACAATATCGTACTCCCATGTGTTCAACAACAACTTCAGTTCATCCACCTTATTTGCAAGACTCCTTGCATTAAAATAAATGCCTTCCAGCCCTGCCATATTCTCTTTTGCCTTCACATATTTGCTTTGCCTTCCCAGCTGACTTGTTTTTCCCTCTGTATTTGGCTGTAAATCACCCCCTACTATAGCTCCACTCTGTACCCCATCCCCCTGCCAAGTTAGTTTAAACCCCCCCCAGCAGTGCTAGCAAACCTTCCCGCAAGGATATTGGTTCCCCTCTGGTTCAGGTGTAAACCGTCCGACTTGTACAAGTCCCACCTTTCCCAGAAGCAGACCCAGTGATCCAGGAAACTAAAGCCCTCCCCCCTGCACCATCCCTTTAGCCACGCATTCATCTGTTCTATCTTCCTATTTCTATACTTACTAGCACGTGGCACTGGGAGTAATCCAGAGATTACAACCCTCGAGGTCCTGCTCTTTAATCCTTCACCTAGCTCCCTAAATTCTTGCTGCAGGACCTCATCCCTCTTTTTACCTATGTCGTTGGTACCAATGTGGACCACGACCTCTGGCTGTTCACCCTCCCCCTCCAGAATGCCCTGCAGCCGCTCAGTGACATCCTTGACCCTGGCACCAGGGAGGCAACAAACCATCCTGGATTCACGTCTACGGCCACAGAAACGCCTATCTGTTCCCCTTACTATAGAATCCCCTACCACTATTGCTCTCCCACTCTTTTTCCCCCCTTCCTGGGCAGCAGGAGCACCGCCAGTGCCAGGAAGCGTCCTCCTGCAACTTAATCACCTCTTGGATGGTTGGCATTAGTTTTTCCGAGGTAGACTGATTCTTGTTGGAATTTTTAGTCTGCCTCATAATTCGGGGCACAATCATTTGGTGACTCCTAGAAGCAATTTTGGCTGCCTCATCAGTGCGGCGGTTTCCTATATCTACCGGGTTTTGGCCAGTGGTATGGGCAGAGCATTTAATCACGGCTATCTGTTTGGGGAGTAAAAGGGCTTGCAGGAGGTCTGAAACTAACTGACGGTGTGAGATCGGACTGCCCGAGGAGGTTAGAAATCCTCTATTTTTCCACAATTGTCCAAATCTCAGAGAAGTGTAGAAATAATAGGGTAATAATAGTAGGGGATTTCAACTTCCCCAATATTAACTGGAATATTCAGAGTGTGAAAGGCCTTAGTGGGTGCAGAATTCCTAAAGTGCATCCAGGAGAGCTTTTTGAGCCAGCATGTAGAAAGTCCTACAAGAGAGGGGGTGGTACTGGACCTTAATTCTAGGGAATGTAGCCGGGCAGGTGGTAGAAGTGTCAGTAGGAGAGCATTTTGGTGACAGTGACCATAATTCGGTGAGATTTAAGGTAGTCATGGAAAAGGACAAAGATGGACCAGAAATAAAGGTTCTAAATTGGGGGAAGGCCGATTTTAATATGATCAGGCAGGATCTGGCCAAAGTGGACAGGGATCAGCTACCTGTAGGAAAATCCACATCAGAGCAGTGGGAGTCTTTCAGAAAAGAAATAGAGTACAGCGCCAACATGTTCCCAAAGAGGTCAAGGGTGGGACCAACAAGCCCAGGGAACCCTGGATGTCAAGGGATATACAAGAATGGATTAGGGAAAAAAAGGGAGGCTTTTGGCAGATACAAAGGACTAAAAACAGTGGAAGCCCCAGAGGAGTATAGAAAGTGCAGGGGGGTACTTAAAAAAGAAATTAGGAGAGCGAAGAGGGGGCATGAAAAAACACTGAAAGGCAAAATAAAGGAAAATCCCAAGGTGTTTTATATGTATATTAAGGGCAAGAGGATAACCAGGGAAAGAGTCGGGCCCATTCGGGACCAAAGTAGCAATCTGTGTGTAGAGCCGAAAGATGTAGGTGAGGTTTTAAATGAATATTTTGCATCTGTGTTTACTATGGAGAAGGACGATGTAGGCATAGAAATGAGACAGGGGGATTGTGATATACTTGAACAAATTAGCATTGAGAGGGAGGAGGTTTTAGCAGGCTTAAAAGTGGATAAATCCCCAGGCCCAGACAAGATGTATCCCAGGCTACTATGTGAGGCAAGGGAGGAGATTGCAGGGGCTCTGACACAAATTTTCAGAACCTCTCTGGCCACAGGGGAGGTGCCAGAGGACTGGAGAACAGCTAACGTAGTACCATTATTCAAGAAGGGTAGTAGGGATAAACCGGGGAATTACAGGCCAGTGAGCCTAACATCGGTGGTAGGGAAATTATTGGAAAAAATTCTGAGGGACAGAATTGGTCTCCACTTGGAGAGGCTTCCACCTCAGGCTCTTCCTCCTGGACAGTGGGGAGGGTGTCTGTCGATGGTCCTGTGGGGGAGTAAAGGAATGAGTTAGAGATGTTACGGTAGCGTGGCATGCACATGCAATAGCGTAGATGATCAATTGCCATTCTATAAATGTACATCAGCAGCCATTTTAGTGACTCTGCAATGTAAATGAGAGAGATGCAAAACTATTCTGTCACCAGCTTGCTCTGCTGCGCCCATCTGTCCATCCCCCATTTCCAACTCCACCTCAGAACCAACGATTTCCAGGGCCGCCTCTTCAACATGGGTCAATTGGGTGAGGGAAGGTGGCCCTCCTCCAGTCTTCGTCCTTTCCCTTTTATTGTGGGCTCTCTTTTCCTGCAATGAGGGAGACAAGTGGAGTTTGAATGAGAATGATGGAGTGAGTGTAGAGAGTCCAGAGCAGAGATGCTTAGAAGGAGACAAAGATGGAGTGAGGTTCCATTTCCAAGGGCCCTCCCTGTGTGTTGTTAGTCGTTGTCATTGCATAACATTGATAGGGAGTGTGAGGGCAGCATAGTCGAATAGTGTAGTAATTGTGTTCATAGAGTGAGAGGGATGGTTATGGGTGCAAGGGTTGTATAGGTAAAGTGGGATGTGGAGGAGGAGGTTGACAATGCAGAGTGCTGGTGATGAGAGGAGAAGGGGAGCAGAAGGATGGTCAAGCTGATGGTATACTCACTTTGGCTGATCTTACATGGTCATTGAACCTCTTGCGGCACTGCAGCCATGTTCTGCTGCACACAGACCTGGAGGTAACATCCCATGCCAGCTGCACCCACACAGCCTTGGTTTGTGTGGGAGGCTTCTTCTCAGGGACTCATCTGTGAATCTCGGGGAGGCCTTGGCTCTGGAATTGGCCATTTCTTCTCAACGCAAAAGTTTCCAAGTTGTGCAGCATCCATAAAACAACAGTGAAATGAACCAAGGAAGCAAGCAGCCCTTAAATGAAACTGCTTAAGTGACGTCAGCAGAGGCAAGTTTCAGTCCCTAAAGAGTAATTGGCCCAGGGGAATCCACACGCCCGGAATTAATTGGGCAATTAGGGGAAAATCCAAACTTTTTCCCACCTGACAGTGGAGGTGGGTTCGGCACCCGCCCACCCCCAAACCCGCTCCCAACCCGCCTCCAATGGGAAAATCTCCCCCTAAGTATGTCTGTTTTTATGGTGTAAATTGAGATTATTTGGAAGAAAAATGTTGCTACTGTAATAGCTTTATAATTGCAATTGTATATTAGTTCATGTTTATTATTAGATAATATGTTTGTTCACATTCTGTCTTTGTATGTTTTGCATCATATAGTAATGTTTTGGGCAAGAGATAACTATTGGTCCATCTAACCCCTTAGTCTTCCAAACCTCTCATCAGGTTCCACAATATTATCCTAGAGCAAATAGCTTTGAATCCTGTTTATAATAGGAACTATTTGAGTCCTTTTTTATAACTGTTATGATTTTCTGTTCCACTGGTAATCTAATCCACATTTTTACCACTCCATCACTGTTTTGACACCCTAGCTTTAAACTGTGTTCATAGTCCTTTCAGTGACACAATTTAAGGTTTTCCTGAATCTAATTTCTCCATTACTGTGAACATTTTTAAGCCCTCTATCAAGTTGCCCCACATTGTCCTGTTCTCAAGAGCAAAATCACAGAGTAAACCATATCTCTTCATAATCCAGCCCTTTAAGTTGAGTAATCGGCCTATAGCCCTCCTCTGGACTTCTTCCTACAATAATATATTCTTTCTGTAATTTGGAGACCAAACTTGAAACATTATACCAGATGTGGTTTCATCAAGGCCAAGTACCATTTCAAAATCTTTTTGATTTATAAGTCACACCCCTAGTTATACACCCAACATTCTATGTGCTTTCTTGACCACCCATGAGAAACTGAACTGAACGATTTTAACAACCTATCCACAAAAGCCCCAGGTCTCTAATGCTTTAACCTCGAGTGTTTCCATTTAATATGTACCAACATTGTCATTACTTTTTACTTAATCTCATGACTTTGCAATTATATGTATCGAATTCTTACTGCTGCCTTTCTGTCCATTGACCTAGTTTGTCCAGATCCCAAATAGATGTCATCTACAAACTTAAGTCAGCTTGAAAACTATCCTGTCCTCCCAAGTCATTTATAAAAATTATAAACATCAGCCCTTGTGGAATTCCACAGGCAACTGATTTCCATTCTGATATCTCTCTGCACATGACCATCTTTGTTGTCTACCTTCCATGCACACAGTATTCAACCTAATACTTGCTTGTTCCAAAATGTAACTTTTTCTAATCTATAGGTTCTTGATTTTGCAAGTAAGCAGCTTTGTTTTTTTTGCATAGAATACTGAATATAAAGGAGAATACTGGGCAGAACATGCTACCATCAAACTCTTCTGGGAGGTGTTCCATGAACTACCTTTGGAAAAGAAAAAACGTTTTCTGTGTAAGTCTTTAAAGGCATGGATGAACTAATTGAATTAACTGTTCATGATTTTATCTGTTTTAACTCTCTTCCTTTCGGTGCGCTGGTTGGATCTGAGAATGATTATGTTTTGCATTTACTTTACAGTGTTTCTAACTGGCAGTGACCGTATCCCAATTCTTGGAATGAAGAGCCTAAAGTTTATAATTCAACCAACTGGAGGTGGAGATAATTACCTTCCAGTGGCACACACCTGCTTTAATCTTCTGGATCTGCCAAAATACACAGACAAAGAAACCCTCAAGGCCAAGCTAGTTAAAGCCATAGATCATTATGAAGGCTTCAGCTTGGTGTAAAAACAATCAACCCTTAACTGCACATCTTTTGCTTTTTGAGTTGGGTAAAAAGCTGAATCCTTGGATATTACACATTTAACAACAAATGCTGTGTCATGAGAAATTGAACTGAACAAAATACAGTAAAGAGCTTACATTGTGTTCATTTTAGCAATTTGTATAGAATCATGTACACTGTTAATGCTACATGTTAAAATTACATTTACAAATTATGGGTTTAAATTATCTATATTGATAACATCACAAGAGCCACTAATACATTGCCTTATAGATACAAAGTCAACTAGAGCAGGTGTTCTCAACCGTTGGTCTGCGGCCCCCTAGGTGTCCATGAGAAGATTTCAAGGGGTCCACCAGTTGCTTTGTTCCATCAATATACAGGGGAGAATACTGATGTTTATGGCATAAACAACAGTAGTCTCCCCTGTATATTGAGATGAGTGGAATAGTCTCAGCGATACAAAGACTGCATGTGCAGTCAATTCAGGTTCTTACTGTTGGACACCATTTGAAAGCTTGGACAAGTCCCTTTGCATGGGCCGAGGTAGCATGAGCCTTCCTTTCAACCCCATTGTAATGAAGCCATTTCGCGCACACTCTGTAATTCACATCGCCGCTAGCACAGAGGGAGATCTGCCGACTCGGGGTCGAAAACTGTAAATGGTGGAAATTAATAAAACGGAAGTTGCTGGTAATGCAACAAGATTGTCTAATGTTTCGACTTGGATCCTTCCATTTAGGTATCAGGAAATAAACAAGTTCCTTCTATAGTTGCTTTTATGTTGCTTTCTTGCTGGCTGCTGGTGTATGGTTCTCCTGTAGCTGGTGGCAACCCTCAAGTTAACTTGCCAGGTACACTTAAGGCCAGCCACTGAGACACTAAGACCAGCTATTGAGCAGACCCAGTTTATTTATTTTTTGGAAAAACGATATCCCAGCTACCGGCCTTGGTGGATCCAGCGCGTTTACCTTGCAGTTGCTGCTGGCTGCACAAGGCCCACATGTCAGGAGCCGGCAGCAACTAAAATGGCAAGAAACCAATATAAAAGCAGCTTCTTGGACTGAACCAAGTGCAGAGGGGAGGGGGAGTTCAACGGGTAAGAGTCAAAGAAATAAAAACAGATGATGCAGGAAATACGTTCAACCTTCATGAAAAGGGAAGAAAGTCAGGTTAATGATTCGACTGTTGAACCTTGATCAGAACTCGAAGATGGACGAACCACTTCATAGGACTAAACACAACCAAATGGCGGGGGAAGGAACAGCAGGGCGGAAGTCAGCAGCCTGTCACAGAGGAGCATTGACCACCAAAACCATTTTTTGTTTGAATGAGGCAAACAGGCAAAAGAGTAAAAAGTTCTGAAAATAGTTGAGTAGGACACTGAGATGATGCACACAAAATGGAGGTGAAGCAAACAGGTGAGAAAATTATCAGACTCGGAGCTTTATATTCATGGCCATGTACTTCTTTGACAGAGGGAAAGGCCTTGCTGGGCTGGGCGCTCGTGTCCTTTGAGATACTGCTGGCTATTTGTGAAAGGGTTGGGGAGGAGGAAAGAGGTGGGCTGCCTTTGTCACTAAAGAATTTATGGCGATGAGGTCGGGTGGGTAAAGTCGCTCAGGGCCCTGTCTATTTCTCCATTCCTCTCATGTGACATCCACCTCTGCCATTACTGCTGCTGTTAATTCAAGTCACTGGCTTTCACCACATTGTTGGGGTTTGGTATCAAAATAAGAGGGAAGTTCTGTTTCCGAATGGAGGACCTGGACATGGAATTTTAGCCCAGTCCCACTGAATAGGCACAAAACGAGCCTGTAGTGAGCACTGTGCTTGTTGCTCCTGGTTCACTTCCTGTTAAGCAAATGGTTGATGGGGTGGAGCAGACCTTGGGCAACAAATGGGCACATAATTTAGAACATAATGCTGGAAATACTCAGCAGGTCAGGTAGCATCTGTGGCGAGAGAAACAAAGTTAACGTTTCAGCTTAATGATTTTTTGTCAGACCTGAAATGTTAAATGCTGAGTATTTCCACCATTTTCTGTTTTTATTTTAGATTTCCAGCATTCATAGTATTTTGCTTTTGTAAATTTAGGACTTAATAAATTCTTCCTTACATAAGGTGTAATAGAGCTATTAATAACAAATAACTAATTTTTATACTGAAAAATACTTGTGCTACAGGGGTGCCACAGAATTTTTATAACATGGGGTGCCTTGGATGCAAATAGGTTGAGAACCCCTGAACTAAAGTATGGGGAGACGGGAGTACAGTTGCATGAAATACTCACCCATAATTTTCTCATTACTTGTTGGCAAGTATAAATTAAGTTGTCTGTAAGATTACGTTGTACTTTTATGACTAGTTGAGATCAGTAAATAGTGTTAAGATTTTTGTGATACAATCACTTTTTGGCATATGGAAAAAGCATTGAGAAAATATACATGTGGCAACACTGGCATGCTATGTACATGAGCGCTTGTGTTCATTAAGTCTACTTCTATACCCCTTGTTCACCTCTCTTTTCCAATGTTACAAAAGAATATATGCATAATTTCATGAATTAAGGACCTAAGTATTCTGCTCAGTTCCTTAACTAACGGAATCTTGGCAAAAACTTTGATTCAGCCTAAGCCAAGAATGATGCAGAAATGAGTAACAGACATAGGGGTCGATTTTAACTCGGCCGTGAGGCGGGCTTTGAGGCGTGTGGGGGGTTAAAATCGCAAAAACTGGGGGTCGGGACCCACCTGGATCCCGACCCCGAGCCATTTTAACCCAGGCGTGCCTGATGGTCCCGAATCAGTCCCGCCTCCAACAGGCGGGACTGGTCTTTAAGGCCCTTAATCAGCAATAATTGGCCTTTATAATCCCATTTTAACAGGCCCTTGCATTTTTAACCCTTTTCCCATGTAACACACGCCTGGTGGGGATCATGCCTGTGAAACCTGGCGTGAGCACTATTGGCTTGCTGACTATCAGCTGCAGGTCAACCATTAAAGAGGAGATTTGATCAGTCATCATTTGCAGGTGGCAGGACTTTGTTGTTTCAGGCCTGGGGCAACTTTTACCAGGCTTAACCACACCTGTGGAAGGTTGGAGCCTCACACACACCTCCAGTGTGACCTCCTGGGAAACCCCGCTCGCCACCTTCACTCAGCGTTTCCTCAACGGAGGCATATACCAGAAGCATGGGAGCCATTTATTGCCTTCCCTTCTGGGCATTAGATGAGCTCGAACACCAGCCGTGGCACCAGCAGAACCAGGAACAACAGCAGCAGCAACAGGAGCGCCAGGCTGCTGCTCACCCACCTGACGCTGCACAGGCCAGAAGGTGCCAGCGCTTGGAAGTGGCTTGAGAGCACCTTGCACATCAGGGGGCCACGGGGACCCATATCTGCACTGGCAGTCCTACTCAGAAGGACTTCCATGAAGGTCTGGTTTCTCTGTTCAATAGATGCCCATCGCTCCTCAAGAGATGTCATTCTATTATGAGCACTCACCATGTTTTCCATACCCTGGTGACTTATCTCCTCCATGGAGGTTGCCATCCTTTCCATGGTGATGCGTTCATGCGCCAATGACTCCACTGGCTCTGCTCATGTTCGCTATAGACTCCTCCATTCGCTCCACACATCAACCCTCCGACTAGCACTCTCCACTGCTGTCCCTGTCTCCACAATCTGCTGATGCTCACTTGTGAGCTGTGATACACCAGGTGACAACACTACTCTATGTCCCGAAGGTCCCACCAAGGTGCGAGTGTCTGCGCTGGTGCTGGGTGCACTGAATTCTGCTGACGCTGCGCCTTCAGAGGTTTCAGCTTCCTCTGAGGCTCAGGCTCTTCCTCCTGGACAGTGGGGACGGGGGCTCTCGATGGTCCTGTGGGGGAGTGAAGGAAAGAGATGTGAGGTCAAGGTTACATGCATATTGCAGATGATCATAGGTCCATCTGTTATAGCTTCAGAATCATTATCAGCCACTCATGCAATGTCAATGAGAGAGATGGAAAATTACTCTTGTCACTAGCTTGCTGTGACGCACCCGTCTGTCCGTCCCCCACTTGCGCCTCATCCTCCAGTCCTACGATCTCCAGGACCGCCTCCTCCCAGGGGGTGAGGTGGGCTACTGATGGTGGCCCTCCTCCTGTCCTCGCTCGTTCTCTTTTATTGTGAGCACTCTTTTCCTGCAATGGGGGAGACAAGTGGAGTTTGAGTGAGAATGAAGGAGTGAGTGTAGAGAATCCATAGCATAGATGCTTAGAAGGAGACAAAGATGGAGTGAGGTGGCAAGACCAAGGACCCTCCCTGTGTGTTGTCACTTGTTTTCATAGCATCAGAGTGATGGGGAGTGTGAGGGCTGCATAGTTGAATAGTTAGGTGAATGTGAGCATAGAGAGAGGGGAAATGGGTAAGGGTGCATGGATGTCAGTGTCAAGTGGGATGTGGAGGAAGAGATTGCTAAAGCTGAGTGCTGGTGAGGAGAGTCAATGGAGATCAGATTGAGAGTGATGGGAACTTCATACTCACTTTTCCAGTGTGCTGAAGGTCATGAAATTTCTTCCTGCACTGTATCCAGGTTCTGCGGGTAGCCGATAAGGAGTTAACCTCCTCTGCCACTTGCAGCCACGCAGCCTTTGTCTGCTGGGGAGGCATCTTCCTGATGAAGGGAAGAGCACCTCCTTGTGAGCTCTTGCTCCCTCCACTAAAGCCTGCAGGGCAACGTCGTCAAAACAGGGTGCAGGCCTCGGTCTTTCTCTTACACTGAGCTGGAAGCAGAATGGCATCAGCAAATGCCAAAAGGTTGGCAGCCTGCAGAAGAAGCAAGGCTTGTTGCAGACCCTAAATGCAGCAGCATTAATGACGTCATATTATGCGACTTTCTGACTGGAAATACTCATTTGCCAAGGGTTCCCACACGTTGGAAATCAATTCGCCAATTGAGTTAAAGTTGCATCAATCTCACACACCTATTTAGATTCGTGTGGGAAACACCGAATTCGGGGAACCTGACAATTCCCCGCACCCGAGTTAAAATCGACCCCATAGTGTCAAAGATGAGTACAATTAGTAGGATCCTATTAGGATCAGAAACTAAGATCACAGTTTAAAAGGGCCCTCTATTCTTACTCTAAAATTATTCCCAATGCAATTTTGAATCTTAAAACTCATTTTTCTAGGACTCCGCCTCAACAAAGGGGTAACTTTGGGAGAAGCCAGAGCTGTGATTGATAGGTAAAGAAATATCTTTAAATTATTTTTGTAATATATGCAAAAGTAAGATAAAAGCATTTTGGATTTAAAACTTCTAAGCCAGAGCTCCAATGTCTTGGGTTTCACCTTTGACCCTAAAGTGCTAAGATACTTGCACTGTTTGAATAGCCATCGCTATCTTGTAGATTTACAGGATAAAATATTTTTACTATATAAAAATGCAGTGTATTTGTTCATCAGGTGTCTCAGCTTGATTTTGAAATGTCAATATGCTGTAACTTATTTTCTAGTAAATTTGGAGAGTTCGATTTTATCTTAGTACATATTCTCTTGTATGGACCATGTTACAACCTTGAATTAAAGATTTCACTTTTAAGTAAAAATATTTAAACTGCCTTAATAATTAAGCTTGCTCATATTTCTCTGAAGATAATTATATAATTTCCTGCTATAATGCTGTGGTAGCAGTAAAAATGTGGCATCAAGAGCTAGATATGAGCCTTTAAATATAATATATGTATTTATCATAAATGGCTGTGAACATAAAAGTTGCATTTAAGAGAATTGTAGTAGAAGCATGAGTGTCAATGTTCTCCGATTTAAAAGAATCAAATAATAAAATTGTGTAAGGTCAGAAAAATAAACATACTGGAAAACAGAACACACAATTCTAGTTATAGAAACTCCAATTTCCCAATTTGAGTGCTTCACTTTTGCCAAAATGTGCTTCACGCTGTATTTCGTATTTCAAATTGCACCTCTTCAGTCAAGTATGAGGCATGCTAAGCAGCTTGGCTGAGAACTGACTTAATATACATCGACAAATGGGAATCTTTATTCAGTTCTTGAGGACTGGTGCTTTAACTTATGAAAACTACTTTCCTTTAAGTATTTTATTTGCTACAATGACTATGAAAATAGAATATCTGTTAGTTTTTAACAGAATTCTCAGTACCTTTGGCAAGTTTGACATTCATTTACAATTCCATTTTGTAGCACTGGGGTATCAATAAAGTGGATGCTGTGTTTTTGTGGTGGCATTTATTTTTTTGAAGTAGATGAGAGTTGGACATATTGCTCAAGAAAACAAAACTGTTAATGGGACTAGAACACACTCCATGGTATTGAATTACATTGCCTTCTGTTGAGACACATCTCCATATACTCCTCCTTCCAAGATTGTGAACACTATTTCATGATCAAAGAGAATGCCAAGTCTGTAACCAGAGTCTTGGCTATATGAAAGCAACCTGGATAAATTTGTCTTCATATTTACTCTCTTGATTGGACCTTCTCTCCATTAGATGGGCCACCTGCAACTAGAAACTCACTACTAGGTGGAATGGCTTCAGCAAGTTTCATTTGCATCTTCTGCTCAGCTATACATCTGTTTTATGGGGCTATATTGTGTTGGAAAATATGCAAAATAATTTCAACTATGCTTCGCTTTCCATGCTGTGACCTCAAAAATACATTCCAGATGCAGTTCAGTTTATTTTTGGGAAGCTTACATAGAACATTTTATGAATTAAAAAGCAATCTCTGGTCTCCCTGCCCTAGACTTCTTTTTGTGCAGTTTATTGCAGAATAGTTAGTAACAGATTTTAGACGAGACTCAAATGAAAGTGTGCTATTACACTTGGTTTTCTGAGGTTACCTCATTAGCATAGTTTCAGGTGCAGATCTGGATGTAAGTAGGGAGTACACTAGTAATGAGAGCAAATAATTGTGTGTGTGAAATTTAAAGGGATGGGGCCATTTAAGGCCAGTGGCACAATAGCATGACAAAAATTCTGAAAGCCTTTGGGGAGCCTCAAAAAGCACATCAACCCATTAGCAGTTTTATCAAGGCTGAAGGGGCAGGGGTCTAAGAGAGGGGCACAAACAAAGGGTGCACAAGTTATTGTCAAGACCACCTCCCATCAATGTCTGCTGAAGTGGAGGCAGGGCTGTATGAGTTGCTTCTGAAAAGCATAGTCTGTGCCATGCTATGGCACCATCCCCCAAAGGTCAATATTACAGCATGCCTTCAAGGAGATGGAGACACACATTTAAAGCCACCACTGACCATTGCTAATTCAGTCTGCCTGTAGGATGACTACTTCCTGAATTGTCCATTGCAGGAACCTTTCAGCCTACATATGTGACAGTTTTGCCAGCTGGGCCTCAAGCGCAGAAACCATGGCCTAGAAATTCATTGTAGCCACTTTTGGGGCGGTAAAGTGGGGCGGCCGCTAAAGTTTGCGCCCGCCGCCAAATCGAGGCCACTTCTCCAATATTCATTAGCTTCGCCCTAAGAATTCACTCAAGCGCTAAAACTGGTGCTGGACGCCTCTCTTTGGGCGCTAAGCCGGAGGTGCTGATTGATAGCGCCGAGGCCGGGCGCAGCGCAGGTGCGGCCATCTCGTGATTGATAGCAGACACCCTGGCGCCGGCCAGCTCTTAAGGGGGAAGGGTCGACTGTGTCTGCTGCTACGCCCTGGATAGTGGAGCCCTCCAGCTAGGCCTGAACACTGCTGCTGGACCCAAATAGCGCCTGAAGCCATGCAGAAGGCCCGTGAACATGCGCAGCGCTTCTCAGAGCATAATCTGAGTGTGCTGGTTGGTGCTGTGGAGAAGAGGCGCCATGTTTTGTACCTGGACAATGGCAAGAAGGCGCCGTTACGCGTCTACAGGAGAGCCTGGAGGCATGTCGCCAGCAAGCTGTCAGCCAACAGCGAGGTCCCCAGGAGCGGTATCCAATGCCGCAAAAAGTTTAATGACCTCACTCGCGTTGTCAGGGTGAGTACCCTTTCCAGTGACCTCCTCATCCTTGCATATGCACCTCACATTATGGGCAAAGGGACCTGAAAGCCCTAATGGCCAGCCCTCATCCAGCAGCGATGGGACAGGCATGAACATCAATTGCACATTCTGCACTTAACACACTGGCCAAACTTCCACCATGGGAGGCAGTGCACACAAGATCAGGGCGACACACTGGCCAGGCTATTCCACCATGGGAGGCAGTGCACACAAGATCAGGGCGACACACTGGCCAGGCTATTCCACCATGGGAGGCAGTGCACACAAGATCAGGGTGACACACTGGCCAGGTTATTCCACCATGGGAGGCAGTGCACACAAGATCAGGGCGACACACTGTACTTAGAGGCCGTCCTTTCTCTTGCAGGCCAAGCTGGCGAATAATAGGAAGAGCCGGACTGCGACCGGGGGAGGCCGACCCCATATCCAGCCACTCAACGAGCTGCAACATCGCGTGGAGTGCATCATGGGTGGCCGGGTGATTGGGCCCGTTGCATGTGGAGATGCCGACCCTGTTCTGGCCAGCAATGGTAAGGACATCACCTTTTGGACCTCTCTCGTCCCACTTGCGCATCAGATCTACATCCTTTGCCACTGTCCGACCAATGCGCTGAATGCCACCACTCATGCATCCCTTGCTGACGCCCTCTCCTCACTCTAAAGCTACTCTTGTGCCTTCCTGCTTTCAGATGGTGAGGAGGAGGTCCCTGAACTTGCCAGTGACAGCCCCTCAGAAGAGGAGCAGGAGGAGGAGCAAGAGGAAGGCGGCCCATCAGGGGAACCCTCAGCCGCGGCCACCCAGGCCAATGTAGGGGACACGTCTTCCCTGGAGGGGAGCGTGGCGGAAGTGTCAAAGGGGAGGGGAGCTCATGGGACCTGCGGCCTGCAGAAACGCGGGAGGGGGGTGGAAGCTCGGCGGCCTTCTCCCCAGAGGGGGGATGCGTCGGAGGGGAGTCCAATTGCTGGGCCCAGCGGCGTCCAGCAATGCAGGAAGGGTCGGCCAGCTCGGCGGCCTTCTCCCCAGAGGGAGAGTCCGGCCTCCAGTCCAGAGATGGTCTTCGCCGAGGAGATGGAACGCCTCGAGGACTTGTCCGCGGACTCGGAGCGCCGGCACACGGAGCTCATGGCGGCAGTGGCACGGTTGCCTGAGGCCATCGAGTCCCTCTCTCGGAGTGTGACCGAGTTCGGGCCCTCAGAGGCCACCAGTTGGGCGGAATTCGGGGCAGCTCTGGCAGCGACTGGCCAGGTGATCAGTGGTGCCGTCCAGTCACTGGCTGCTCTGATGCGGTCAGTGAACAGGTCAACACAGGCACTCACTGCTGCCACACTCGCTGTGTCAGCCAGGCATCGCCAGGGCACCCGGCGCGCTGCAGCAGCACAGCGGTCTGTCCCTCGGCAGATTGCTGCGCATGCTGCAGTGCTGGCCCGGGTGAGTGCCAGTGTCTCAGGCGACCAGCGAGCGCCTGCCATCCGCCAGCTTGCCCCCATTCCTCCAGCCGCCACTGCCACTCCCCCAGTGGAGCTGCCAGGAACTGCTGCAGCGACTGATGCTGGCCAGCCACAGCTGCAGCATTCAACAGCCGCCCGCTCGACGGCCAGACCTCGACTAGGCCGACCCCCAAGGGCATCTGCCGTCACGACATGTGCCCCTCAGGAGCCTGCCCCCAGCCTTGCAGCAGCCAATGGCCTTACTTTGAGGAGGAGCAGCAGGGCGGGCAGGGGCCACACAAAGATGGCCAAGGCATCGCCCTAGCGGGCCAAATAGTTGAATGTGTGGCCAGTTGTGTTTGTTTTTTGAGGCCGAGAATTGGATGTTTGTTTTTTGAAGGCCGATGATGTGATGTTTGTTTTTTACGAAGGCCGAGAATGACGGCCATTTTAGTTGCACTATTTTGTTAATCCTCTCCAGGTTGTGGGAGCGAGTAATGTGTTTGAGTGTTTTTTGGGGGTTTCATCTGTTTTTGGTTTTCATGTGGGAAGGGACCTGAGTTTGAACAATAAAGCATTTTATTTATTAACATTGTCCATGTTTGATCTTTGAAGTGTTTGTTGCCTTAACCGGCTGAGGGCTTGCGGAGCGGCTGCAATCATGTTCTTTCATTGGCACAAGCCATTCCCTGACAGGGGGCCTAGAAGTGACGTTCAATAAGCCGCCGACGGGCGGCCCTTGGACCTTGTGCCTCCCTCCTGGGCTGGTACTCCTCGTCCTCCTCCTCCTCATGCTCCTCCTGCTCCTCCTCCTGAGGTGGTGGTCCAACATGAGGTGGCAGTGCCTGAGTCCTGCGGATAGCCAGGTTGTGCAGCATGCAGCAAACGACGACGAATTGGGAGACTCGATCCTGCGAATACTGGAGGGCTCCCCCGGAGCGATCGAGACAGCGGAACCGTTGCTTGAGGACGCCGATTGTTTGTTCTATGATGTTCCTAGTCGCTTGATGGCTCTCGTTGTATGCCTCTTCAGCAGGGGTCGTGGGCGCGCGGAGCGGGGTCATGAGCCAGGTACACAAAGGATAGCCTTTGTCCCCGATAAGCCATCCTCTTGGGGGAGGCTGTGCCTGGAACATGTCAGCCACAGTTGTCTGTCGCAGGATAAAGGCATCGTGGCTGCTGCCTGGAAAGCGGGCATTGACAGCTAGGATGCGCTGCCTGTGGTCACACACCAGCTGTACATTGAGGGAATGGTAGCCCTTCCGGTTGCGGTAATCCTCGGCATGCTCAAGAGGTGCCCGCAAAGTCACATGCGTGCAGTCAATGGCGCCCTGCACCATGGGGAAGCCCGCTATTCTTGCAAATCCCACTGCACGCTGCTGCTGCTTGTCCAGGGTCATGGGGAAGGAGATGAATTGATGTCTCCTTGTGAAAAGGGCTTCGGTCACCTGGCGGATGCAGCAATGCACGGCGAACTGGGAGATGTTAGCGATGTCCCCAGTAGCGGATTGGAAGGAGCCGGTGGCATAGAAGTTGAGAGCCACCGTCACCTTCACTGCCACCGACAGAGACGTCCTGCGCATCAGCTGTGGCTGCAGATCTCTCTGAAGCAGCCGGCAGATGTCTGCAACCACCTCCCTTCTGAATCGCAGCCTCCTAACACACATCGCGGCAGACATGGTCAGATAGGAGGTCTGCTGGCGGTATACCCTGGGTGGGTAAGGCCTCAGTTGGCGACGCCTGTTGCCCCCTCTGCGTCTAGCCAGGGCTGCCACTCACGGCGTCTGTAAGCCCTTCTGGCATAAGGCTGAAAGTCAGCGTTGCCACCCAATGCAGCCCCCATTATATGCTGGCAAACACTGAGCTCTCAATGAAGGCAAAGATAATTGCTAAGCTCTGGCCTGAGCCAAAAATACCTGTCCTAGTGTTGGTCCAAACCAGTAAGCTCTCCTCCTTGGTCTCTGTCCAAAAAACCGTTGCACAAGAGTGAATGCTGCAAAATGGCGGCCCTTTATAGTGCAGGGTAAGTGCCCTTTAATTAGCGCTCCCCGCGGCCCGGCTCGGCTGTGTACTGTTCCACTTCACAGTCGTTAGGGCCGCCCGGCGCACAATGGGCCGGCGCGAGTGAAGTTCCGGTTTGGGGCGCACAAAGGGCGTTGCACTAGTAAATGACGTCATGATCTGCGCGCGCAGCAGGGCGCGCGCTAAGACTTTGCGCCGGCGCTAAATGTGTACTGAAGTTGGGGTGAGGCGCAGATCGCGCTGCGCCCGGGCGCTAAGCGCCTAGTGCTCGAGATCTACTCCTCCTAAGGCGCTAACGGCTGGCGCGCCCAACTGAATTTCTAGGCCCATGAGTTTGAGCGTAGTCATCCTGGACCGCCTACGTCGTGCAGATGCTGCGCATCACAGGCTTCAGCTATTCCCCCCCACCCCAGCTCACATTCTAAACTAAGCTGTTTGTCTTAAAAGTTTAATAAACTCAAACACAACTTAGTGATTTAACTCCTCAGTAACTAATTGAATTTTTGCCTGTTTTGCTAAAGTTGAAATTCTTACAATATTTTTGTATGGTTCAATTCAGCATTTTTTCCTCAACAAGCCAGTGGTCTGAAACCAGGTTAGTTACCACAGAGTTTTAGGGTGTTAATTAGTAAACAAAAGTACTGTGGCGTAGCCACTAAGGGACTCCGATCAAATGTATATAATTCCCTTTAACAATATGTTAACTACAGCCTGAGTCTGTATCTTTGTATATACTGTTTGCATGTACAGAGCGCGGTCCCTTTAAGAGCGCAGGTAAACGCGATGACGTCACACCGTTCATCATGTGACCCCCCATCAGCGGGAAAAACGTGATGACGTCATGACGCCAGCCACGGGACCACCCAAGCAGTCCTCATGGAGCCTCCGAACTGACTAGACCTGTATTCATAGTTCTCGTGCACTGTTTTGTTAAACTCAGTTTGTTTTATATTAAACATCATTTGTTGATCGCCTGAGTCGACCTCAGTCTCTTGATAGGAACTAGACATTCCTATATTGGTGACCCCGACTTTTGCGAACGGTTTTTGCAGAAGGAGCGAAGCATGGAAACAAACGCCATTGCATTTAAGCTACCGCAATTCTGGGAGCAACAAGCGACCTCGTGGTTCGTCCAGGTCGAAGCTCAGTTTGCACTACGGAACATCGTTGTGGATCAGACCCGTTACTTTTATGTGGTCTCCGCACTCGACAGCTCCACCGCCTCGCGGATCGTCAGCCTGCTTGAGAACCCCCTGGACGACCGCAAGTATAAAACAAGGCGCGGTTGTTACAGGTCTTCGGGCTCACGAAGTCAGAGCGTGCCCGCCGACTGCTCGCTATGCCCGGCCTCGGGGACTCCAAGCCGTCTGAGCTCATGAGCCAAATGCTCATGCTCCTTGGCTCCGAACCGGAATGCTTCCTCTTTAGGGAGCTCTTCCTCAGTCAGTTACTGAAGCAAGTACAAGCTGCCCGGTCCAAAGTCACAGACTGCGCAGCGCTTGCTGCCGAAGTGGACAAGATCTTCGCGGTGACGCAGCAGTACTGCGCTGCCACGAGGCACCCATCCCCCACAGACGCCACCCCAGCTCCTCAACCTGCGGGGTTGTGCTTCTACCACGCCCGTTTTGGCGCAAAAGCAAGATGTTGCCGCCCTCCCGGCAGCTTCTCACCCAAAAAAAACAAACATCATCAACTCTGGCAAAAGAGGACCGGCTCTAACGGGCACCCCGCGACTGCGATGGCAATCGGAAATGCTGGAAAGCTTCTGTTAATCACCGGCTCCCTCTCTGGCCGACATTTCCTATGCGACACTGGGGCGCAGTGTAGCATCCTACCAGCGTCAAATCTTGATATACAGGCTGGGAGGCATGGCCTCTCCCTCGAGGCGGCTAATGGCGGGGCTATTCGGACCTTCGGCAGATGGCGGGTCCAGGTGTGTTTCGGCGGCCAGCGGTTTTGCTGGGAATTCATCACGGCCAAGGTCTCGCAAGCCATCCTCGGTGCGGATTTCTTGTGCGCCAACAGCCTCCTGGTTGATGTAAGGCACCGACGTTTAATCAATGCGGCCACGTTCCGCTCCATCCCTTGCCACCGAAGTAACGCCATGTCGCACACCGTCTCCTGTGCGTTCCCACCTCCGGATGAGTTCGCCCACCTGCTAGGAGATTTCCCAGACCTGACCAGACCCACCTTCTCCTCCACGGCCACGAAACACGGTGTCGAACATCACATCACCACTACTGGCTCCCCGGTCTACGCACGGGCCCGGCGCCTCGAACCTGGCAAGCTCGCGGCTGAGAAAGCGGAGTTCGCCACGATGGAACGGCTAAGGATTATTCGCTGGTCGAATAGTCCCTGGTCTTCGCCTCTACACATTGTCCCGAAACCTGGCGGCGGATGGCGGCCATGCAGTGACTGCTGAAGCCTAAACGACGCCACTACTCCTGATCGGTACCCGATCCCTCATATCCAAGATTTCTCTGCCCATTTGGCAGGAAATACCATTTTTTCCAAAGTCGACCTTGTCCGTGGCTACCACCAGGTCCCCGTGCACCTGCAAGACGTCCCGAAAACTGCAGTCATCACCCCATTCGGCCTTTTTGAATTTCTGTGGATGCCGTTTGGACTGAAGAACGCTGCACAGGCTTTCCAGCACCTGATGGACTCCGTACTTCGGGACCTCAAGTTTATATTCGTCTACCTCGACGACATCCTCATCGCCAGTTCCAACAAAGAGGAGCACATCTGCCATTTACGCACCCTCTTTAGACGCCTCAGCCAACACGGTCTGATCATCAACCCGGCCAAGTGCCAGTTCGACCTGCAACAGATTGATTTCTTGGGCCATCGCATCACATCGGACGGCGCAATTCCTTTGCAAATGAAGGTGGAGGCAGTAACATCTTTTCCACGCCCGCAGACCATTAAGGCCCTGCAGGAGTTCCTCGGGATGGTAAATTTTTACCACCGCTTTGTGCCTAAGGCAGCTCTGCTCATGCAGCCCCTGTACGAGGCCCTCAAGGGCAAGTCTGGCAAGGATCCGGTAAGCTGGACGGTCGACATGGACCGGGCATTCGTTGACACAAAAAGCGCCCTCGCCAACGCGACCATGCTGGCGCACCCGCTGCCAGGTGCCACCATCGCCCTCACCACCGACGCAATAGACTACGCCATCGGCGCAGTGCAGGAACAGTGGGTAAATGGAACGTGGCAACCGCTGGCGTTCTTCAGCCGTCAACTACGGCGAAACGAGCGGAAGTACAGTACCTTCGACCGGGAGTTGCTGGCTCTTTTTCTGGCCATCCGCCATTTCCGGTTCTTGCTGGAGGGACGTCCTTTCACTGCTTTTGTAGACCATAAGCCACTAACGTTCGCTATGGCCAAGACTGCCGAACCGTGGTCAGCCCGACAACAGCGTCAGTTAACGTTTATCTCTGAATTCACTACTGATATTCAGCACGTGACCGGTAAAGACAACCTGGTGGCGGATTGCCTCTCCCGCGCGACCGTTCAGGCAGTCCAGCTCGGCATCGACTATGCCCTCATGGCTGTGGATCAAGCCTCGGATCCAGAGGTGCAAGCTTACCGAACCAGCCCCGCTAGCCTCCAAGTGGCCAATGTCAAATTCCACATCGCAGGCACCATGCTACTTTGTGACGTCTCCATAGGAGATCCTCGCCCTATCGTGCTGGTCGCCTGGCGCCGAAAAGTGTTTGACGCCGTACACGGGCTGTCACCTCCGGGCATGAAGGCCTCGCAAAGGCTGATGTCATCCAAGTTCGTTTGGCGGGGCATGCATATGGATGTCCGCGACTGGGCCAACACCTGCGTGGTCTGCCAAAAGGCCAAGGTGCAGCGTCACATCAAAGCTCCATTGGCCACCTTCGCTGTTCCGGAGCGACGGTTCGATCATGGGAATGTGGACCTGGTGGGGCCACTTCCACCTTCTCATGGGTTTACACACATCCTTACGATGGTAGACCGCACCACTGGATGGCCAGAGGCAGTTCCCTTGTCATCCACCACTTCGGCAGACGTAGCCAGGGCATTCATCTCCTCTTGGGCCGCCCGTTTCGGGGTACCGGCGGACATCTCTTCTGATCGTGGACCGCAATTTTCCTCTGAGCTCTGGAACGCAGTGGCTCAGGGGCTCGGCATCAAGCTCCATCGCACCACAGCCTACCATCCACAGGCAAACGGCCTGTGCGAACGGTTTCACAGGTCGCTCAAAGCCGCACTGAGGGCCAGCCTCCAAGGCGCTGGGTGGGTGGACAGGCTACCATGGGTCCTGTTGGGTCTTCGCACGGCACCCAAGGAAGATCTTCGCTCGTCCTTGGCAGAGCTCATCTATGGCCAACCGCTACGCGTACCAGGTGATTTCCTTCTGACTCCAACAGAGCCATGGTCCGCATCCAATCAACTCATCAGCCACCAGGAGGCAGCCAGGTGTTTTGCACCAGTACCAACGTCGCATCACGGCTTTCAGAGCTCCCATGTCCCAGCAGAGCTGAAGAACACCGAATATGTGTTCATCCGCCACGATGCTCATCGGGATCCGCTCAAAGCGCCTTACACTGGTCTTTTCCGCGTGCTAGAGCCGGGAGACAAAACTTTCTCGGTGGATATCGGAGGTAAACTGGACCACATTTCGGTTGACCGGTTGAAGCCGGCACACTTGGACCTTGACCGCCTGGTCGAGACCGCACAGCTGCCAAAACATGGCCGACCACCCACAGTCGCCATGCCAGATCAAGTGCCACTGCCCGTCCGCCGTCTAGCAGCTTCCACTCCAACTGTACAGAAGTCGCTCTGACAGGCTTGTCAGGCCTCCTCGCCGTTTCACTTTTTCTGTTAAAGACAATTCTGGGGGGGCGCATGTGGCGGAGTCACTAAGGGACTCCAATCAAATGTATATAATTCCCTTTAACAATATGTTAACTGCAGCCTGAGTCTGTATCTTTGTATATACTGTTTGCATGTACAGAGCGCGGTCCCTTTAAGAGCACGGGTAAACGCGATGACGTCACGCCATTCATCACGTGATCCCCCATTGGCGGGAAAAACGTGATGACGTCATGTCACCAGCCACGGGACCGCCCAAGCAGCCCTCGTGGAGCCTCCGAACTGACTAGACCTGTATTCGTAGCTCTCGTGCATTGTTTTGTTAAACTCAGTTTGTTTTATATTAAACATCGTTTGTTGATCGCCTGAGTCGACCTCAGTCTCTTGATAGGATCTAGACATTCCTACAGTACAATTCTTTTGTACATAACTTAGGCATTTCATTGTTAGAGCCCAGGCATCTATCTGTATCTCTCTTTATCTCACTCACACTGATTCACTCACTCACTCTCACAGTGATGAGATCTCAACAGCCAGTGTTCAGAGTTAGTAAGTTGTGCCTTTATTGTTTTCATAACTGAGAAGCATAGGAAAATAGTTCCCGCTGTGAAACTGTATACAGGTAGACTATCCTTTATCCGAAAACCTCGGGACCAGCCGTGTTTCGGTTTTCGGAGAATTTCGGATTTCGGAAGGTGGGTCGGCAGGGGTCTGCGGGGGTGTTGTGTGCACGACCCCCCCGCGGACCCCCGCCGGCCCCGACCCCGACCCCCGCGGACCCCCGCCGGCCCCGACCCCCGCTGGCGCCGACCCCGACCCCCGCCGACTTACGGTCGGGGTCGGCGGGGGGTCGTGCACACGACTTATGCTGACGCTCAGCGTAAGTCGGCGGGGGTTGGGGTCGGCGGGGGTCCGCGGGGGGGTCGGCGTCTGCGGGGGGGTCGGCGGGGGTCGGGCCGGCGGGGGTCCGCGGGGGGTCCGCGGGGGGTCGTGCGCACGACTTACGCTGGATTTACGCTGACCGAAAAAACCTTCGGTTTTTAGAGGGTTTCGGTTTTCGGAAGTCCGGATAAAGGGTAGTCTACCTGTACTGTTCATTTATATGTCAAATAAACCAGTTGTTGATTTGCAATTGTGCCATGTCACGATAGAGCGCTTTTAGTTTGCTTCAGTAGCTGGTATACAGAGCAAGGGTTTTCTGTTACAATCTCCAGGCCATGCTATCATTTAACTAGATACTGGGCAGTAAAAAGTGCACTCCAGAGCAGGGGAACTCGAGATCTGCTTTCAGGAGTGGCTGGTGATGCTGAACTCGAGAGAATAGCTAGCGTAAAAAAAAAAATTATGATGCCCTCAAATATAATCTTGGGTCAACTATGCCTCAAAGCTGATTGACCGCTGAGACTAAACTTCACTCATTTCTAGCCTTTCCTGCTCCACTAGTCTCATAGTAAACTCGTGAATAATAAATGAATACTGCCTTAACTTACACAATAGTCCAACTGTCACAGTAAAATCAGAGGATAGCTAATTGCACCATTGCATAATTAATCTATTACCAGCCCACAGCTAAGGCACCAAAGAAAGTTTAAACCTGTCCTAATATTAAACAGCTAAAATTAAATAAGTTTAAAAATCAAAATGCAATAAAATAAATAAGTAAAATTGTAGTTACTTTTGCTCCAATCATGCCCTCTAAGGCTAAGCTTCACCCACTCCTTCCCTTGTGCATGTAGCTGGTCTCTCATTGCCTCAAACTCATCCTTCCCCTACAGTTACCTTAACCACACTGGTCTTTGGTAGCAGGTAGCCCCTTCAGGCCACTGGTCTCATGCCACTTGCTCAAGAGTTTCTTGAGGACAACTTCCGCTGTTGATCTCCAGCATCCAAGCTGTCCTAAAATCAGTGCTGTCTATTTCCTACACTTCCGCCCTCACCCCTTCTTCCTCTCTGAACTACGATAGTGACCCTCTTGTCCTCGCCTTCCATCCTACCCGCCTCCGCATTCGATGGGTCATCCTCTTCTATTTCTGCAACCTCCACCGTGACCCCACCACCAAATGGATTTTCCACTCCCCTCTGCTTTCCAGAGGAACCATTCCCTCCCCGACACCCTGGTCCACTCCTCCATCACCCCCAACATCTGTTTTTCCTCCTCCGGCACCTTCCTATTAAAGCACAGGAGATGCAACATCTGATCTTTCACCTCCTGTCTTATCACCATCCAGGGCCCCAAACACTCCTTCAGGGTGAGATGGAGATTTACTTGTATTTCTTCCAAACTAGTATCCTTTATTCTCTGCACAAAAGGCAGTCTCCCCTACATTGAGGAGACCAAATGCAGATTGGGCAATCGCTTTGCTGAACATCTCCGTTCACTCCACAAGTGCGACCCTGCGCTTCCGGTCGCTTGGCATTTTAATTCTCCGCCCCAGCCCCATTCTGACCTCTCTGTTTTTGGCTTCCTACACAGTTCCAATGAAGTTCAACGCAAGCTCGAGGATCAGCACCTCATCTTTCTACTAGGCAAGTTGCAGACCTCTGGCTTTAACATTGGCTCTGAATTTCCAGTCAGAGGCTTCCTGCAGTCGGATGCCTCCGATTGGAAAAAAATCTACGAACCTACCTGCTGGTTCCGTAGATCCCGAGGCTTCCGATCCTGGGCCTCTCCTGTTGGGCCTCTGCACATTTCCAGGTATTCCGGGGCGCATGCAGTTCACAAGCGCCCCTGGGATTACGTGGGCCAGGCGAACCAATCAAAGAAGGAAATCCCCCTTCATACTTTTGACAGGTCTGTAGGGACAGAACTGTCAAAATTATTAATGGAGGTCACATTTTAAAAACACACTAAAACATTAAATAATTTGTCTTTAAATTAATTAAAATTCCATTTCATTAAAAAAAAAATTTAATAAATTTTTTGGGGGAAAAAATTTAATGTTTTTACGGGGTTAAAAATATACTTTTTTGGAGAGTATTTTTAATTTATACATGAGTTATCAAATTTAATATTTCTATTTTTCAACACTCTTAAACTGGTAAAAGTCGGCCTTACGCCTGCCTGCTTTTACCAGGCGTCTAAATTCTATGGCCTTTCAGCGGGCAGAAGTTGTGCACAAGGCGCAACTCCCTGCCCGCGGAGGCCCATCTCCCGGGCAGGCGGAGGATCTGTCAAGAGAATTCTTGACGGATCGCAAGTGCCGGTTTTCAGCGCATGTGCTTCGCATGCCTGAAACCGACACTTGCGAGGCCCCTATGGGTAAATACACACCTCGTACGCACACATGGGGGTCGGAAAATCCAGCCCATTAACTTTTAACAACTTCAGTTCTTAATCACTGCTCCCATTTTCTCTCGGACTGTAAGGTGGCTGCACCAGTGCTACTGGCAGTGGTAGAGGTTGTCAGCTGGTGCTTGGGGTGGGAATCCCCTATCGGTACACTGCCGACAAGGATCCTCTGGTGTCTACCTGTCTTTCTAGCCCCACATTCCTGGACCACTGGAGCCTTTGTTTTGCCTGATTTCCCATGCTTCCTCTCTGCTATTCTGTGACCATTCACACATCCTCTGGACACATCTTTTGTTTCTGTCATTTTTTTTCATTATTATCTTTTGGCTTGCACCATCATCACTTCTGTCATTTAATCATCTTCTGCCCTCCATCCAATCAAAGACCTCCTTTTCTTTTCCCTGCCTCTGTGTCTGCTTATAACCTGTTCATCTGTAACATCTTCCAGTTCTGACAAAAGGTCATAGACCTGAAATGTTAACCCTATGTTTGTCTCTCCACAGATGCTGCCTGACCTGCTGAGATTTTCCAGCACTTCCAGTTTTTATTCCACTCAACACAATATTTGGTTCCCGTTGATTGGTGAGACCTCCAAAGGGCCAGCAGTTCAGCCTGCATGAGCAGTCTACTTTGCTGTCATTTACCTGGCTAGGTCCCACCTGATGCCTACCTCCTAAGTAGCAATCCCAAGCTCAGCCTCCTGCCCACTCTGTCTCAGCGCTTCAGGATCACACCAGGCCAAGGAAAACCTACCCTTAGTGTTTCAGCTTACTTTTGCTCCTGGGCCTAGATCTGCCTATGTTATGTACCTTGCATTTCTGCTGCATATGCCAGGCCCTGGTCCCTGCCATGCTATCACCCCAGCCTTGATCTGCCTGGGACCCCTTGCCTGGTTTCAGATGCTGGTGTGCAGAGAGAAAACACTACTGATGAACCCTGTTGAGGGGGATACTGTTGAGAGATCTCCCATGAGAGATAAGCTGTCCATGGGGGTGGTTGGTGGACAGGGGGAAAGGCAGCTGATGAGGGTGGGGGGGGTTATTAAATGGAATCAAAGGAGAAAAAAACTTGTTGGGGAGGTATGAGGTAAAAGAGACTCTGAGGATAGGGAGAGTGATTCTTCTGGGGCAAGCAAGAGGAGAAAAGATGGAGATAAAGGGAATAGAAGAGATCCTGTTGGATTTGGAATGTATATATGCAGAGAATGATCCCGTCTCAAAAGATGAGGCCGAAATATTGTTAGAAGGCATGGAAAGAGAGATCGGGGCAAGAAGGGGGTGGGAAGAGGGAGATGGTACCTTTTCAGGAGAAATGGATAAGGATCCTGTTTGACAGAAGGGGGTAGGTTAATAGAGTAAGTGCCCCCTGGTGCTGGAAATGCAAGACCCTGCTGGTCAATCGAACCATGGTTCTTACCACAGCAAACTACAGCCTTCACATGCGCCCACCCTCTATCATGTCGACCTCCTTGCCATGGAACCTTTGCCCTCCATAAAGATTCGAATCCTACTACCCCAGACTGTGATGTGAAATCCAACCTCGCCTTGTGCCTAGGCCATAGTCTGTAGCCTTGACCTGAACTCTTGTCCACCACAATCCCGCCGAACTCTCAACCTAGCCTTATCCCCACTCGAAAGTTAGGGTACAAGGCAGCTAAGCTCTGATGGGCTGAATGACCTTTTCTTGTCATTAACTTTTCTTATTTTTTCAATCAGTTGTGCAGTTTATTAGTTGATTTTCCAAATCAGCTGTATGGAGTTTTTAATGAATTGTACAGTTATATTTTCAATCAGTTATATTTACCTTTTTATGGTGATTTAGTTGATCAGCAGCAGAGCATACTGGATCGGTAGCACTTAACCTCACCTAGGAGATACTAGTTTGTTGCTCCTCGCTTAATTGGAGGTAGGAGAAGTGCTCTCGGAATATCTCATGGCCCTTCTCCTCTCTCTGGTCACATGTTCCAATCTTTCTCGCTGCCTCCGCTGTAGATCCTGGAGGGCGAGGTTGACTGCCTGTACAGCCCCCATTAATGTAACCAAGTGTAGCACTTTGATATACTGTGAGAATAAATGTAACTAATTGTTAGTAGCCACAACACTCCTGATACTAAACAACCTTTACATGACTGAATGAATCGGTTTCACAATGTTAAACTGACAAGAAAGCAGTGAAACAACACTAACCTGACAGCTGCAACTCATTACTCATGATCCCTTTAAGTAGCACCCTGGAACTGGCATTCGCCTGCTTAACGCTTCCTCTCCCTGTCATTGTGCGGGCGAGGCGCTAAGGCAGGGGCCGACAATGAATTTTGCAGATCGGGTGCCCAGTGAGCATTGCACGCTCACTGACAGCATGATCTGGCTGACGTTGAGGTCCCCAGCAGTAACTCGTAGCGGCAGTGCTATGGGGATCCGGATTTGCTGTGCGGCACTGGATTCGCCTCGCCCCGGCGCTACTGCATCAGCACCCCATTAGCGCCCCCACCAGGCGCAACTGGAAGTGCTAACCAACTGAATTTTTCCCCCCTGGTGTTTTGGAGGAACCCTAGGATTTAGTACCAAGGGAAAAATAAGAAAAAAGTCATGCATTTTAGAAGTATTGAGAAAGTGGTCCTGGGATTTGGCAGCATTGAGGCAGCAACTCACTGGATATCTCTTCCTTGCCACAAGTTGCTGGACGATTTACACATTACTAACGGCGTGCACATTAAACTTGTCGTTATTTTGCCAGCAAATTCTGGCTCTAAGTTTTACGAAGAGTTTGAGAAACAGGAGAAATTTAGTGAGGGAAAACAAGACTACACTGCACAAGCAACACAATAAAGTTGATGGAGCTGGTTGCAAGGGATGGTGGTGTTTTTGTTTACTTCATGCTGGACTGTGCAATGATAATGGCTGAGGGACAATGAGGGTTCACCAGATTGGTGTCAGGTCAGGGGCAACCCAATCTAAAAAAAATTGCTGGGGCAATGACCAATTGTGTTTTATGTGAAATGGATTTAGAATCTTTATCTCAAGTCACAAGCATTTTGCTGCTTGGGGCGGTGGGAAGTTGGCATCCAGTGCCTCTGGTTCAGGCTCATGTCTGGTACTTGTACTTCTGCTATTGGTCCATTTCTCATCCTCCAGCTCAGGAAGAGCCAGCAGAATCATGTCCATGGTATCGGTCAAGTTGCCTAGGCCAAGGCAAGATGGCTGGATGCTTAGGAGTAGAGAAGGCAAGTGCCCAAATAAATGGCTGCTCCACTCCAAATTGAAAAGAAGTAAAAACATTTTCTGAGACTGATTGACCAAGAAAAAACAAATAAACTAGAAACACAATAAGCTAAGACCAGTTCAATACAAAGGCAAGGAGTCCACCTTTTTAAGAGTTTCCATTGGCTGTTGCACCAGCAGGCCAGGCTTCTGCTGCTGCTTTTTATGGTGCACCAGAATGGAAGAGCGCCAATGGCACATAAGAGCACCAGTATCTGCCCCATAAACACCCCAAATGCACATAATGAAGTGTGCACCATGAGCACTATGAGCCTCTTTCCCCAGCACAAAACCTGCCACAGAGATCAAAAAATGATTTTCTGTGACTAGTGCATGCCAGCACAAGGAATGCAATTTCAGTCCCTATTAGATATATTCTATCCCAGTTAAGTTAGTATACACAATCTCTTCTCATTTTAAACTTACCTCTTTCTTTCCTGACAGAGAGGTACCTGCTTCACATCTCAAGACAGCTGTTAGAAGGTGTAAGAGCAAGCCAGGTGTTGCTGAGAGGGTGGTTAAGTATAGGTAAATTTTTCAATGATGTGTTCCTAGCATAGAGCCTCGCCCACCATTGCCTGTGTGCAGCCCAAAGTTTCCTGTACCTTCATTTTAATCAACAATAAAGTATGAGCTGCATACACGCGGCTGTTGAGACTCCACGCCAGGAGCATGCAGTTGGAAGATTCACCTTTATATTTCTGTTATAGGGAAGCGCAAGGCCTACACTCATCACTTTAATCAGAAAGTATGATTACTGCCAACAACACAGTGGATGTAGGGGTGGGAGAATTAGGAAAACTAATTAGGAAAACTAATTATGAGAACTGGAGAATCACATATCATTTTATAACACCAAAAAACCTCAGTGTGAGTTTTAATGCTAGCTATTCTGTAGTTAATACAAACTACAAAGATTCATATGATACCAAAGTCAAACCTTTAAAACTGCTGAGGTTTTGTTCAACATTATCTAAGTATATTATACATTTGCAGATCTCCTATGGCATTGCTTATGGTGAGTTGGATACACTGTTGGATGACCAGTGTTATGCCATGTACCGCAGTAGTATCAAGGCTGCTATCAAAACTGTTTCCAATGGCTGAAGGGTCGATAGCCAGAGGGCACAGATTTAAGGTGATTGGCAAAAGAACCAGAGGCGACATGAGGAGAAACTTGTGCTGGTTAGGATTTGGAATGCACTGCCTGATAAGATGGTGGATACAGATTCAATAGTAGCCTTCAAAAGGGAATTGGATAAATATTTGGAAGGAGGAAAAATTGCAGGTATATGGGGAGAGAGCAGGGGAATGGGACTAACTGGATTTCTCTTCAAAAGAGCTGGCGCAGACTCGGTGGGCTGAATGGCCTCCTTCTGTGCTGTACTATTCCATGATTCTATGTGTGGTGCACATGTCAAATTGCAATACTATTACATTGGTAATCTGGGATGTTTACTTGTATTTGTGGAATTGAATTTCTACATTTTCCATTTCTTCACAAAAACAGTAAATCAATGGCCTAATTATTGGCTCTGCTCGAAACACATGTGGAAAAATTACCCTATAATGTTTCTTTCCATATGTACTCAATTTTATCTCTTGTTTACCTGATACCTCGGGGTATACAGTAAGATAGTAAGCATCATGAACCAGGTTGTATGGAATTGAGTGAAGTTTATCAATGGGGAAGGGGGTGGTTTATGGGCTTTGGTAGGACTGGACATGGTAGCATCAGAGGTGGACCTGGAGTTTGGTAGCACTCAGGAGAGGGTTTTTGCACAAGGGTGGGGTTTGAAATGGGAGATGGAATTTGGCTCACTAGGAAATTCCTCAGATCTGGAAGCATTATTGAGAGGACAGGGCAGGAATTGGATATGGCAGGACTGAGCAGGGGCCAAAAAAGATTGCACTTCATGTGTCTACCTCTCCCTCCTTGTCTGTTTTTCCAGTGGAACAGTAACTGCTTTAGTGGGCATATTGTAAAAATAAACCCCACCATCGAACTTGTTTTAAAAATTACCTCATGGTCAAAACTCAATACTTTACCTTATTTCTATGTTTGCTACAAAAGCAAAAAATTGCTTCGTTGTGCACCAGTTACTAAAAAACTTCCAAAATCTACCTCATCATTTAACTCAGATAAAAGTCACAAAGTTTATAATTTTAAGATTTTAATGTTGCAGAGGCAGAGCCTCTACCTATCTGCAGCAGTAAACCCATAACAAATTTACTAAATGAATATCTTCCATTTTCAACCAGCAAAATCTGTCAGCAATATTTGCATTTGTCAGAAAGGGGAAGGGGTGTAATCTTGCAGTTAATCATAAACAGTTCCAGAATTTTACCTCAGAAAGAAGTGCCAAGGCTTATTTTAAATTAAAAATAGGCTAACAAAATCATTTATATTATAATAAAAAGAAAGCCACCTCTCATACTTCTGGACTTTTCATTCAACTGCATGGCGATAAGGCTTATATATAGCAAGTCTTGTCAGTCATTAAAAAGAATCTAGTTTAACTCAGCAAAGATTTACTCCAGGATTTACATTGGTTTCTTTAGACTTCACAGAAGAAAATGTGAAAAATAAGTAATTCATGTTTAAGAAAATGCCACTGCAACAAAGCATATCAAATCTTATGTAAGCAGCTATATGTTTTGGAAATGTAAATGTAATCAATTAGACACAGATGAGTTCAAAACCTTCTCCAATTTATCCCCTACAGCAGCACCCAATGCTGCATTTTGCAGCCTTCCCACCATGGTGGGTGTTGACGATGCTCCTTTAGTGACAGAGGGGCCTGCTGGCATTATTTAAATAGGGTGTCTGTGTCGGCACTGGAGGTCACTTACACTGGGATGTCATAGAGGGAAAAATTGAGTCGTGCCTCCTTTGGGGCGCTAACTTTGCCGGGGCGCTACTTTTAGCACCACAAAAAAATTAGTGCCTCCGCAGCCGAAATTCATCAGTAGCGCCCCAAGAGGGAAGCGGGGCACTACTAGAAGCGCCCCGCCTCCCTCTTGGGGCACTGCGAGGGAATATCGCAGTGCTATGTGCCGCAGCGCCACGCTCTGCGGCATGTTGTGCCGCAGTACTGCAGGCCTTCCTCCCCTTCTTAAAGGGGAGGGGCCTTGCGCATCGCGACCTGGGTCCCAGCTGGGCCACCAGGGATCGGAGTGCCGGCAAAAGAGCCCAGCACTCGAGAAGTGCCGGGTTCACAGAGCGCAGCCAGCACTCCACGGGGGGGGGGGGGGTTGCAGAAGAGACCAGGGACGGCACCGGGGGCAGGTGCTGGCAGGCAGCCAGCAACAAAAATGACCACCCAGCACCACACCTTTTATTAGCACCACCCCGGCCGCAGATAGGCCCACCTGACCCCATTGGACATAGTGTCCGGCGGTAAGTCAGGGGGCGCTACCAAAGATCGCGGCCGGGGAGCGAGCAGGGCGCTGCACACAGCGATGATGGCAGCGCTGCGGGGCGCTAATGGTTACCGCCACCGCTAACCTCCCGCTGAATTTTGTGGGAGGCGTTGGCCGCGCCACGCCTGGGCGCTAGTTGCTTTGTGGCCCATTAGCACCCTCTTAGGCACAAAGCAACCGGATTTTTCCCCCATAGCGTCATACGGCACAGAAGGATTTTTTTTCCTTATTCATTCATGGGGATGTGGATGTCGCTGGCAAGGCCAGCATTTATTGCCCATCCCTAATTGCCATTGAGAAGGTGGTAGTGAGCCGCCTTCTTGAACCGCTGCAGTCCATGTGGTGAAGGTACTCCCACAGTGCTGTTAGGGAGGGAGTTGCAGGATTTTGACCCAGCGACGATGAAGGATCGGCGATATACTTCCAAGTCAGAATGGTGTGTGACTTGGAGGGGAACTTGGAGATGTTCCCATGCATCTGCTGCCCTTGTCCTTCTAGGTGGAAGAGGTCATGGGTTTGAGAGGTGCTGTCGAAGAAGCCTTGACGAGTTGCTGCAGTGCATCTTGTAGATGGTACACACTGCAGCCATGGTGCACCGGTGCTGGAGGGAGCGAACATCCCCACTTCTGACCTTATGATGGTGGGAAGATCGTTGATGTCAAGCCCACAGGCCCTATTGTACATATTTGCAAGTATATATGTTCTGTAATGTAAACATTGCATCACTCAAACTGCAGCTTGTGAGGGCATACAGTACTTGTGTATAGCCAAACCAGTCAGTAAATTAACCAGGCTCATTTACCATATAACATACATTTACATATCAAACAACAATCATATATACATGTGGTAAACCACTTTTATCGTTCACTATCGTTACACTATAGTTATCACTGTTGTATTGTTATCACTGTTCTCACTGTTGTATCACTATACGAGGTCGCCTCTTGTCGCGCTGTTATACCTGGGCTGACCACCTCCGACTCCGCCCATGGCTCCACCTACCTGCCCAGGTATAAAGGTAGTCGACTGGCTGGTATTCCTCCTTGTTGGACCCGATCACCCACGAGGGTGGGCTCTGTTATTTAGTCAATAAAAACCTTTAGTTACGTTCCTAACTCGTCGCTTTTTATTGGACGAATTGATAGGTATATCAATTTTATTGACTAAATTTTAAAGATGTCTACTACTAGCCAGCCAGAAGCCCTCCCAGAAGCACAGCCACAGCAGCTTTCAGACACCAGGCTGCACCAGCCACACCAGCCGGCTTGGCTGCAAGCCCTCAAACCACCGTACCTGGATCTAAACCCACAGACAGCAAACTCAGCCCTCGACTTCAAACACTGGCTGGGCTGCTTCGAATCCTACCTGGAAGAATCCGGCGTCCCTCAGAGATCCAAACTAAGAGTTCTGAATGCCCAAGCGAGCCCGAGAGTATATGCACTCATCCAGGACACGACTACATACGAGGCCGCTATCAACCTACTGAAACAGCAGTACCGAAGCCCGGTAAATTACATGTACACCAGGCACCTCCTAAGATCCCGCCCGCAACAGCCAGGAGAGTCTGTAGCTGAATTTTTACGGGCGCTAAGAGCACTCGGCAGGAACTGTGACTTTAAAGCGGTGACGGCTGTTGAAAATACGGAAGATAATATCCGCGATGCCTTTGTGAAAGGCCTACGGTCCGACCACTCACGGCAAAGACTGCTTGAAGCTAAAGACCTCGACCTGGACAAAGCTGAAGCCCTCGCTCTCTCCCTAGAGGTGGCCCATCAGGACCAGGAGGCGTTTTCCAGGTACTGCTCGCGACCCTGGGACTCGGGCCCGACCCCTACCGCAATACCCTTCGCAGCGCCGCCCCCGGGACCTACCTCAGCGTCGGCGTCCCGGACCCGACCGGGACCGCCACCCCCGGTACCGGCTCCGACATCGGGCACCCGCGATCGGGCCGCCGGCTGCTTCTTTTGCGGCCAGGAGAAGCACCCGAGGTCGCGCTGCCCAGCCAGGAACTCTACCTGCTCAACCTGCAGGAAGAAAGGCCACTTCTCTAAGGCCTGCAGGAGCGGATCTTCAGAGGCCAGCAGTGCCTCATGCGAACTGTGGGGGCGGCCATCTTCTTTCAAGGCAACTGAGGCCAGCATCCCCACACGTGAGTCATGGGGCGGCCATCTTTGATCAAGGCAACCGACCCCAATAGTGCCTCATGTGAGTTATGGGAGCAGCCATCTTCTCCGCCATTTTGTCCTACCTCGTGGGAGACGCCATTTTACCCACCACGCCCGACTGCCACCGGGCCTCCGGACCCGACGACCGCCTCGCCCGCAGACGACAACGACTCACTTACCTACACACTAGCCTCCATCACTCTGGATCAAGCCCGCCCACACCACCTGTCCAAGTCGATGATGGACATCAAAGTAAACGGCCACGCCACGACCTGCCTGTTCGACAGCGGAAGCACGGAGAGCTTCATCCACCCAGACACGGTGAGCCACTACTCCCTCCCTGTCCTGCCAATGCGCAACCGAATCTCGATGGCATCGAGGTCCCACGCCACGGACATTAGCGGCTACTGTGTTGTGACCTTGTCGGTTAAGGGTACGGAGTATAAAAATTTTAAACTCCTCGTCCTCCCCCAGCTCTGCGCTGCCGTCCTACTAGGGCTGGACTTCCAATCCCACCTCCAAAGTGTAACCCTAGCATACGGTGGACCCCTCCCCCCACTCACAGTCGACAACCAGCGAATGTTAAACCGCCCACCGCGTAACACCTGCAGCCTATCCACCCTCAAGGTGCCACCACCTTCCCTGTTCGCTAACCTCACCCCCGACTGCAAACCCGTCGCTACCAAGAGCAGGCGGTACAGCGCTGGGGACAGAGCCTTCATTAGCTCTGAGGTGCGGCGCCTCCTGAAAGAGGGCATTATCGAGGGGAGCAACAGCCCCTGGCGTGCCCAGGTCGTGGTCGTTAAGACCGGCGATAAAAATCGCCTGGTCATCGACTACAGCCAGACCATAAACAGATACACCCAGCTGGACGCATACCCCCTTCCCCGCATATCTGACATGGTCAATCAGATTGCACAATACCGCGTATTCTCGACCATCGACCTTAAGTCGGCCTACCACCAACTCCCTATCCACCCCGAGGACCGCCAGTACACCGCCTTCGAGGCGAATGGGCGCCTATACCACTTCCTTAGGGTCCCCTTCGGTGTCACCAACGGGGTCTCGGTCTTCCAAAGGGAGATGGACCGGATGGTTGACCAGAACGGACTGCAGGCCACATTCCCCTATCTAGATAACGTCACCATCTGCGGCCGCGACCGGCAGGACCATGACGTGAATCTGGAGAAATTCCTCCGTACGGCCCAACGGCTGAACCTCACCTACAATAAGGAGAAATGTGTGTTTAACACCTCGCGCCTTGCCATCCTTGGCTGTGTAGTAGAGAACGGACTCATCGGCCCCGACCCCGAAAGAATGCGCCCCCTCATGGAGCTACCCCTCCCCCACTGCCCTAAGGCACTTAAGAGAACCCTGGGGCTCTTCGCCTACTATGCCCAATGGGTGCCCAATTATGCGGACAAAGCCAGACCCCTCATGAAGTCCACATCCTTCCCCCTCACGGAGGAAGCGTGCGCGGCCTTCTCCCTCATCAAGGGAGACATAGCCAAGGCCACAATGCACGCAGTGGATGAGTCCATCCCCTTCCAAGTGGAGAGCGATGCATCCGACTTCGCCCTAGCCGCTACCCTTAACCAGGAGGGGAGGCCGGTGGCCTTCTTCTCAAGGACCCTACAGGGCCCCGAGATCCGACACTCGTCGGTCGAGAAGGAAGCCCAGGCAATTGTGGAGGCGGTACGGCGCTGGAGGCATTACCTGGCAGGCAAACGATTTACCCTCCTCACCGACCAACGTTCGGTTGCTTTCATGTTTAATAACAAGCTGAGGGGCAAAATCAAGAATGACAAGATCTTGAGGTGGAGAATCGAGCTATCCACCTACGATTATGATATCTTGTACCGGCCAGGTAAGCTGAACGAACCCCCTGATGCTCTTTCACGAATTACATGCGCCAGCGCGCATATTGATAGACTTCAGACCCTCCACAACGACCTCTGCCACCCCGGGGTCACCAGACTTTACCATTTCATTAAGGCCCGCAACCTGACCTACTCCATCGAGGAGGTCAGGACCATGACCAGGAACTGCCAGACCTGCGCCGAGTGCAAACCGCACTTCTATAGGCCGGACAGAGCAAGCCTGATCAAGGCCACCCGCCCCTTCGAGCGCCTGAGCATCGACTTTAAGGGGCCTCTACCGTCATCTGACCGCAATGTGTACTTCCTCAACATCGTTGATGAGTACTCCCGTTTCCCTTTTGCCTTCCCCTGCCCAGACATGACCAGTACCACGGTCATCAAGTGCCTGAACGACCTCTTCGCCTTGTTCGGGTTCCCGAACTATATACATAGTGACCGGGGCTCCTCCTTCATGAGCGAGGAACTCCGTCAGTTCCTACTAGCGAGAGGTATTGCAGCAAGTAGGACCACCAGCTACAACCCCCGAGGGAACGGCCAGGTGGAAAGAGAGAACGCGACGGTATGGAAGGCCGTCCTCTTAGCCTTAAAGTCGAAGGGCCTCCCAACCTCCCGCTGGCAGGAAGTCCTCCCGACAGCACTGCACTCCATCCGGTCACTACTTTGCACTGCCGTTAACGCCACCCCCCATGAACGAATGTTTGTTTTCCCCAGGAAGTCGACTACAGGAACCACTCTACCAACCTGGCTGACCTCTCCGGGGCCCGTCTTGCTGCGAAAGCACGTGAGGGCCCATAAAATGGACCCCCTGGTCGAGAGGGTGAACCTCCTGCACGCCAACCCCCAGTACGCCTACGTGGCTTACCCAGACGGGCGGGAGGACACTGTCTCCTTACGAGACCTCGCACCCTCGGGCACTCCGGAGACACCACCTTTACCCCCCCCCACCACCCCCCCAATTCCAGCCCAGGTAGACGGCATGCCGGAACCCCACGAGCCTTCGCCGACCACGCAGACACCAGCATTAACACCGGATAATGCAGCACCACCGCTGCGACGATCGGAGAGGCTTACGAGGCCTCCGGACAGACTGACATACCAGAACTGGTAGTACACTTCACCCCGCCGGACTCAAATCTAAACAAGGGGTGAATGTGGTAAACCACTTTTATCGTTCACTATCGTTACACTATAGTTATCACTGTTGTATTGTTATCACTGTTCTCACTGTTGTATCACTATACGAGGTCGCCTCTTGTCGCGCTGTTATACCTGGGCTGACCACCTCCGACTCCGCCCATGGCTCCACCTACCTGCCCAGGTATAAAGGTAGTCGACTGGCTGGTATTCCTCCTTGTTGGACCCGATCACCCACGAGGGTGGGCTCTGTTATTTAGTCAATAAAAACCTTTAGTTACGTTCCTAACTCGTCGCTTTTTATTGGACGAATTGATAGGTATATCAATACATTCAAAGCCTTTGTGGGATCCCACAGATACTGTCTTGATTTCATGTTTTAATGAGTTAAAAAACAGTAGGGATTGGTTAAAATCAACACCCACTGAGTTGTTGGATGTAACAAAAGCTATTCTCTAACTTCTCAGGAGATGCAGCAGGCAAGTAAAGTTTATATTAAATTTGTTTGAGGCAGATAGCTCTGGAACATATTTGGGAACCGTTATTCCAGCCTTCCATCTACTTAAACTTATTTCCTGTATTTAGAATATAGTGGTTTCAGAACACAAGGGAAGCCGAGACAGCATCTTCTCCCCATAGTTGTTTCTGTACCTCTCTCCCTGCAGTAAGATGTATTTCATTTGTGGTGGAGGGGGTGGGGGGAGATGGGGGCTAGGTAGCACTATGACTCAATAGTATTTTGTAATCCTCTCCCCCATATAAATAGCAACATTGAAATTCTACTTCTCTGTACAATAGATTAGATTGTACAGTAACAGGGGCCATGTAATTGAAAAAAATAGATATTACTGTACACTCGGTGTATAAAATATGATCACTTTTTAAAAAAACAGTAAACACCATAAAGGAGCGAGGCAGAGGAGGCCCAACACAGGAGGAGGCGGACCTGTGTGGGAGCGCCAGCGGGACCTGAGAGAAGGCAGAGGAGGCCCGACACCGGAGGAGGTGGACCTGTGTGGGAGAGGCAGCGGGACCTGAGAGAAGGCAGAGGAGGCCCGACACCGGAGGAGGCGGACCTGAGTGGGAGTGGCAGCGGGACCTGAGCAGCAAAATTCAAAAGAGTGACGTCAGAGTGTAAAAAGTGACGTCGGCACTAGGGAAGGAGTTGATTGGTGAGTAGCTGGTGAGTGTATTTTTTAAGTTTTAGAAGTTT
Organism: Somniosus microcephalus; assembly: GCF_052327205.1. Classification (NCBI taxonomy): domain Eukaryota; kingdom Metazoa; phylum Chordata; class Chondrichthyes; order Squaliformes; family Somniosidae; genus Somniosus; species Somniosus microcephalus. Next base: position 92,758,116 of record NC_140994.1, on the reverse strand, counting down.
ATTTCTTTTTTTTGAGCAACATTTTTTTTGTCTGTAGCCTTTTAGTCTTTAACTAAGGGCAGAGAGTTATACTAAATACTTTAGTTAATTAATCTAATAACTAAAGGCCTGGCAAGGCAGCTCAGTCCCATGGAGAGCACATCCTGTGCCATGTGGGAAGCCCTGGATGCTTCGCGTAGTCTGGACGAGCACGTGTGCGGGAAGTGTCGCCAGCTACAGCAACTCGAGCTCCGGGTTTCGGAGCTTTAGCGGCGGCTGGAGTGCATCCGCGAGGCTGAGAGTTACATGGATAGCACGTTTCTAGAGGTGGCCACCCCGCAGCTTAAGAGTATGCAGGCAGTGAGGGAATGGGTGACCGCCAGACAGAAGAGGAGGACCAGGCAGGTAGTGCAGGAGTCCCCGGAGTGCATCTCGCTCTCCAACCAGTATTCTGTTCTGAGTACTGGTGAGGGCGATGGTTCCTCTGGGGAGTGCAGTCAGAGTCAAGTCCATGGCACCACGGGTGGCTCAGCTGCACAGGGGGGGAGGAAAAAGAGTGGAAGAGCAATAGTGGTCGGGGATTCAATAGTTAGGGGAGCAGATAGGTGCCTCTAGTACTACTTTGTTCTCTAGTACTATCCAACACACTCACTCTTTTATGCACCTTCTTCCTCTTTTCGACTCCTATATGCTGGTGCCCATTCCCCTGCCAAGCTAGTTTAAACTCTCCCCAACAGCACTAGCAAACCTCCCTGCGAGAATATTGGTCCTGGCTCTGTTGAAGTGTAACCCGTCCGGCTTGTGCAGGTCCCACCTTCCCCAGAAATGGTCCCAATGCCTCAGGAATCTAAAGCCCTCCCTCTTGCCACGTATTCATCTGTTCTATCCTCCTACTCCTGTACTTTAATTACCCAAATATCAATTGGGATAATGCTAGGGTAAGGGGAAAGGAGGGGGAGGAATTTCTGAAATCTGTTCAGGAGAATTTCCTTGACCAATATGTTCTTGGCCCGACTAGGAAGGAGGCATTGCTGGATCTGGTGCTGGGGAATGAGGTGGGCCAGGTTGACCAGGTGTCTGTGGGAGAACACTTGCGTACAAGTGATCATCCTATCATAAGATTTAGATTAGCAATGGAGAGGAGCAAGGAACAATCTAGAGTGGAACTTCTAAACTGGAATAGGGCTAACTTCAATGGGATGCGAAAGGATCTAGCCAGGGTAAAATGGAACCAAAGACTGACAGGAAAAACTGTAACAGAACAATGGGTGATCTTTAAGGAGGAGATGTTCCAAGTACAAGCTAGGTACATTCCAACAAGAGGGAAAGGGAAGGGAACCAAAGCAAGGGCTCCTTGGATGACGAGGGAGAAAGAGGTGAAACAAAAAAAAGAGGGTGTATGATGCATGTCAGGTGAATTCTTCAAGGGAGAACCAGACCAAATACAGTAAGTTGAGAGGGGATGTGAAGATGAAAATAAGATTGGCAAAGAGAGAATATGAGAGTAGGACATAAAAGGGAACCCAAAAATAATCTTCTGACATGTAAATAGTAAGCGGGTAGTAAGAGGCGGGGTGGGGCCTATTAGAGACAAAGAAGGTGATATATGCTTAGAGGCGCAGGGTAAGGCTAGAATACTCAATGAGTACTTTGTATCGGTGTTTACTAAGGAGGTGGATGCTGACAAAATATCGTTAGAAGTGGAAAAAGTAGAAGCGATGGAAGGGGTGAAAATTGATAGACAGGATGTACTAGAAAGGCTGGGTATGCTTAGAGTGGACAAGTCACCTGGTCCAGATGGCTTGCATCCCAGGTTGCTAAGGGAATTGGGGGAGGAGATAGCAGAAGAGCTTGCCATAATTTTCCAATCTTCCCTAGATGTGGGGGAGGTGCATGAGGATTGGAAAGTGGCAAATGTGACATCATTGTTCAAGAAAGGGTGTAAGGACAATCCTAGTACCTACAGGCCGGTCAGTTTAACATCAGTGGTAGGTAAAGTTTTAGAAACAATAATCAAGGAAAAAATTAACGGGCATTTGGAGAGGTTTAAGCTAATTAAGGAGAGCCAACACGGGTTTGGAAAACGAAGATCGTGTTTGACTAATCTAATTGAATTTTTCGATGAACAGAGAGGATTGATGAAGGGAATGCAATGTATGTTGTCTACATGGATTTTCGGAAGGCGTTTGACAAAGTACCACATAGAAGGCTTGTTAGCAAAATTGAGACGCATGGAATAGGTGGATAAGTGGCAGCTTGGATAAGGAATTGGCTTAAGGACAGAAAACAACGAGTTGTTGTAAATGGCTGTTTTTCACACTAGAGGATGGTAGACAGTGGTGTTCCCCAAGGGTCAGTATTGGGGCCACTGCTTTTTTTGAGATATATAAATGACCTGGATATTGGAATAGAAAGTAGAATTTCTAAATTTGCCAATGACACCAAACTTGGGGGTGTGGCAAACAGTGAGGATGATACCAATCGGCTGCAACTGGACATAGAAAGGCTAGCAGAATGGGCAGACAAGTGGCAGATGGAATTTAATACAGAGAAGTGTGAAGGAACAGGGAGAGGCAATATACACTTAATGGCATAGTTTTTAAGAGTGTGCAGGGACAGAGAGACCTGGGAGTTAGAATCATAGAGAGTTACAGCATGGAAGGAGGCCATTTTCGGCCCATCGTGTCCGCGCCGGCCAACAAAGAGCTATCCAGCCTAATCTCACTTCCCAGCTCTTGGTCCTTAGCCCTGCAGGTTACAGCATCCCAAGTGCACATCCAAGTACTTTTTAAATGTGGTTAGGGTTCCTGCCTCTACCACCCTTTCAGGCAGTGAGTTCCAGACCCCCCACAACCCTCTGGGTGAAGAAATTTCCCCTCAAATCCCCTCTAAACCTTCCACCAATTACTTTAAATCTGTGCCCCCTGGTTTTTGACCCCTCTGCTGAGGGAAATAGGTCCTTTCTATCCGCTTTATCTAGGCCCCTCATAATATTATACACCTTAATAAGGTCTCCCCTCAGCCTCCTCTGTTCCAAGGAAAACAGACCCAGCCTATCCAGTCTTTCCTCATAGCTAAGATTCTCTACTCCCAGCAACATCCTTGTAAATTTCCTCTGTACCCTCTCTAGTGCAATCATATCTTTCCTGTAATGTGATGACCAGAACTGCACGCAGTACTCTAGCTGAGGCCTAACTAGTCTTTTATACAGTTGAAGCATAACCCCCCTACTCTTGTATTCCATGCCACGGCTAATAAAGGCAAGCAATCCGTATGCCTTCTTAACCGCCTTATCTACCTGGCCTGCTACCTTCAGGGATCTGTGGACATGCACTCCAAGGTCCCTTTGTTCCTCTACAGTTCTCAGTGTCCTACCATTTAATGTGTATTCCCTTTCCTTGTTAGCCCTCCCCAAATGCATTACCTCACACTTCTCCGGATTGAATTCCATTTGCCACTGTTCTGCCCACCTGACCAATTTATTGATATCTTCCTGCAGTCTACAGCTTCCTTCTTCAGTATCAACCACACAGCCGATTTTAGTATCTGTGATAAATCCATGTAGTGAGACAAGGACTCGAAGAGGCGATATCGTAGAATTAGCACGAGTACTTTATTAACAAACAGAGTAACAAACATCATGTCTGCATCCTGGCATTTCACCTTTGCTGACCTTGACAGGAAGCAAACCTCTGACCTTAACAGGAAGCAAACCTCTGACCTTAGCAGCAGCATTGGCTACAGCACCACCTGGTGGATAACCTTAATCATAATATCCCAGATTACTATATCCCTCCCCCCCCTTAAGATTTCAGTATGAATTTCTTAACAAATAACCATTCCTGAGGGTCACATAAGGAGTCTCCATTCATCATGTTCCATACTTGACAAATCTAACAGTTCAGTATCAATCTCTCTGGTGGCTTGCGAGTCCTTTGTGAACGTCTAATAGTAAAGTCCTTGCTTGTTTGTGGTGAAGCCACCAGCTGCTCCTGAGCAGTGCTCAGAGTATCTGACTCTGCAACGATGGTTTCCTCTTGACGAATAGGTTCCTGTGGAATTGTCTCTGTCCCTGGTGGTGGCACCACAGATGCACTTGGATAACTGGGGGCAACCCTGTCTTCAGTCATTGCATCTGGAACCTTCATTTCAATTTCCCCTTGCCTGGGAAGTATCTGATCTACATGTCTGCGTAGTACCCTACCATCTCCCAACATGACCTTGTATGATACTGGACCTGTCATTGAGCCTATGAAGCCAGGAATCCACTTTGGTCCATAACTGAAATTCCTGGTAAGGACCGCATCTCCTTCTCCAAAACTTCGGCTCTTTGTTCTTTTGTCATGGTTCTCTTTTTGTTTGTTTTGTCTGTTTTCCATTTTCCTTTTTAGGTCTGGGTGGACAAGATCAAGAGTGGAGCGTAGTCTATGACCTAATAACATCTCAGCAGGAGAGAGTCCTGTGGTGGTGGATTGAGGTGTTATTCTGTAGCTGAACAGAACCCGTGACACTTTGGCTGCTAAACTCCCTTCTGCACTTTTTTTCATCATCTCCTTAAATGTTTCTACGGCTCTCTCCGCAAGTCCATTCGAGCACGGATGATATGGAGCTGAGGTCACCTGCACTATGCCATTTTTTCTCAAGAACTCTTTTGTCTCTGTACTCACAAAACAAGTGGCATTGTCACTCACCACGATCTCCGGTAGCCCTTGATTACTGAAGCTCCGACGCAGGCAGTCTATAGTAGTAGTGGCGGAAGCAGAATTTACAGGATAAACATCCATCCATTTGGAATGTGCATCAATGATTATGAGGAACATCTTCCCCATGAATGGACCCGCATAATCTAAGTGCAATCTTCTCCATGGTTTATCCGGCCACTCCCAGGGGTGGAGAGGAGCCACTGCTGGTGCCTTCCGGTGTTCCTGACAGGTGCTGCATGTCTTGACTGGATTTTCTATCTCCTCATCTAGCTTTGGCCACCACAAGTAACTCCTAGCCAAGGCTTTCATACGCAAGACCCCAGGATGACACTGATGTAGTTGCTCTATTGTAAGAAATCACACACCAGGTTATAGTCCAACAGCTTTATTTGAAATCACAAGCTTTCGGAGCACTGCTCCTTCATCAGGTGAAGTGGAGAGATGCATAAAAACACAGCTTATATAGTCAGAGAATAATGTCAGATGTATACAGGTAATCTTTCTAACTGCCATTTATCACACCTCAGCAGAGAGATAATCACAGCAATCAAAGGTGTAAATGATGTCCAAACAGGTCAGTCAGGAAAACATTACATCAAAGAGCAATGAGGTGGGGTCACAAGGGGTCAAATGTTGCAGATGTTGGGGTCTGTATGAAAAACAAAAAAAGACAAAAAAACATTTTTTTTGCTGGAAATCACAGCAGGTCCGGCCGCATCTGTGTGGCGAGAACAAGCCAACGACGACTCGAGTCTGAATGACCCTACATCAGGTGGGGTTACATGTAGCGTGACATGAACCCAAGATCCCGGTTCAGGCCGTCCTCATGGGTGCGGAACTTGGCTATCAGTTTCTGCTCGATGATTTTGCGTTGTCGTGTGTCTCGAAGGCCGCCTTGGAGAATGCTTACCTGAAGATCGGAGGCTGAGTGTCCTTGACTGCTGAAGTGTTCACCGACTGGGAGGGAACACTCCTGCCTGGCGATTGTTGCGCGGTGTCCGTTCATCCGTTGTCGCAGTGTCTGCATGGTCTCGCCGATGTACCATGCTCCGGGGCATCCTTTCCTGCAACGTTGGAGGTAGACAACGTTGGCCGAGTCATATGAGTATGTACCATGTACCTGGTGGGTGGTGTCCTCACGTGTGATGATGGTATCTGTGTTGATAATCTGGCATGTCTTGCAGAGGTTGCTGTGGCAGAGTTGTGTGGTGTCGTGGTCGCTGTTCTGAAAGCTGAGTAATTTGCTGCGAACGATGGTCTGTTTGAGGTTAGGCGGCTGTTTGAAGGTGAGTAGTGGAGGTGTGGGGATGGCCTTAGCGAGGTGTTCGTCATCGATGACATGTTGAAGGCTGCGAAGAACATGGCGTAGTTTCTCCGCTCCGGGGAAGTACTGGACGACGAAGGGTACTCTGTTGGTTGTGTCCCGTGTTTGTCTTCTGAGGAGGTCTACGCGATTTTTCGCTGTGGCCCGTCGGAACTGTCAATCGACGAGTCGAGCGTCATATCCCGTTCTTACGAGAGCGTCTGTAGGTGTCCATCGCGTTCCTCCTCGTCTGAGCAGATCCTATGTATTCGCAGGGCTTGTCCATAGGAGATGGCTTCTTTAACATGGTTAGGGTGGAAGCTGGAGAAGTGGAGCATCGTGAGGTTGTCCGTGGGCTTGCGGTAGAGTGAAGTGCTGAGGTGTCTGTCTTTGATGGAGATTCGTGTGGCCAAGAATGAAACCGATTCTGAGGAGTAGTCCATGGTGAGTTTGATGGTGGGATGGAACTTGTTGATGTTATCGTGTAGTCTTTTCAGTGATTCTTCGCCGTGGGTCCATAGAAAGAAAATGTCATCGATGTATCTGGCGTATAGCATTTGTTGGAGGTCCTGTGCAGCGAAGAAGTCTTGCTCGAACTTGTGCATGAAGATGTTGGCGTATTGGGGTGCGAATTTGGTCCCCATGGCTGTTCCATGTGTTTGGGTAAAGAACTGGTTGTCGAAGGTGAAGACATTGTGGTCAAGGATGAAGCGGATGAGTTGTAGGATGGCATCTGGAGATTGGCTGTTGTTGGTGTTGAGTACTGAGGCTGTCGCAGCGATGCCGTCATCGTGGGGGATACTGGTGTAGAGTGCCGAGACGTCCATCGTGGCGAGACGGACACCGCGCAACAATCGCCAGGCAGGAGTGTTTCCTCCCAGTCGGGGAACACTTCAGCAGTCAAGGACATTCAGCCTCCGATCTTCAGGTAAGCATTCTCCAAGGCGGCCTTCGAGACACACGACAACGCAAAATCGTCGAGCAGAAACTGATAGCCAAGTGCCGCACCCATGAGGACGGCCTGAACCGGGATCTTGGGTTCATGTCACGCTACATGTAACCCCACCTGACGTAGGGTCATCCAGACTCAAGTCGTCATTGGCTTGTTCTCTCCACACAGATGCGGCCGGACCTGCTGTGATTTCCAGCAAAAAAAATGTTTTTTGTCTTATTTTGTTTTTCATACAGACCCCAGCATCTGCAACATTTGACCCCTTGTGACCCCACCTCATTGCTCTTTGATGTAATGTTTTCCTGACTGACCTGTTTGGACACCATTTACACCTTTGATTGCTGTGATTATCTCTCTGCCGATGTGTGATAAATGGCAGTTAGAAAGATTACCTGTAAACATCTGACATTATTCTCTGACTATATAAGCTGTGTTTTTATGCATCTCTCCACTTCACCTGATGAAGGAGCAGCGCTCCGAAAGCTTGTGATTTCAAATAAAGCTGTTGGACTATAACCTGGTGTTGTGTGATTTCTTACATGTCCACCCCAGTCCAACACCGGCATCTCCACACCGTAGTTGCTCTAGGATAGACTGTCGTGCTGGCTGTGAAATAATCACTCGTACTCCCCACAACACGCAACCATCCTGCACACTCAGCTCTGTTTTCCTGACACTATGGTGTGAAGTCAGCCCCTCCCGGATGCTGTGGCCACCCCCTCACCACATATTCTCGAACTCTAGACAGTACTGGATCTTTACCTGTCCATGTACTTGCTCTGCAGTCACGAGTGCCGTGTCAGTGTTCTCCAAAATCAAAACTCTGTCCTCTGGAGCTGCACGGATAGGTGTGCCTGGCAGTGGAAGACGGCTCAAGGCATCTGTGTTCTCATGGTACTTGCCCGCCTTGTAGACGATGACATACTCATATGCCCTCAACGTCACTGCCCACCTCTGGATCCGGGGTGACACCATCTGTGGAACTGCTTTCATTTCATTGAAAAGAGAGAGAAGAGGTTTATGATCAGTGCATATGGTGAACTTCCTGCCATATATGTACTTGTGGAACCTCTGTAACCCAAACATTACTGCTAACCCCTCTTTGTCTAACTGGGAATAGTTTTTTTCCGCTGGCGTTAGAGTTCGGGACATAAACCCTATTGGTCTTTCAGTTCCATCTTCCATGCAGTGTGAAAGAACTGCCCCCACCCCGTAAGTTGAAGCATCACAAGAGAGAATGATGTCTTTCTCTGCATTGTAGTGAACCAGCACATCCGACGACAGCATCAGTTTCTTGGACTGTTCAAATGAAACCCCCTGCTCCTCTCCCCACTGCCACTGTGTCTCTTTGCGCAGTAGTTTGTGAAGAGGTGCTAACACAGTTGACAAGTTTGGTAAAAACCTGTTATAATAGTTCAGCAGTCCCAGGTAAGCTTTTAACTCAGCCACATTTGTAGGAGCAGGGGCGTCCTGCAGTGCTTGTACCTTCTCCTTGAGTGGATGGAGCCCGGTGGCGTCCACTCTGTGTCCCAGGAACACTGCCTCATTCCCCAGGAAAGTGCACTTGCTCCTCTTGAGCCAGAACCCTGCCCTCTCCAATCTCTGTAGTACCTCTCTGAGTGCTCAGATGCTCCTGGTCGGTTCTTCCCGTCACCAGAATGTCATCCAGATAGATGGAAACATGTGGAATCCCTTGCAGTACACCTTCGATTGTCCTCTGGAAGATAGCTGGACTAGATGAGATACCAAACGGTAAGCGGTTATATGTAAACAAGCCCTTGTGTGTATTTATGGTGACATACTTCTTCGATTCGTCATCCAGTGTAATCTGCAAGTAGGCATGACTCATATCCAACTTTGTCAATTTCTTTCCTCCAGCCAGGTTTGCAAAGAGATCCTCTGTTTTGGGAATCGGATACTGCTCTAGTTTAGACACCCGATTGACTGTCAATTTATAGTCTCCACAGAGTCTTACAAAATTGTCCGGTTTTAAAACAGGTACAATGGGAGCTGCCCATTCTGAACATTTCACTGGCTCCCGTATGTTCTCTCTCAATAGACGGTCAAGCTCAGCCTCTACCTTTGGCTTCCTGGCATAAGGCACAGGTCGATGTTTAAAAAACCTTGGCGGTGCCTCCTTGTCTACATAAATCTTAGCTGGGGGGCCATTAAATGTGCCAAGTTCCTCCTTGAACACATTCTCATGTTCACTCAACACTTCTTGCAAAGTCAACCGGTTGCCCACATCTATTTGATGTACTGCTCCCCAGTCTAATTTAAGTTCTTTTATCCAGCCCCGACCTAACAGGTTTGGTCCGGTACCCGATACTGTAACTACAGGTAGCTGTTCCACTGTGTCCCTGTGTTGCACAGCTACCTTAGCTGTACCTAATGTCGCTACTCGTTCACCTGTATATGTTTTAAGATGCAGGGAGCAAGGCTTTAACTGTGGAACTTTTGCACGGTTCCACAATTTTGAGTACTCTGCCTTGTTCATTATGGTCACGCCGCACCCTGTATCCACTTCAAAGTTCACCTTAGAGTTATTTACTGTCAGTTGCAATGTGATAGGAGCCACTTTTGGAATGTTCTCTAACATGCTATACATTATGAACATGTCCTCTTCTTCCTCAGCTTCCCCGCTGATGTGGTGTGCTCCATGTTTTTTCTGTCCTCCCCCTTTTGGTTTGGATTCCTCCACAGGTGATTTCGCCCTGCAAGCTCATTTTATGTGTCCTTGTTTCCCACACTTGTATCACTTTTCCTCCAGAAACCGGCATTCACTCGCCAGGTGATCGCCCTTGCATCTATAACATGCCTTCACATGCTCACGTTGTGGTTTCTGACGCATGTTCAACTTGTGCACAACAACGTGACCTGCAACTTGCGTAGCATTAGCCCTGTCTGAACCCTGTATTTCTTTTACATCTCGGTTCACTGTCTCTATGGCTTGAGCAAGTTCCAATGCTTTTTCATAAGTAAGCCCAGTCTCGGATAATAATCTACGCTGCATTCGGTCATCCATAATTCCGCAAACTAGCCTATCTCACAGCATTTCCTTCAGGTTGTTCCCATAATTGCAATCTTGTGCTAATTTACGCAACACCGCTACATAGTCCATTACGCTCTCTTCCTCTTTCCTGTTCCTTGAATTAAACTTGAACCGCTGTACAATCTCACTAGGCTTAGGGTTGAAATGTTCTTTTAGCAAAGCCACTAATTCAACAAATGATTTATCGCCAGGCTTTTCAGGACTGAGCAGATTCTTCATCAAACTGTAGGTTTGGCTTCCCACTGAACTAAGCAGAATGGCTTTCCTTTTTCCGGCATCATTTATTTGTGGGATTGATTGATTTAATTTAAATTCAATTAATTAAAGGGTAAGTCATGGCAGGACAGCCGGGCCCCGTGATCTGCTCCTCCTGCGATATGTGGGAACTCAGGGACACTTCCTGTGTCCCTGACAACTACATGTGCAGGAAGTGCATCCAGCTGCAGCTACTGACAGACCGCATTGCGGCACTGGAGCTGCGACTGGACACATACTGGAGCGTTCACGATGCTCAGGACAACGTGAATAGCACATTTACGGAGTTGGACACACCGCAGGTAGAGGTTGGACAGGAAGAAAGGGAACGGGTGACCAACAGGCAGAGTACTAGGCGCAGGCAGGTAGTGCAATGGTCCCCTGTGGCCATCCCCCTCTCCAACAGATACACCACTTTGAGTACTGTTGGGGGGGATGGCTTATCAGAGGAAGGCAGCAGCAGCCAACTTCCTGGCACCAGGGGTGGCTCTGCTGCACAGAATGGGAGGAAAAAGAGGGGTAGAGCTATAGTAATAGGGGATTCAATTGTAAGGGGAATAGATAGGCGTTTCTGTGGCCGCAAACGAGACTCCAGGATGGTGTGTTGCCTCCCTGGTGCAAGGGTCAAGGATGTCTCCGAGCGACTCCAGAACATCTTGGAAGGGGAGGGTGAACAGCCAGTTGTCGTGGTGCATATAGGCACCAACGATATAGGTAAAAAGCGGGATGAGGGCCTAAAAGCGGAGTATAGGGAGTTAGGAGATAAATTAAACAACAGGACCTCAAAGGTAGTAATCTCAGGATTGCTACCAGTGCCACGTGCTAGTCAGAGTAGAAATAGAAGGATACTTCAGATGAATATGTGGCTAGAGGAATGGTGCCAGGGGGAGGGATTCATGTTCCTGGGACATTGGAACCGGTTCTGGGGGAGGTGGGACCAGTTCAAACCGGACGGTTTGCACCTGGGCAGGGCTGGAACCAATGTCCTAGGGGGAGTGTTTGCTAGTGCTGTGGGGGAGGGTTTAAACTAAAATGGCAGGGGGTTGGGAACCTGAGCAGGGAGACAGAGGAAAGGGAAACAAGGATAAAAGACAAAGATAGGAAGGAGAAAAACAAAAGTGGCAGTCAGAGAAATCAATGGTTTAAATCAAACATGGCCACAGTAAATAATAATTCTCATCGGTCTAAGAGCGTTAAAAAAACAAGCCTGAAGGCTTTGTGTCTTAATGCGAGGAGCATTTGTAATAAGGTGGATGAATTGGCTGCGCAAATAGAAGTAAACAAATACGATTTGGTTGGGATTACGGAAACGTGGCTCAAGGAAGGCCAGGACTGCGAACTCAACATCCAGGGGTATTCGATATTCAGGAAAGATAGGCAAAAAGGAAAGGGAGGTGGGGTAGCATTACTGGTTAAAGAAGGGATTAACACAATTGTAATGAAGGATATTAGCTCTGATGAGGTGGAATCTGTATGGGTAGAATTGAGAAATACTAAGGGGAAAAAACGTTGGTGGGAGTGGTTTATAGACCTCCAAACAGTAAGGCGGAGGTTGGGGATGGCATTAAAAGAGAAATTAAAGAAGCGTGTAATAAGGGCACAGTAGTCATCATGGGTGACTTTAATCTACATATAGATTGGGCCAACCAAATGAGTAACAATACTGTGGAGGAGGAATTCCTGGAGAGTTTACGGGATGGTTTCCTGGACCAATATGTCGAGGAACCAACCAGAGATCAGGCCATCTTAGACTGGGTATTATGTAACGAGAAAGGATTAATTAGCAATCTTGTTGTAAGAGGCCCCTTGGGTCGGAGCGATCATAATATGATCGAATTCTTCATTAAGATGGAGAATGAAGTAGTTGACTCGGAGACTAGGATCCTCAATTTAAATAAAGGAAATTATGATGGTCTGAGGAGCGAGTTGGGTAGGATTGATTGGGGAATGGCACTCAAAGGGTTGACGGTGGATAGGCAATGGCAAACATTCAAAGACCGAATGGATGAACTACAGAATTTGTTCATCCCAGTTTGGCATAAAAATAAAACAAAAAAGGTGACCCAACCATGGCTAACAAGGGAAATTAGTGATAGCATAAGATCCAAGGAGAGGGCATATAAATTGGCCAGAAAAAGCAATAATCCTGAGGATTGGGAGCAGTTTAGGATTCAACAAAGGAGGACAAAGGGATTAATTAAGAAAGGGAAAATAGAATATGAGAGTAAGTTTGCAGAGAACATAAAAACTGACTGTAAAAGCTTTTATAGATATGTGAAGAGAAAAAGATTGGTGAAGTCAAGCATAGTTCCATTGCAGTCAGAATCGGGGGAATTTATAATGGGGAACAAAGAAATGGCAGACCAACTAAATACATATTTTCACAGAATCACAGAAACCCCACAGTGCAGATAGAGGCCATTTCGGTCCATCGAGCCTACACCGACACATATCCCACCCGATCCCCGTAACCCCTACACCAACACATATCCCACCCTATCCCCGTAACCCCACGTATTTAATCCCCCTAACACTAAGGGTCAATTTATCATAGCCAATCAACCTAACCCGCACATCTTTGGACTGTGGGAGGAAACCGGAGCACCCGGAGGAAACCCACGCAAACACGGGGAGAATGTGCAAACTCCACACAGACAGTCACCCGAGACCGGATTCGAACCCGGGTCCCTGGCGCTGTGAGGTAACAGTGCTAACCACTATGCCACCGTGCTTTCACAAAGGAGGACACAAATAACCTCCCAGAGATGCCAGGGAACATAGGGTCTGATGAAAGGGTGGAACTGAAAGAAATCAGTATTTGTAGGGAAATGGTGTTAGGAAAATTGATGGGACTGAAGGCCGATAAACCCCCAGGGCCTGATAATCTACATCCCAGGGTACTTAAGGAAGTGGCCCTAGAAATAGTAGATGCATTGCTGGTCATCTTCCAGAACTCAATAGACTCTGGAACGGTACCCATGGATTGGCGGGTAGCTAATGTTACCCCACTATTCAAAAAAGGTGGTAGAGAAAAGGCGGGGAATTATAGACCGGTAAGCTTGACATCGGTAGTGGGGAAAATGCTAGAGTCCATTATAAAAGATGTAATAGCAGAGCACTTGGAAAGCAGTGACTGGATCGGACAAAGTCAACATGGATTTACAAAAGGTAAATCATGCTTGACTAATCTACTGGAATTTTTTGAGGATGTAACTGGTAAAATAGATAAGGGAGAACCAGTGGATGTGGTGTATTTGGACTTTCAGAAGGCTTTCGATAAGGTCCCGCATAAGAGATTAGCGTGCAAAATTAAGGCACATGGGATTGGGGGCAAGGTATTGACTTGGATAGAGAACTGGTTGGCGGACAGAAAGCAAAGAGTTGGAATAAACGGGTCGTTTTCTGAGTGGCAGGCAGTGACTAGTGGGGTACCGCAAGGATCGGTCCTAGGACCCCAGCTGCTCACAATATATATTAATGATCTGGACGAGGGAATTGGATGTAATATCTCCAAATTTGCAGATGACACAAAGCTGGGGGGGAGGGTATGCTGTGAGGAGGATGTCGTGAAACTCCAGCACGATTTGGACAGGTTGGGTGATTGGGCAGAATCATGGCAAATGCACTATAATGTGGATAAATGTGAGGTTATCCACTTTGGTGGCAAAAACAGGAAGGCAGATTATTATTTTAATGGTAATAGATTGGGAGAAGGGGAAGTGCAAAGAGACCTGGGTGTTCTTGTACACCAGTCGCTGAAGGTAAGCATGCAGGTGCAGCAGGCGGTTAAGAAGGCAAATGGTATGTTGGTCTTCGCAGCAAGAGGGTTCGAGTACAGGAACAAGGATGTCTTGCTACAGTTGTACAGGGCCTTGGTGAGACCGCACCTTGAGTATTGTGTGCAGTTTTGGTTGCCTTACCTGAGGAAGGACGTTCTTGCCATGGAAGGAGAGCAACGAAGATTCACCAGGCTGATACCTGGGATGGCAGGAATGACGTATGAGGATAGATTGTGTCGATTGGGCTTATACTCACTGGAGTTTAGAAGATTGAGGGGGGATCTCATCGAAACCTATAAAATTCTGTCAGGCCTGGACAGACTAGATGCAGGAAGGATGTTTCTGATGGCCGGGGAGTCCAGAACCAGGGGTCATAGTCTAAGGATAAGGGGTAAGCCATTTAGGACTGAAATGAGGAGGAATTTCTTTACCCAGAGAGTGGTGAACCTGTGGAATTCTCTGCCACAGAGGGCGGTGGAGGCCAGTTCATTAAGTATATTCAAGAAAGAGTTGGATATATTTCTTAAGGCTAAAGGGATCAAGGGATATGGGGAGAAGGCAGGGACCGGGTACTGAATTTGGATGATCAGCCATGATCTCATTGAATGGCGGAGCAGGCTCGAAGGGCCGAATGGCCTACTCCTGCTCCTATCTTCTATGTATCTATGTATTTCATCTGCTTCGAAAAAATAACCCAACACTTCACAGTATTCCTCCCAGGTTTGTGCTTGACTATCAAAAGCGGAAACCGTTCCTACCGTGGCAGCCATGCTCTCTTCCAACTGGTAGCTAACTGCAGCTCGTGATTTTGTTGTTTAAATGTCCTGGCAGACTTCTCTTCTTTATCCAGGGTCCTGCTTTACCTCGTCGCCAAATGTGATAAATCCATGTAGTGAGACAAGGACTCGAAGAGGCGATATCATATAATTAGCACGAGTACTTTATTAACAAACAGAGTAACAAACGTCATGCCTGCATCCTGGCATTTCACCTTTGCTGACCTTGACAGGAAGCAAACCTTTGACCTTAACAGGAAGCAAACCTCTGACCTTAGCAGCAGCATTGGCTACAGCACCACCTGGTGGATAACCTTAATCATAACATCCCAGATTACTATAGTATCACCTGCAAACTTCTTAATCATACCCCCTATATTCAAGTCTTGATCATTGATATATACCACAAAAAGCAAGGGATCTAGTACTGAGCCCTGCGGAACCCCACTGGAAACAGCCTTTCAGTCACAAAAACACCCATCAACCATTAGCCTCTGCTTCCTGCATCCGAGCCAGTTTTTGAATCCAACTTGACACTTTGCCCTGGATCCCCATGGGCTTTTAACTTCGTGACCAGTCTGCCATGTGGAACCTTATCAAAAGCCTTGCTAAAGTCCATATACACGACATCAAATGCACTACTCTCATCTACCCTCCTTGTTACCTCCTCAAAAAATTCAATCAAGTTTGTCAGATACGACCTTCCCTTAACAAATCCATGCTGACTATCCTTGATTAATCCGTGTCTTTCTAAATGAAGATTTATCCTGTCCTTCAGAATTCTTTCCAATAATTTTCCCACCACCGAGGTTAGGCTGACTGGCCTGTAATTACTCGGTCTATCTTTTTCTCCATTTTTAAACAAGGGTACCATATTAGCAGTCCTCCGGCACCACACCTGAAGTCAGAGAGGATTGGAAAATGATGGTCCAGGCCTCTGCTATTTCCTCTTTTGCTTCGCTTAACAGCCTGGGATACATTTCATCCGGGCCTGGTGATTTATCCACTTTTAAAACTGTTAAACCCCTTAATACTTCCTCTCTCACCATGTTTATTTCATCTTGTGGCAGTTCCACCGGGTGTCCCTTACACATATAATGTATATAATTCACTTTAACCTAACTGTACGTGTATTACTTACCTGTTTGGGCCATTGCCCCTTGAACTTACCTGTGGGGGCCGTTGCCCCTTTAAGACGCGCCCTAGCGTGCTGACGTCATGTCACGCATTGCATGACGTACGTGCGGCAGCCGCCGGCCCGACTCAGCTTTCCAGGGCGGCCGCCGGCACAGCCCGGCCTACTGTGACATCGGCCGGCAGACATAAGCGACGCAATCCCCTGCTCGGCCTCCAGCTCCCGCTATCGCGGTCGCGACTTCGGCCTCAACGGCCAGCCTACGCACCGGGTGAACGCACCGACATATCGGCGTGGGTCACGTGACCGCCCCAAGCGCGGGCCAACGCGCTAACGTCAGGACGCAGTCACGTGACACCCGAAGAGCGGGAAAACGCGACCGAGCGTGATGACGTCATCACGCTCTCCCGAGGACTACGGACTCAGTCCTCGTGGAGTTCCCGTCGTGGTAAGACCTATCTCGCATTGCTCCTGTGTAAAGCCAGCTTACCTGTTGTATTTCGTCAGTTCCAGTTAATAAACAACTTAGTGATTATTCATCCGAACTCGAACTAAATTATTTAGTAGGCATTCGTCCCGAGAGGTCAACACGAATACCTACAATTGGTGACCCCGAGACTGTGAACGTTTTTCACGGCTGAAGCGCAGCCAACAACACCTCCAACGACGTGAGTACGGGCGCTCATCAATTCCTATACTACAATTGTTGACCCTATATCCGTGAACGTTTTTCACGGAAGATACGCGCAACCTGAACCTCATCTCCTCAGATGACAATCGACGAACAACCGACTCCGTGGACGGTTTTCACGGAGGAAGCACGCAGCCTGAACCTGGCGACCCCGTCTTTGCGAACGTATTCGCATGGGAAGCGCAGCCTGGAGATGATCTCGTTTTTCACGGACAAAACAAACACACAGCCGGTCCTCGATTTTTGTGAATGTTTTTCACAAAGGAAGCACGCCATGGCAGCACCAGCCGTTTCGCTATCGCTGCTGCACTTCAGGGAGAAACAACCGCCCTCGTGCTTGGTACAGGTAGAAGTACAGTTCGCCGGGAGCAGCGACGGGGGGCAGACCACGCATTTGTTTCCCGTCCCCGTAGTCGATTTTTCTACTGCCACGTGGGTCGTCCGCCTCTACATCCAACGCAACAGCAAGTATAAATCTCTCCAAGCGCGGGGTACAGCACGTTTGGGCCCACAAGATCGGAGCGCGCCCGGCGGGGATACCATGAGGACTCACCCTCGCGAACCACGAGGACGCACTCTGCGCGCAACGCGAGGACCCATCCCTCGCGCACCACATGGACCCATCCCTCGCAAGCCACGAGGCTCCACCCCTTGTGCAACACGAAGACTCGTTCCCCGCCGACGACGCACCAGCCCGTCGGCCTGCTGGTTGTGTTACCTATCATACTTGCCGGCGAGTAAGAGAAGCGTGCCGCCTTCTCGGCAGTAGTTTCACTAAGTCAACAACAACAAGCAGCGTTGCCGCCCTTCCGGCATTTTTCCCCCACCGAAAATGACGCCGACCCGGTCTGTCCCACCCTTTCTCTGGTCCATCAGCACAAGGGTCCGGAGGCGATTCCTCTCCATAGAGCACTTGCTAGAAACAGGTTTTCAGCTACAGCAGGTCGAAAGCCTGCACTCTGATTTTCACGACCGGACAAGCCTTCCTACTGGAACATTGACAGAAAACCTTCCGAAAGCAGGTTACTATTACTTCTGCTGTTCCATTGCTGATATCAAGCCTTGTAATATCCATAGGTTCTGCAAAACTGCGTTTACTGGCTATAAACGAGGCTTTCAAAACCAAAGAGAGCACCGCTCTCCTGAAGATTGAGGGGGTTTATTGCCGCGAAGAAACGGAATTTTACCTGGGAACGAGAGATGCCTACGTCTACAAAGCAAAGAACAGCACTGTCACTCCTGGTGGTAAACCACACAAGACTCGTGCTCATTGAAGCAGTGGCATAGTCTGTGCCATGTCCAGCAGTAACCTGCCTACCAGGGCTATGGGGCACAGGATTCGTGCGAAGCTGTACCCATCAAGGATTTGAAGCACAGCTGCACGTCAATTGACAAGAAATAGCAAATTTTTCCTAGTCGACCTGGTTAACTTCCAGTTCTTTTAGCCCAGTCCTCAGCAGACAAGTCGAGCAAGAGTCAGACATGGAGCTCAACATGCACACCCCCTTGCTCAACATGCACACCCCCTTGCTCAACCGCTTCCTCAACGTTGCTGCCTCACCAGCTATTGGTTTCAACCACTTTGGTAGGGGCAATCGAGGGGTAAAATTGTTGCGTCACCGTGTGGACAGTGACTTTTCCAATTGCCTTCCTCATGTAGAACTCAATTCGGTCACTCCCATCAGTGATGAGGATTCGAAAAAATGCGGCTCAACGCAGGCCAGTGAACCTTTTAATTCTACTATCATCCTAAAAGCTCCTCCCCACTTCGAAGCATCTGAAATTCAAAAATGACTAAGGCTTCAATCAACATGCTCCGATTTGCAGCACCATACATTGCATGGGAATATCCAACTCTAAAGTCTGTCCGTGAATTGATTTACAAACGTGGTTTCGACAGATCCAACATCAGCGCATCGCCTTCACGGCCAATGCCCTGATTGCAAAGCAGCTTGGAAAGTATGGCATAATTTGTGTTGGCGATCTGATCCATGGGATCTACACAGTCGGCAAGAACTTCAACATGGCCAACAATGTCTTGTGGCCCTTCACACTGTCCTCGCCACGTGGTGGCATGAACGGAAAGACAACACCTTTTGTTGAGGGTGGTGCTGCTGGTAACTGAAAAGACCGAATCAACAGAATGATCAGAGCTAGGAACTAAGGGCCTGCCCGTCTCCAGCTCCGACGCTCGGACAGCACCTGAGGCGGGCCGACATTTGCCATCCTAGCCCGTTACATGCTGATGCTGTTTCTCAGCCACTCGCTCGCTGCAGCCACCCATTCCCCCTTAACAAACGTAAACATCTACTGACGCAGCGAACATCGAGGATGGGTCCAACGGACAGCCCGCGGCTGCGAGCAGCCACGTGAAAGTTGCAGTCCGCACCGAGCACTGCTCTGCGTAGCAATGGCTCACTCTCCGTTGTGCGATCGTAATGCCACTATGGTACGCACCGCCCTGTGCGTGCCAGGCTCCCAACGATTATGCTCACCTGTCGGCGAGTTCACCAACCTCGCCCTAAAGTCCTTCTGGATCGCCCGGTTGGCTTTCCTGCAGAGTTCGTCAGAACAAGGACTTCTACCATCAACAGAGTGATCGCCCGCGTCCGCCCGACCTGCCCGTCACTCTGACACGGCCTGCTGTTTCACACGTTTCCACGGTCCTTCGCCTGACGGATACGTTTTATTCACCATGACGTGCGTAAGGATCGGCTGACGACCAGCATCTTCAGACCTCGCCTGCCAAGTCGAGTCAGTACGCTCGCTGAGACCACCGGCTCGTCAGCCCATCTTTGGACTTTGGTTAAAGCGAATTCTGGGGGGGCACATGTGGCGGTTCCACCGGGTGTCCCTTACACATATATAATGTATATGATTCACTTTAACCTAACTGTACGTGTATTACTTACCTGTTTGGGCCATTGCCCCTTTAACTTACCTGTGGGGGCAGTTGCCCCTTTAAGATGCGCCCTAGCACGCTGACGTCACGTCAAGCATTGCGTGACGTACGTGCGGCAGCCGCCGGCCCGACTTGGCTTTCCAGGGCGGCCGCCGGCACAGCCTGGCCTACCGCGACTTCGGCCGCATCGGCCGGCAGACATAAGCGACGCGATCCCCCGCTCGGCCTCCAGCTCCCGCTACCGCGGTCGCGACTTCGGCCTCAATGGCCAGCCTACGCACCGGGTGAACGTGCCGACGTATCGGCGCGGGTCACGTGACCGCCCCAAGCGCGGGCCAATGCGCTAACGTCAGGACGCGGTCACGTGACACCCACAGAACGGGAAAACTCGACCGAGCGTGATGACGTCATCACGCTCTCCCGAGGACTACGGACTCGGTCCTCGTGGAGTCCCCGTCGGGGTAAGACCTATCTCGCATTGCTCCTGTGTAAAGCCAGCTTACCTGTTGTATTTCGTCAATTCCAGTTAATAAACAACTTAGTGATTATTTATCCGAACTCGAACTAAATTATTTAGTAGGCATTCGTCCCGAGAGGTCAACACGAATACCTACAATCTAATATTTCACACACCTCCCTGATAGCAATGTCTGCTTCGCCCCTCTCCTTTGAGAAAACAGATTCAAAGTATTCATTAAGAACCCTACTGACGTCTCCCGCCTCCACACACAGATTACCCTCATGATCTCTAATAGGCCCCATCCTTTCTTTAGTTATCCTCTTACCCTTAATATATTTATATTAAGTTAATGCTGAGTTAATGTGCATAGGTCCCTGAAGGTGGCAGGACATATTGAGAGAGTGGTTAGCAAAGCATATGGGTTCTTGGGCTTCATAAATAGAGGTATTGAGTACAAAAGTAGAGAAGTTATGCTGAACCTTTATAAAGCGCTGGTTAGGCCACAACTGGAGTATTGCATCCAGTTCTGGTCACCACACTTTAGGAAGGATGTGAAGGCCCTTGAGAGGGTGCAGAGGGTCCAGAATAGTTCCGGGGATGGGGAATCTTAGCTACAAGAACAGTTTGGAGAAGCTGGATTTCTTATCATTAGAGCAAAGGAGGTTGAGGGGTGATTTGATAGAGGTGTACAAGATTATGACGGGTTTGGATAGGCTAGACAGGGAATGGCTGTTCCCACTAGTTGATGGTACAAGGACTAGGGGACACAGATTTAAGGTTTTGGCCAAGAGATAGAGGGGGGATGTGAGGAAAAACTTTTTTACGCAGCGAGTGGTGATGACCTGGAATTCACTGTCGACGGAAGTGGCGGATGTGGAAACACTCAATGTTTTCAAGGGGAGACTGGATAGGCACTTGAGTGAAATAAACTTGCAGGGCTACGGGGATAGAGTGGGGGAATGGGACTGACTGGATTGCTCTACAGAGAGCCGGCACAGACTCGATGGGCCGAATGGTCTCCTTCTGTGCAGTTATAACTCTATGACTCTTTGACTGCACACTACCTCTATCCAACCAGTGGTATTTTTTTATTCATTCATGGGATGTGGGCGTCGCTGACAAGGCCCTAATTGCCGTTGAGAAGGTGTTGGTGAGCCACCTTCTTGAACCGCAGCAGCCTGTGTGGTGAAGGTACTCCCACAGTGCTGTTATGGAGGGAGTTCCAGGATTTTGACCCAGTGACGATGAAGGAATGGCGATACATTTCCAAGTCAGGATGGTGTGTGACTTGGAGGGGAACTTGGAGGTGGTGGTGTTCCCATGCGTCTGCTGCCCTTGTCCTTCTCGGTGGAAGAGGTCGCGGGTTTGGAAGGTGCTGTCAAAAAAGCCTTGGCGAGTTGCTGCAATGCATCTTGTAGATGGTACACACTGCAGCCACGGTGCACCGGTGGTGGAGGTACTGAATGTTTAAGGTGGTGGATGGGGCGCCAATCAAGCGGGCTGCTTTGTCTTGGATGGTGTTGAGCTTCTTGAGTGTTGTTGGAGCTGCACTCATCCAGGCAAGTGGAGAGTACTTCACGACACTCATGACTTATGCCTTGTAGATGGTGGAAAGGCTTTGGGGTGTCAGGAGGTGAGACACTCACCGCAGAATACCCAGCCTCTGACCTGCTCTTGTTGCCACAGTGTTTACGTGGCTGGTTCAGTTAAGTTTCTGGTCAATGGTGACCTCCAGGATGTTGATGGTAGGGGATTTGATGATGGTAATGCCATTGAATGTCATGGGGAGGTAGTTAGACTATCTCTTATTGGAGATTGTTATTGCCTGGCAATTGTGTGGCACGAATGTTACTTGCCACTTATCAGCCCAAGTCTGGATGTTGTCCAGGTCTTTCTGCATGCGGGCACGGATAGCTTCATAATCTGACTAGTTGCAAATGTAACTGAACACTGTGCAATCACCAGTGAACATCCCCTTCTGACTTTATGATAAAGGGAAGGTCACTGATGGAGCAGCTGAAAATGGTTGGGCCTAGGACACTGCCCTGAGGAACTCCTGCAGTGATGTCCTGGGGCTGTGATGATTGGCCTTCAACAACCACAACCATCTTCCTTTGTGCTAGGTATGACTCCAGCCAGTGAAGCGTTTTCCTCGATTCCCATTGACTTCAATTTTACTGGGGCTCCTTGACGCCACACTTTGTCAAATGCTGCCTTGATGTAAAAGGCCGTCACTCTCACTTCACCTCTGGAATTCAGCCCCTTTGTCCATGTTTGGACCAAGGTTGTAATGAGGTCGGGAGCCGGGTGGTCGTGGCGGAACACAAACTGGGCATCAGTGAGCAGGTTATTGGTGAGTAAGTGCCGCTTGATAGCACTGTCGATGACACCTTCCATCACTTTGCTGATGATTGAGAGTAGGCTGATGGGGCAGTAATTGGCCGGGTTGGATTTATCCTGCTTTTTTTTTGGACAGGACATACCTGGGCAGTTTTCCACATTGTCAGATAGATGCCAGTGTTGTAGCTGTACTGGAACAGCTTAGCTAGAGGCACAGCTGGTTCTGGAGCACAAGTCTTCAGTACTACAGCAGGATGTTGTTGGGGCCCATAGCCTTTGCCGTATCCAATGCCCTCAGCCGTTTCTTTATAATCATGTGCAGTGAATCGAATTGGCTGAAGATTGGCTTCTGTGATCGTGGGGACATCAGGAGGAGGCCAAGATGGATCATCCACTCGGCACTTCTTGTTGAAGATGGTTTTGAACGCTTCAACCTTGTCTTTTGCACTCACGTGCTGGGCTCCCCCATCATTAAGGATGGGGATGTTCATGGATCCTCCTCCCAATAGTTGTTTAATTGTCCACCACCATTCACGTCTGGATGTGGTAGGACTGCAGAGCTTTGATCTGATCAGTTGGTTGTGGGATCAATTAGCTCTCTCTAGCATACATGTAGTCCTGTGTTGAAGTTTCACCAGGTTGGCACCTCATTTTTAGGTACGCCTGCTGTTGCTCCCAGCATGCTCTTCTACACTCCTCATTGAACCAGGGTTGGTCCCCTAGCTTGGTGGTAATGGTAGAGTGAGGAATATGCCAGGCCATGAGGTTACAGATTGTGGTGGTATACAGTTCTGCTGCTGCTGATGGCCGACAGTTTTGAGCTGCTGGATCTGTTCTGAATCTATCCCATTTAGCACGGTGGTAGTGCCACACAACACAATGGAGAGTGTCCTCAGTGTGAAGACGGGACTTTGTCTCCACAATGACTGTGCGCTGGTCACTGCAACCAGTACCGTTATGGACAGATGCATCTGTGACAGGTAGATTTGTGAGGAGAAGTCAAGTAGATTTTTCCCTCATGTTGGTTCTCTCACCACCTGCCGCAGGCCCAGACTGGCAGTTATGTCCTTCAGGACTTGGCCAGCTCGGTCAGTAGCGGTGCTACCGAGCCACTCTTGGTGATGGGCATTGAGGTCCCCCACCCAGAGTACATTCTCTGCCCTTGCTACTCTGTGTTTCTTCCAAGTGGTGTTCAACATGGAGGAGTACTGATTCATCAGCTGAGGGAGGGTGGTAGATGGTAATTAGCAGGAGGTTTCCTTGCCCATGTTTGACCTGATGTCATCAGACTTCATGGGATCCGGAGTCAATGTTGAGGACTCTCAGGGCCACTCCTTCCCGACTGTACCACCACCTCTGGTGGGTCTGTCCTGCCTGTAGAACAGGACACACCCAGGGATTGTTATGGAGGAGTCTGGGACATTGGCTGAAACGTATGATTCTGTCAAGCTGTTGCTTGACTAGTCTGTGGGACAGCTCTCCCAAGTTTGGCACAAGTCCCCCAATGTTAGTGAGGAGGACTTTGCAGGGTTGACTGGGCTGGGTGTGCCGTTGTCATGTCCGAATCCCAAGCCTAGGTCGATGCCAGGTGGTCCGTGCCGTTTTATTCTTATTATACTTTGTCGTAGCAGGCCTATACTCCAGTGAGTATTGGCCCAATCTACTCTATCTCTCCTCACAAGACAACCCTCTCATTCCAGGAATCAATCTACTGAACCTTCGTTGCACTGGCTCTGAGGCAAGTATATCCTTCCCAAGGTGTGGTCTCACCAAGGCCCTGTACAATTGTAGCAAGACTTCCTTACTCTTGTACTCCAACCCCTTGCAATAAAGGCCAACATGCCATTTGCCTTCCCAATTGCTTGCTGTACCTGCATACTGTACTAACTGTGTTTCCTGTACCAGGACATCTAAATCTCTCTGAACATCAACATTTAAGTTACTCACCATTTAAAAAATATTGTTTTTCTATTCTTCCTACCAAAATGAATAACCTCACATTTCCCCACATTATACTCCATCTGCCACATTCTTGCCCACTCACTTAGAATCATAGAAATTTACAGCACAGGAGGCCATTCAGCCCATTATGTCTGCACCGGTCAAAAAAGAGCTATCCAGCCTAATCCCACTTTCCAGCTCTTGGTCTGTAGCCTTGCAGGTTACAGCACTTAAAGTGCCTATCCAAGTACTTTTTAAATGTGATGAGCGTTTCTGCCTCTACCACCCTTTCAGGCAGTGAGTTCCAGGCCCCTACTGGCCTCTGGGTGAAACAAGTTCTCCACAACTCCCCGCTAATCCTTCTACCAATTACTTTAAATCTATGCCCCCTGGATACTGACACCTCTGCTAAGGGAAATAGGTCCTTCCTATCCACTCTATCTAGGCCCCTCATAATTTTATACACATCAATTAAACCTACCCTCCGCCTCCTGTTTCAAAGAAAAAAAACCCAGCCTATCTAATCTTTCCTCATAGCTAAAATTCTCCAGTATCCTCGTAAATCTCCTCTGTACCCTCTTTAGTGCAATCACATCGTTCCTGTAATGTGGTGACCACAACTGTACATAGTATTCTCGCTGTGGCCTAACCAGTGTTTTATACAGTTCTAGCACAATCTCCTGGCTCTTATATATTCTATGTCTCCATGAAATATAGGAGGCACCTTACCACCACAGTTGTTTAAAATTGGAAGACTAACACTCATGTGTCCTTATCCACTTAACATCTCTATATCCCTTTGTGTCCTCCTCACAGTTTACTTTCCCACCTAGCTTTGTATCATTAGCAAACTCGGTACCTTCATCAAAGTCATTAATATAGATTGTGAATAGCCGTTTAAAGTCTCTGCCATTTCCTTATTCCCCATTATAATTTCTCCTGTCTCAGCCTCAGGAACCAACACTTACTTTACAATCTGTTTTTATATTTCTTGCCAGTTTTTACTCATTCTATTTTTTCCCTCATCAACTTTTTGGTCATCCTTTGCTGGTTTCTAAAGCTCTCCCAATCCTCAGGCTTACTACTATTCGATGCAACATTATAAGCCTCTTTTAATCCGTAACTTCTTTAATTAGCCACGGATGGATCACTTTTCCATTGGAGTTTTTATTTCTCAATGAAATGTATATTCGTTGAGAATTTTGGAATATTTCTTTAAATGTTTGCCACTGCTTATCTACTGTTATACCTTTTAATCTAATTTCCCAATCTACCTTGGACAACTTACCCCTCATACAGTTTAAGACTCTAATATTTCACTTAAACTCAATGTGAAAGGCTATCATTATGATCACTCTTCCCTAGAGGATCCTTTACTGTGAGATTACTAATTAAACCTGTCTCATTACACAAGATCTAAAATAGCCTGGTCCCTGGTTGGTTCTGTGACATATTGTTCTAGGAAACGGTCTTGAATGCATTCCATGAACTCGGCCTCCAGACTTACCTTTGCCAATTTGATTTGCCCAGTCTATAAGATTAAAGTCCCCCATGATTATTGCATTACTTTTGTTACAAGCTCTTATTACTTCTTGATTAATACTCCAACGGTATAAACTACTCCTACTAGTGTTTTCTGCCCCTTGTTATTTATCTTCGCCAATACTGATTCTACTTCCTGATCTTCCGAGCCAAGATCCTTTCTCACTACTGTCCTTATGTCATCCTTTAATATCAGGGCTACCCACCACCACCCCCTTTCACATTCTACCTGTCTTTTCAAAATGTCAAGTACCCTGGAATATTTAGTTCCCACTGTGGTCACCTTGTAACCATGTCTCTGTAATGACTATTAAATCAAACCCATTTATCTCTATTTGTGCCACTAATTAGTCTATTTTGTTATGAATGCTTTGTGCATTCAGATAAAGATCCCTTAATTTTAACTCTTTTTACCATTATTCCCTGCTTTCACCTTATTTGCTGATACACTACTACCGTTAAACTTTATGTCCCTTCCGTCATACTCTGCATATCTTTACCCAAATCGCTACACTGCTCCATTGCCTTGACTTCTCTTTAGATTTCAAAATTTCCCCTCATCTGACCCCTCTCCTCTTCCCCCCACTTTAGTTTAAAGCCCTATCTATAGCCCTAGTTATTCGATTCGCCTGGACACTGGTCCCAGCCTGGTTTAAGTGGAGCCCATCTCAACGAAACAGCTCCCTCTTTCCCCAGTACAGGTTCCAGTGCCCCATGAATCAAAACCCCTTCCTACCACACCACTCTGAGCTATGCATTTAATTTTCTGATCTACTTGTCCCTATGCCAATTTTCACGTGGCTCAGGTAACAATCCAGAAATTACCACCTTTGAGGTTCTGCGTTTTAATTGTGACCCTAGCTCCTCAAATCCTCTCAGCAGAACCTCATTCCTAGTTCCTTATGTTGTTGGTTCCTCCATGGACCATGACAACTGGATCATCTCCCTCCCACTCCAAATTCTTCTCCAGCCATGAGGAGATATCCTTAACACTGGCACCGGACAGGCAACACAACTTTCGGAACTCCTGATCGCGGCTGCAGAGAACAGTATCTATCCCCCGGACAATATGGTCCCCTACCACAACTACATTCCCTTTCACTTCCCCTACACGAATGGCCTCCTGTACCACAGTGCTGTGGTCAGTTTGCTCACTCACCCTGCAGACTTTGCCTCATCCACACAGGCAGCAAGAAACTTGTACATATTGGATAAGGGCAAAGGCCAAGACTCCTTCAGCACTGCACTTGGGGTATCCTTACTTGCCTGAGTTGCAGTCATACCCTCCTGTCTCTAACCATTTACCAGACCTGTACTACTACCTAACCTAAAGGGTGTGACTGCCTCCTGGATCAAAGTGTCAAGTAACTTTCCCCCTCCCTGATGCCCCGCAATATCTGTACCTCAGACTCCAGCTCAACAACTCTGAGGTGAAATTCCTAGAGATGTAGGCGCTTACTGCGGCCAGTCGTTCGGGATCGCGCTGCTCTCCACAAACTCCCACACGCTGCAGTTGCGGCACACCATTTATACCGCTTGCTTTAATTCATTAATTTAAAAGTTTATATATTTAGCTTACATAGTTTAGTTTTTAACTAATTACTTGATCTAATTTAAGTTATAGGTAGATTAAATTAATTAGTGAACCAGGTGGGTTTTTATGACAATCTGGTAGTTTCATGGTTATCCTCAACGATACTAGCTTTTTATTCCAGGTATCAGTATTCGGTAATTACTTTGTAAATGATAGGCAAATATTTAATGGTGTTTAATGGTTTTTATTTTGTTAAGTGCACATTTTCATTTCAGCAAAAATAATAAATCAAAATATTTAAGTCGGTTAAAGCAAATTGCGGATGAAAGAGAATGGCCACGGTTACAGCTAATGAGGAAGCTCATGATGCTCGAGCTTATAGTGAGAGCCACAGGACGGACAGCGCTGGGAGTTTCCTGAATGCAGCCAGAACCAAACGATTGCAGTGTTGTCTTCTTCACCTGCAGTTAAGACAAAGAGTAAATCCTACCTCTACTAATATTTAAGGCATTCATTAGAAAGACATTAGATAGAAGAAATTTTGAAGAGGTTTTTTCAAAAACAGTCTCCTCACCCACGAGTTATTAGAATATGGCTATTGAGAAGAGAACACTGAATCAGATAAGTATTTGAAAAGGAAGATCTTGGCAAACAGCATGGGATTAGAGTAGGTAGCTTCAGTTCAAGAGCTAGCACCAATACAAGAGCCATGGGATGAATGGCCTCCTGGGCAACGTTCCTGTTCAGATCTCTGCGCAGCTTAAGACCCCACACAGGCCGCTCACCGGCTTTTACATGGCAGAAACTGCATAGGCACGAAAATTTGAATGGGCCACGCAGCCAGTTTAAGGGGCCGAGCACCAAAAAAAAGACAGGGAACATTGCTGTCAGTTCTATGACTCTACAAACTATTAGTTGTTCTTGGGATCAATGTCCCCCACCCCGTAAGCTGCCCTGCGTCCTGACTCCCCAATTGCGCGGCCCATTCAAAGTTTTTGCACATGCACAGTATCTACAATGTAAAAGCCGGTGAGCAGTCTGCGGGGGACCTCAGACCACTGTGCAGCTTAGCAGGAACATTGCTTGGGATGTAGGAGACACTATTTATTGTCCATCCCCCATTGCCCCAAGGGCATTAAGAAACAACCATATAGTGTGGGACTGGAATCACATGTAGGCTAGGGCTGGCAGATCCACTTACCATTAGTGAACCAGCTAAATTTCTTGCCCCCCAACTCATGCTAATTTTCTGGTGTTAGTCCACAAATTACCATATTTATTGGTGTGGAGATGCCGGTGTTTGACTGGGGTGGACAAATATAAGAAATCACACAACACCAGGTTATAGTCCAACAGCTTTATTTGAAATCACAAGCTTTCAGAGCGCTGCTCCTTCGTCAGGTGAAGTGGAGAGATGCATAAAAACACAGCTTATATAGTCAGAGAATAATGTCAGATGTTTACAGGTAATCTTTCTAACTGCCATTTATCACACCTCGGCAGAGAGGTAATCACAGCAAAGGTGAAAATGGTGTCCAAACAGGTCAGTCAGGAAAACATTACATCAAAGAACAATGAGGTGGGGTCAGAAGGGGTCAAATGTTGCAGATGCTGGGGTCTGTATGAAAAACAAAAAAAGACAATACACTTTTTTTTTTTTTTTTTGCAGGAAATCACAGCAGGTCCGGCCGCATCTGTGTGGAGAGAACAAGCCAACGACGACTCGAGTCTGGATGACCCTACGTCAGGTGGGGTTACATGTAGCGTGACATGAACCCAAGATCTTGGTTGAGGCCGTCCTCATGGGTGCGGAACTTGGCTATCAGTTTCTGCTCGACGATTTTGTGTTGTCGTGTGTCTCGAAGGCCGCCTTGGAGAATGCTTACCCGAAGATCGGAGGCTGAATGTCCTTGACTGCTGAAGTGTTCCCCGACTGGGAGGGAACACTCCTGCCTGGCGATTGTTGCGCGGTGTCCGTTCATCCGTTGTCGCAGTGTCTGCATGGTCTCACCGATGTACCATGCTCCGGGGCATCCTTTCCTGCAACGTAGGAGGTAGACAACGTTGGCCGAGTCACATGAGTATGTACCTGGTGGGTGGTGTCCGCACGTGTGATGGTATCTGTGTTGATCTGGCATGTCTTGCAGAGGTTGCTGTGGCAGGGTTGTGTAGTGTCGTGGTCGCTGTTCTCCTGAAAGCTGGGTAATATGCTGTGAACGATGGTCTGTTTGAGGTTAGGCGGCAGTTTGAAGGCAAGTAGTGGAGGCGTGGGGATGGCCTTAGAGGTGTTCGTCGTCATCGATGACATGTTGAAGGCTGTGAAGAACATGGCGTAGTTTCTCCGCTCCAGGGAAGTACTGGACGACGAAGGGTACTCGGTTGGTTGTGTCCCGTGTTTGTTTTCTGAGGAGGTCTATGCGATTTTTTGCTGTGGCCCGTCGGAACTGTCGATCGACGAGTCGAGCGTCATATCCCGTTCTTACGAGGGCGTCTTTCAGCGTCTGTAGGTGTCCATCGCGTTCCTCGTCTGAGCAGATCCGGTGTATTCGCTGGGCTTGTCCATAGGGGATGGCTTCTTTAACGTGGTTAGGGTGGAAGCTGGAGAAGTGGAGCATCCTGAGGTTGTCCGTGGGCTTGTGGTAGAGTGAAGTGCTGAGGTGTCTGTCTTTGATGGAGATTCGTGTGTCCAAGAATGAAACCGATTCTGAGGAGTAGTCCATGGTGAGTTTGATGGTGGGATGGAACTTGTTGA
The DNA here is from genome assembly GCF_052327205.1 of Somniosus microcephalus. NCBI lineage: Eukaryota > Metazoa > Chordata > Chondrichthyes > Squaliformes > Somniosidae > Somniosus > Somniosus microcephalus. Next base: position 92,728,020 of record NC_140994.1, on the reverse strand, counting down.
TGTTATTGTGTAGTCTTTTCAGTGATTCTTCGCCGTGGGTCCATAGGAAGAAAATGTCGTCGATGTATCTGGTGTATAGCGTTGGTTGGAGGTCCTGTGCAGCGAAGAAGTCTTGCTCGAACTTGTGCATGAAGATGTTGGCGTATTGGGGTGCAAATTTGGTCCCCATGGCTGTTCCGTGTGTTTGGGTAAAGAACTGGTTGTCGAAGGTGAAGACATTGTGGTCAAGGATGAAGCGGATGAGACCAGCTACGAGACATCGCCAAACAGGCGAGGCAACGGAACTACGCTGCCTACATGCACACCAAGAACAGGAAGCTTGAGAAACTCGGCATCACCAGCAGCAGCAACCAAGCCTCCCCCGGTACCACGGTTGAAACCACAGGAAAGTCCATAGTCAACCTGTCCGACCACACCCTTCAACCAGACGAAATTTAAGTTCTCAGCCGAGGGCTCAATTTCTGCCCCACCACCAAAATGGGCCCCATCGGTCTCGCGGCAGACAGAGGAATTCATCCACAAATCCCAAGATGTCAGCAGCGAACCCAATGAGACAATCAATGATCCGGACCAGCAGACAGAGGGATCCGCAGTGCAGCAACCGAAGAAGAGAGTCAAATTGGACCCCTCCGGAGGGTCGCTGCCCTAAGCTTGACATGTATGCGCAAGCTGTCAGGAGATGCATCTACGCCAGATTCATCAGCCGCACTCACGACAGTCCAGAATGTCACCCGAGCACAACGCAACGCCATCCACGCTCTCAAGACCAACCACAACATCGTCATCAAACCAGCAGACAAAGGAGGAGCCACCGTCACAGAACAGAACGGACTATTGCAAAGAAGCACACCGACAACTGGACAACCAGGAACACTAGACAGTTACCCGCAAATCCGACCAAAGAACACACCCGCCAACTCAACAGACTGATCAAGACCTTCGATCCAGGCCTTCAAAGCATCCTACGCGCTCTCATCCCACGTACTCCCCGCGTGGGAGACTTCTACTGCCTCCCAAAGATACACAAAGCCAACACACTCGGACATCCTATCGTATCAGGCAACGGAACCCTGAGAGAGAACCTCTCTGGATACGTTGAGGGCATCCTGAAACCCATCGTACAGGGAACCCCCAGCTTCTGTCGAGACTCTACAGACTTCTTACAGAAACTCAGCACCCACGGACCAGTTGAACCAGGAACACTCCTCGCCACGATGGACGTCTCGGCACTCTACACCAGTATCCCCCACAATGACGGCATCGCTGCGACAGCCTCAGTACTCAACACCAACAACAGCCAATCTCCAGACGCCATCCTACAACTCATCCGCTTCATCCTTGACCACAATGTCTTCACCTTCGACAACCAGTTCTTTACCCAAACACACGGAACAGCCATGGGGACCAAATTTGCACCCCAATACGCCAACATCTTCATGCACAAGTTCGAGCAAGACTTCTTCGCTGCACAGGACCTCCAACCAACGCTATACACCAGATACATCGACGACATTTTCTTCCTATGGACCCACGGCGAAGAATCACTGAAAAGACTACACAATAACATCAACAAGTTCCATCCCACCATCAAACTCACCATGGACTACTCCTCAGAATCGGTTTCATTCTTGGACACACGAATCTCCATCAAAGACGGACACCTCAGCACTTCACTCTACCGCAAGCCCACGGACAACCTCAGGATGCTCCACTTCTCCAGCTTCCACCCTAACCACGTTAAAGAAGCCATCCCCTATGGACAAGCCCAGCGAATACACAGGATCTGCTCAGACGAGGAGGAATGCGATGGACACCTACAGACGCTGAAAGACGCCCTCGTAAGAACGGGATATGACGCTCGACTCGTCGATCGACAGTTCCGACGGGCCACAGCAAAAAATCGCATAGACCTCCTCAGAAGACAAACACGGGACAACCGAGTACCCTTTGTCGTCCAGTACTTCCCCGGAGCGGAGAAACTACGCCATGTTCTTCACAGCCTTCAACATGTCATCGATGACGAACACCTCGCTAAGGCCATCCCCACGCCTCCACTACTTGCCTTCAAACAGCCGCCTAACCTCAAAGACCATCGTTCGCAGCAAATTACCCAGCTTTCAGCTCGGCCAACGTTGTCTACCTCCTACGTTGCAGGAAAGGATGCCCCGGAGCATGGTACATCGGCGAGACCATGCAGACACTGCGACAACGGATAAACGGACACCGCGCAACAATCACCAGGCAGGAGTGTTCCCTCCCAGTCGGGGAACACTTCAGCAGTCAAGGACATTCAGCCTCCGATCTTCGGGTAAGCATTCTCCAAGGCGGCCTTTGAGACACACGACAACGCAAAATCGTCGAGCAGAAACTGATAGCCAAGTTCCGCACCCATGAGGACGGCCTCAACCGAGATCTTGGGTTCATGTCACGCTACATGTAACCCCACCTGACGTAGGGTCATCCAGACTCGAGTCGTCGTTGGCTTGTTCTCTCCACACAGATGCGGCCGGACCTGCTGTGATTTCCAGCAAAAAAAATGTTTTGTCTTTTTTTGTTTTTCATACAGACCCCAGCATCTGCAACATTTGACCCCTTCTGACCCCACCTCATTGTTCTTTGATGTAATGTTTTCCTGACTGACCTGTTTGGACACCATTTTCACCTTTGCTGTGATTACCTCTCTGCCGAGGTGTGATAAATGGCAGTTAGAAAGATTACCTGTAAACATCTGACATTATTCTGACTATATAAGCTGTGTCTTTATGCATCTCTCCACTTCACCTGACGAAGGAGCAGCGCTCCAAAAGCTTGTGATTTCAAATAAAGCTGTGTGATTTCTTACATATTTATTGGATTCAATTTCACAACTTCTTATCGTAGGATTTGACCCCGATCTCCAAGTCGCTAGGCCAGCACTATAGGCTACTGTAGAGTTATAGCACCATTTAAGCAAGAATCTTAAATAAAGTCTGTAACTTACAAATGCAACCCACAAGCCTCTTCTCGGTGACTGAAGGAACGACGTGAGGATCCTCCTTGGTACCTGCATACTCTTTAGGTTTCAAGATACTGTAGGGATCCTATGGAAAAATGCAATTTGAAAGATATTTTAAAAATCTGAAGGAAAAATAAAAATATCTGAAGCAACGAAACAACTGTCTTTATTGGTATGAAGTTACACAATAGTTGTACAACGATTGTAGTTTAAATAGTATGATTATAGTTTTGGGTCTTTTCTAACTTTACCCTAGATTATTTCAGTTTTATTTTAGATCAATTTCATGGGTGAGTCCCAACTCCTCATTCCTTTGAGAGAGTGTCTATCCTTCACTTGAGATCCAGGTTAAGCTTTCAGTTACACCCAGCAAACCCTGTCTGGTAACTTTCAGCTACTAGACTTATCCTATGCCTTCGTGGGGCCTCACTCCAGACTCAAACAGTACAGCATCGCAGCAGACCCTATGTTAAGTTTAAAATATCTGTAGGTGAATTTATTTTATTAATAAAGTCATAATACAATTATATATTTACAGTAAACAACTTTCCACCTTAACTTCAGGTACAAAAAATTAGATCATAATTCTAAAAACCAAGCTAATCCTGTGTAAATAAGGGTTTCTCCTTTCTTTAAGGGTTATCAAACTGACCTTACAGACTAGCTGTTTGAGATTTCAGACGGTCTTCTCTCATGGGATTTAATATCCAGAAGTTATCGACACTTCTGGGAATATCTTTCTACATTAGAGGCTCTATAGAAATGCAAATTGTTGAACACCTGACCTCAAAATTCAAAAAAGGAACTGTCAGTCAATCACATTATTGAAGCATGAATTCTCTCGCACTCCACCTCAACTGTAACAAATAAGACTTGCACCAAGTGTACTTGGACAGCGTGACAGAAGAATTCAAAATGCAGGTCATCAAAAAAACCTGCATGTTCTTTGACGAGACAGCCATTAACTATGATGAGACTAAATAGCTAGGGGTTGAATTATCACTGCGGGGGGGCGGTCCTCCTGATTGTTTACCATAACCTTATCGTAAGATCTGCAGGAACAGTGTAAACACCCTGCTAATTTTTGTCACAAGTACAAAGTGTAGAAAGCCCGGGAAGTAGTAACATTATAGTGTAGTTGAATTTCCTAAATATACACATTGCCTGGTAAATACTGCATTGATCGCAGGAGCTAAAAGGGCACTGCATGAGTTTTCCTAATCCATTGTGAGACTGAGAAAATAAGGCTTTCATTCACTTGTTACCAGGTTATCAAGGAAGTTATACGAAACCTGTACTAATCACTGGTAAGGCCTCAGCTGGAGTATTGTGTCCAATTCTGGGCACCACACTTTAGGAAGGAGGTCAAGGCCTTTAGAGGGTGCAGAAGAGATTTACTGGAATGGTACCAGGGATTAGGGACTTCAGTTTAGTGGAGAGACTAGAGAAACTGGGATTATTCTTAGAGCAAAGAAGGTTAAGGGGACATTTAACATAGGTGTTCACAATTATGAAGGGTTTTGATAGAGTAAACAAGGAGAATCTGTTTCCACTGGCAGGAAGGTAGGTAACCAGAAGACAGACTTCAGGAAATTGGCAAACGAACCAGAGGAGAGTTTTTTTTAATGTAGCGAGTTATGATGATCTGGAATGCCCTGCAAGGGTGGTGGAAGCAGATTCATTAACAACTTTCAAAAGGGAATTGGATAAATACTTGATTGCAGAGCTATGGGGAAAGTGTGGGGTTAATTGGATAGCTCATTCAAGAGCCGGCACAGACACGTTGAGCAGATTGGCCTCCTGCTGGAAGATTCTATGATCATTGCTTTGTTTAGGCTAGGAGGGCAATAACTAATTTAATTGCTCATTCTTTAAAAATAGTATTAATCCACTAAAACTCAGCAGGAGGGGTAAAGTAGTGTTAAGTAATTGAATTATTCCACTTCAGAACAGCTAGTCCAACTGATAGGTCTTAAGATTTTCACTTATTACAGATTTTAAGCTTTTTAAGCATTTTCAAAATTTATTTAGGTCATATTTGACCATGTCAGTATTTTAAACTTCTGAAATCATATAGCTTTCTTAAACTTAAAAGCAAATAGGCATACCATCCCTTTCTTCATAGCTTGCAATGTTTTCCGCTCAAGTCCAGTAGATTGTTCTTCATCTGTTGGAATACCTAATGTAGAGAAAATAAAGTAATTTGTGGTATATTTACAAAACTGCTTCAAATCAGAACTGCAGTGAAATACGACAAGTATTATTCGCCTGGTCTCTAAACAACATGAAATAGGAAGCCTTTCACTGTCTTTCAGCTTGTACAGCCCTGTGTTGATCAACCTCCAAACCAGCTTTGGGCCACTTAGTTTCCAAATGCTTAACTATCCATTGTTCTACAAAATAATAATGCCACTTTCTATTAATCAGGTTATAAAGATTTGCTCCCTGTTTAACCCTGAAACTAAAGAGCTGGTGTGGTCTCAGCACCCTTTTGTTCAGGCTCATGTCAAAAGGCTTCCACAAGCAGCTGTGTCTCCTGCAAACTGAAACTTCATCTTATCCGTGAAGTTACTGGGAATAGTGCGTTTCAGAATTCATTACCTACTCCTGTAACACTGAAGTATACACTAGGATTGCTTGACTATATTTCAGGCTAAACTACAAAAATTAATCTTGTAAAATGCAAATGTATACTGAAGCAAAATACACTAGCTGTTAGAGAATAAAATACTTAACATTGACCAATACTTTAAACTGCTCAGAAACCAAAATGAATGACAAAAAAGTTGCCAGTTTTAAGTGTCGTTAGCAGAACCCTTAAACTAACAATATTCTTTCTGGGGTACATCTCAGCATCCATTAAGTTCCATTTCACCACAGTGACATGAAAATATAACAAGTTAACTTGGGCTCCTGATCAGATATACCAGTCCTCGTTTCCTTTGACATACAGGCCAGATTCTTTGAGGAGCATACTATCCCGATCAAAGCAAACGTTAGCCTTGAAACACACAGGGCTGTGCTTACAATTTTAAACTCAAAATACAAGCTCGTCGAAGTGGGCCTCTCTGCATCGAAGCCTTGTTGTCTGGCAAATTACTTCTGCTCCAGATAAGATTGTACACCAGACATTTTACCTTTCCTACTGAATAGATTGAAGACCGGATTTGGATGAACTTTTGAGTTTGAATGTCACCGCTAACATAAAATGGCAGGTTTAAAGAGTAATGGAGACAGATCGGCTCAAAGTCATGTAGCCGATTCCAAACTACTGCATTACATCTTGTGATTGGCAACCCAGAAAATAGACCAGCTCAATATGGAAGGTTCAATAGAACAGGCAGGATTATTACAGAGGTTTAAGAAAAAAGCTAAAAACTGTTTGAATAGCAAACAGAAGTGGAATAATAACAACCTTCAAAGGGAAGCTGGATAAATACGTAATAGTACTGGGAATATGGGGCAGTGGGCCCAGAGCCTCCTCCCGGGCCCGGCCTCTGCAAAGCCTCCCAGGAAAGGGGCTCAGTCTCCGGGCCCGGCCAGCAACGGATGGCTCATCCACCCACTGCCCTTGGAGTGGAGCGCTCTGTCCGGGCAAGGTCACACGGCCAGTCTCCGGCCCGGGAGAGACGCCGCTCTCCGGGCCTCCAGCCGCCCCGGCCCGTGACCTTCAAAGCAGGCAGCGGTGAACCGCGAGGAAGCTAAGCGCCGCCCTCTCGCTCGCTGGCAGCCCCGGCTTTACCTGCGGAGGACATGGGCCTGGCCGTGAGCCGGACCGCGGGGATCCCCGCTGTGGCCAGGCGGCTTAGGCGACTACACGGCCCACTAATCAACAGTCGCGCCGCCATCCTGGGGCTGAGTGCCGGGCCGCCCGCTCCCCGCCCACCTTTATAGCGGCTCCGGATTGGCAGGAGCCCCGACCAATCAGCGGTGGGGGAGAGGGGCCGCCTCGTGCCCAGCGACAAATTGAGGTACAGGAGCCAGACCTTGCGGCACACCTGGAGAGCTTGTTGCAGACCTTACTGCACACCTGGAGACTTTGTTGCAGACCTTGCTACACACCTGGAGAGCTTGCGGCACACCTGGAGACTTTGTTGCAGAGCTTGCGGCACACCTGGAGAGCTTGTTGCAGACCTTGCTGCACACCTGGAGACTTTGTTGCAGACCTTGCTACACACCTGGAGAGCTTGCGGCACACCTGGAGACTTTGTTGCAGACCTTGCGGCATACCTGGAGAGCTTGTGGCACACCTTGCTGCACACCTGGAGACTTTGTTGCAGACCTTGCGGCACACCTGGAGACCTTGCTGCACACCTGGAGACTTTGTTGTAGACCTTGCGGCACACCTGGAGAGCTTGCGGCACACCTGGAGAGCTTGTTGCAGACCTTGTGGCACACCGGGAGACCTTGCGGCACATCTAGAGACCTTGCTGCACACCTTGCGGCACACCTGGAGACCTTGTTGCAGCCTTCATGGTGTACTCTTCTGAGCAACCAATAAACAAATAAACTGTAAATTAACAAAAATACCTTAAATGAAACTTAACAAATTAAATAAAAATTGTATTTCCAGGGGTGATGATGCACTCCAGTCCTTGCGGTGGTCACCGGTCGTGGAAGGCCTCGAGCGTGCCAGTGGACACCGCGTGCTCCATCTCCAGGGCCACCCGAGCGCAAATATGGCCGCGGAGGAGGCAGGCAGTCGGGCTGAACGACCCCCACGACCGCCCGCTGCCTGGACCAGTTGATGGCCACTTTGGCTAGGCCCAGGAGCAGTCCCACGAGGAGGTCCCCCGATTTGCCTGCTCCCCTGCGCACTGGGTGACTGAAGATCAGGAGCATTGGACTGAAGTGCAGCCAAAAAACGAGGAGCAGCAGCCTTCTTGGTGTAGTGAGGAGCCATACACCATAGGAAAAACATGTAAGCCATTTAGGACAGAGATGAGGAGGAATTTCTTCACCCAGAGAGTGGTGAGCCTGTGGAATTCTCTACCACAAAAGGCAGTTGAGGCCAATTCATTAAATATATTCAAGAAGGAGTTAGTTAAATTTCTTATGGCTAAAGGGATATGGGGAGAAAGCAGGGACAGGGTACTGAATTTGGATGATCAGCAATTATCTCATTGAATGGCGGAGCAGGCTCGAGGGGCCGAATGGCCTACTCCTGCTCCTATCTTCTATGTTTCTATGTAAGATACCCTTAAAATGACAAAGGGCTCAAGTGACTTTCCCTGTCAGACCAGCAATGTGTTCTATGTGGAGGTTAAAAGGGGGTCAGAATTATTGTATGAAGTTTGTAGCACAAGCTATTTCATCAAAATAGGAAGCTTCTCCAATTATCCAATATTGTAGCACATCCCATTTTCAGTTTGGAAAGATTACCAAAATGCAGAGAAGTTAATGAAATCATCATTTTAGTATAACAGTGTTTTATGTCCCATTATACATTACATTTCTAAAATACTCACTTAGGAGAGGGGAAGGGGAGAAAAAATAAAACAAAGATTTAGAATAATTAAACCAATTAAATTATGTTCCAAACATTCCCTTTTTGTGGCATCAGTACAAAACATTCAGAATGGACACAGCACAGACCTGAGCGGCGAAGGGGGTTGTACAAATCCGGGGAATTCAAAAACAACAAAAAACAAAGAGTGACATCACAGGACAGCAAGTCGGTGATTGGATGGTGAGTATTAATGTTTTTCTGTCCTCGGACTGTAAGAATTCGCAATATTTACAGTTCTGAAGATCAATTTTTTTGATTAAAGAATCCCTGGGCGTTGTGCTTTTAAATTTCCAGGGATAAAAATGGCTGTCGCACCACATGGCCGAAGACAAAGGGGCTTGGAATACAGCTTCCTGTGTCTGGAAGTAAGGTTCAATGGAGACAAAACATTACCACAGGACAATGCTTTGTTTACAAAGCAATTGAATGCTATTAGCATTTGTTTGTATATCGAGTGGATACATCTAAACTGCAGAAGAGACTTTTGTACCTTGAATGGGAAACGTTTAAGAATTGAATGGGTCTAAATCACCTAGCATGCTGGACAATAGAGCAGTTGTATTTCCCTTTTGTTTCAGCCCAGGGAGCTCCGGAAGACACATTAACCCAGTCCAACCACTCTGAGTTAGCCAATCACAGCTTTCTCTTGTGTATTGGACCCTTTGGGCGGGGAATTTTGCACACAGCCCTTGCAGGGCAGAATGGCAGGACCTCACCAGGTATAAAAGATAGCTGCTGAGAAGCTATCACTTTTTTTACTTCGCTGGACCACAGGTGAGCAGGGTGTTCTGACTCCTCAACAAGGCAACCTAGCAGGAGTTTGGGGTGGTGATTTAAGGGAATTGCTAAGATTGTTTAAGGAACATTGTAGCCATTGTATCCCTCGTTTTTGCCATCTGTACCCCCTTGTTATACACTTTTACTGCAATTACTGTGTTCATCAGGGAGGGGGAGAGTTACCTGGACTCTGTGTATCACGAGGTATTCACACCAATTAGATTAATTAATTCAGATGTAGTCCATGGCCAGGGTCAGGATGGTGTGACTAGAAGTGAGGCAGGTACGGGGATCCAGGAGGTAGTGTTGGAGGAGCCACAGCCCTTGCACTTGTCCAACAGGTTCGAGGCTCTTACTCCCTGTGAGGATGGGAACAGGGATGGTGGGGAGGATGAGCAACCTGGCCACAGCACCGTGGAGCGGGGGGCCATTCAAGTGGGGGGAGTTAAAAGAAATGTGGTAGTGGTAGGGGATAGTATCGTTAGGGGGATAGATAGAGTTCTTTGCAGCCGAGAGCGAGAGTCCCAAAGGCTGTGTTTCCTGCCCGGTGCCAGGGTTAAGGACATCTCCTCTGGGCTGGACAGAAACTTGGAGTGGGAGGGGGAGGATCCAGTTGTCGTGGTCCATGTTGGTACCAACGACATAGATAGGACAAGGAAGGAGGTTCTGCTGAGGGAGTTTGAGCAGCTAGGGGCCAAATTAAAAAGCAGAACCACAAGGGTAATAATCTCTGGATTATTACCTGAGCCACAAGTGAATTTGGCTAGGACAAATAAAATTAGAGAGTTAAATGCGTGGCTCAAAGACTGGTGTGGGAGAAATGGGTTTTGCTTCCTGGGACACTGGCACCAGTACTGGGGCAGGAGGGAGCTGTTCCGTTGGGACGGGCTTCACTTGGCCAGTGCTGGGACTAGAGTCCTGGCGGAGCATATAACTAGGGCTGTAGAGAGGGCTTTAAACTAACTAGTTGGGGGGAGGTTCCTGGAGAGCAAATAATAAAAATGACAACAGAGAAGGTCATAGACTTAGGTAGCAGTGGGGAAATTAAAAACCAGAGCGTGTCAGGAAGGGGCAGAAGGTATGGAGTAAAAGTTAAAGTAATAAAAAGGGCAAAAGCAGGAACTAAGTGTCACAAAACATATATTTGAAAGTTCTATCTGAATGCACGTAGCATTCATAACAAAATAGACGAGTTAATGGCACAAATAACTGCATATGGGTATGATCTTGTGGCCATTACAGAAACATGGCTGCAGGGTGACAATGCCTGGGAATTAAATATACCAGGTTATTTAACGATCAGGAAGGACAGGCAGGAAGGAAGGGGAGGTGGGGTGGCTATGTTAATAAAGGAAGGAATCACTGTAATACAGAGAAATGATATTGGGTCAAAAGATCAGGATAATGAAACAGTTTGGGTGGAGGTAAGGAATAATAAGGGGAAAAAAACACTAGTGGGCATAGTCTATAGGCCTCCGAACAGTTGGAACTATGTTGGACGGAGTATCAATCAGGAAATAGCTGAGGCTTGTAATAAGGGAACATCTATAATTATGGGGGATTTTAACTATCATATTAATTGGACAAATCAAATTGGGCAGGGCTGCCTTGAGGATGAGTTCATTGAGTGTATTAGGGATGGGTTTCTTGAGCAGTATGTAACTGAACCAACCAGGGGGCAAGCAACCTTAGATCTGGTCCTGTGTAACGAGACAGGATTAATTAAAAATGTCCTAGTAAAGGATCCCCTTGGAATGAGTGACCATAACAAGGTTGAATTCCATATTCAATTAGAGGGTGAGAAGGTTGGATCTGAAACAAGCGTGCTAAGCTTGAATAAAGGAGACTATGAAGGTATGAGAGCGGAATTGAGTAGAGTGGATTGGGAAAATAGATTAAAGGGTAAGACGATACATGATCAGTGGTGTACATTTAAGGAGTTACTTTACAACTTCCAAAAAATATATATTCCACTGAGAAGAAAAGGGTGTAAAAGAAAAGACAGCCATCCGTGGCTAAGTAAAGAAATTAAGGATAGTATTCGACTAAAAACAAGGGCATATAAGGTAGCCAAATCTAGTGGGAGGATAGAGGATTGGGAAAACTTTAAAAGACAGCAAAAAATAACAAAAAGATTAATTAAGAAAGGGAAGATAGATTATGAAAGTAAATTAGCAAAAAATATAAAAACAGATAGTAAGAGTTTTTATAGTTATATAAAAAGAAAAAGGGTGGCTAAAGTAAATGTTGATCCCTTAGAGGATGAGACCAGGAAATTAATGGTGGGAAATATGGAGATGGCAAAAACACTGAATGAATATTTTATATCAGTCTTTACAGTAGAAGACACTAAGAATATCCCAACACTGGACAAACAGGGGGCTAAAGGGGGGGGGAGGAGCTAAACACGATCAAAATCACTAAGGAAGTGGTACTCGGTAAAATAATGGGACTCAAGGCGGATAAATCACCTGGACCTGATGGCTTACATCCTAGGGTCTTGAGGGAAGTGACGGTAGGGATTGTGGATGCATTGGTAATAATTTTCCAAAACTCCCTGGACTCAGCAAAGGTCCCGGCAGACTGGAAAACTGCTAATGTAACACCCTTATTTAAAAAGGGCAGTAGACAGAAGGCTGGAAACTATAGACCGGTTAGCCTAACATCTGTGGTAGGTAAAATTTTGGAGTCCATTATTAAGGAGACAGTAACAGGACATTTGGATAATCATAATTTAATAGGACAAAGTCAGCATGGTTTTATGAAGGGGAAGTCATGTTTGACAAATTTGCTGGAGTTCTTTGAGGAAGTAACATATAGGGTGGATAAAGGGGAACCAGTGGACGTAGTGTATTTAGACTTCCAAAAGGCATTTGACAAGGTGCCACACAAAAGATTATTGCTTAAGATAAAAAATCACGGGATTGGGGTAATATTCTGGCATGGATAGAGGATTGGCTATCTAACAGAAGGCAGAGAGTTGGGATAAATGGTTCATTCTCAGACTGGCAATCAGTAACTAGTGGTGTTCCGCAGGGGTCAGTGCTGGGTCCCCAACTCTTTACAATCTATATTAACAATTTGGAGGAGGGGACCGAGTGTAACATATCAAAGTTTGCAGATGATACTAAGATGGGAGGGAAAGTAGTGAGTGAGGAGGACATAAAAAACCTGCAAGGGGACATAGACAGGCTAAGTAAGTGGGCAGAGATTTGGCAGATGGAATACAATACTGGAAAGTGTGAGGTTATGCACTTTGGCAGGAAAAATCGTAGAGCAAGTTATCTTAATGGCAAGAAACTGGAAAGTACTGAAGTACAAAGGGATCTGGGGGTCCTGGTGCATGAAATTCAAAAGGTTAGTATGCAGGTGCATCAAGTGATTAAGAAGGCCAATGGAATGTTGGCTTTCATTGCTAGGGGGATAGAATATAAAAATAGGGAGGTATTGCTTCAGTTGTACAAGGTATTGGTGAGACCGCACCTGGAATACTGCATACAGTTTTGGTGTCCATACTTAAGAAAAGACATACTTGCTCTCGAGTCAGTACAAAGAAGGTTCACTCGGTTAATCCCGGGGATGAGGGGATGGACATATGAGGAGAGGTTGAGTAGATTGGGACTCTACTCATTGGAGTTCAGAAGAATGAGAGGCGATCTTATTGAAACATATAAGATTGTGAAGGGGTTGGATCGGGTGGATGCGGGGAGGATGTTCCCGATGATGGGTGAAACTAGAACTAGGGGGCATAGTCTTAGAATAAGGGGCTGCTCTTTCAAAACTGAGATGAGGAGGAACTACTTCACTCAGAGGGTGGTAGGTCCATGGAATATGCTGCCCCAAAAAGCTGTAGAAGCTACATCATTACATAAATTTAAAACAGAAATAGACAGTTTCCTAGAAGTAAAGGGAATTAAGGGTTACGTGGAGCGGGCAGGAATTTGGACATGAGTCTAGGTTCGGATCGGTCATGGCCCTGTGGATAGCGGAGCGGGCCCAGGGGCCGTGTAGCCTGATCCTGCTCCTATTTCGTGTGTCTAATTCTGTTAGATTCAGGAGATGGTTCTGTGATAGTGGATTGGCGGTTAGGATCAGATCAGCCATGATCTTATTGAATGGCGGAGCAGGCTCGAGGGGCTGATTGGCCTACTCCTGCTCCTATTTCTTATGTTCTTATGTGGTATAGTTTATTCCTTTGATTGTAGTTTATTTAGGTAATAAAACTTGATTTTTCTCTCATCCAAACCACTTGTCCGTTTTAATATCATTAATTATAAGTTCCTCCACTCAGAACTGAAGGAGGGGTAGCGATTCGAAACCGCTGTTTGGGAATTGGTCAGAGCTCAGAGGCAAAGGCTGCTGGCCAGCTAAATTACCATAAACCAGTTAAAAGATGCCCCCCTTACAAATGGCAAGCCAGGTAGGAGGGGAGGCAGTTTTTGATTTAATAAGTGGTCTGGATCTGGAGAAAGCATCAGCTATAGTTTCTCTCATTGTTTTCAGTATGTGGGTAGCCCTGCGGATGTTAGCAGCAGCGTGTAGGCTGACCTATCATGGTATAGGTGGCTGGGTTAAGGAGGGTGAGATGAGCGTGCAGGAGGAGGTTAAAGATGCCAAGAATCGGGAGGCCCAGCTTGGAAAATGCCAGGCGGAGGTAGAACGCCTCAGAGAGGTGTATGAGGCCAGAGCTAGTGGTATGAGGGTGCGGGAAGAGAATGCACGCCTCACACTAGAGGTCACGAAATGCCAGGCATTTATAGAGCGCCTTGTGCAGGAAGTCACAGAGGCGAGGGACAGAGAGACGAGGCTACAAGAGGAGAATGCACACCTCACCCAAGAAGCTAGCGAAGGAGAGAGCCATGCGAGAAACGAGATAGAATTCCTAAAGTACCAAATCACTGAGGCCAGGGAAAATGAGATGAGACTGCGGGAAGAGAATGCCAGGTTTGTTGAAGCAGATCATGGCCCCTGTAGGGCAGAGATAGAAAGCCTTAACGTGGCTTTAAAGGTAGCAAGGGGAATGATTTGCGTGATCAGTCCGAAGGCAGGTCAGCTGGATTTTACTGGCAGCCCAAATCAAACCGCCCCAGAGGCAACACCCAGGGAAAGGCTGGCTAGGGAATTAGAGACCCCAAGACCGCAGCCCACAGCTCCGAGTCTTGAGGAGCTCTGGCAGCGAGGAGGGGTGGACAATGGGGTGGTAGGAGAACACCAGCAGGTCCCGCTAGGCAGGCGGGGACCAGGATCAGTGTACCCCCTCCAACAATGGAGGTTCGGTCCGCCCGTGAGGAGTGAGCCTGAGAATAGGAATCCTCAGCCCACAGCAAGTTCGAGTTCACAGGCAAGCACTGTGGCTTGTGTGGGGGGAGGAGCCATTCATGTTCAGAGTAAGCTGTTTAAGCCAGGGAACAGGGAAGGAGAGTTCTGGGACCCCTGTAGAGCAGCTCCAGTAGCAGAAATTCGGGATAAGGGAGGCACACAGGGGATAGTTTTGGCCCCAGAAAAAAGGCAGGTCCAAAATTCCCCAGTTAAAGCCACCTGGGTGAGGGAACATGAGTTTGCTGTCCATGCAAGTTCAAGTTCACCGCCTGTAAAGACAGGCACTGTGGCCTGTTTAAAGGGACCAGCTTCTCAGCCAGCTTCTAGAGTGGTCCCCCCCATGATGTGGGACCCTGGGGGGAGGGGCAGGGATAGCAATCCCTCTTGCAGGAGACATAGGGGGGGAGCTGACACCAGGTTTTAAACATGGGGAGGAAAATTTCCAGCCACCAGCAGCGGGTGGTGAGACTATACCTGCCCCCCGCACAGGAGTGGGCAGGGAAGAGCAGACAAACCCAGAGAGAGATTTGCACCGGCAGGCTGCCAGGTATCTTATACAGTGCAGGCTGTTGGCACCAGGGGGAGAAGGCTCCCAGCCAGCTAGGGCTGTGACCCAAGCTCAGGTCCGCCAGCCAAAGTTTCCCCCACTGAGACGCCCCTCAGAAGGTCTCAACGGGCCCGCGAGCCCGAGACAAGATGGTCACCCACTTTACAGTAGAGTAAGGCGGTCTCCCGAACCAGAGAGAAGCCAAAGAACAGAGGTCCCCACTCAACAGCCATAAGCTGCGGGGGACCAGAGACAGGAGGCAGTCCAGCTTCGCTGCAGCCAGCAGCAATCAGCGACAGTGCCAGAGATTAATCTGGCCATCCGGAGACGGGCGGCATCTGTTTTATAGCTTTGGTGTGAATATAGCATGCTTTTAAGGTGTATTTTAAGTTTTGTTAACATAGCTAGTTTTAAGTTTAAGTTTAAAGAGTTTAAGTTTACATGTGTGCCAAATGTTTGCATTTTGGTCCGAGGTCAAGGGACCCGACCATGTCTCCACCTAAGGCAGCAGGTCAGTGAGACCTGGCTGCATGTCCTTTTAAGTTTTTACAGGAGATTGGAAAATGAAGCAACCCTGTTCGCCCAGCCCAAGCTGGGCATCGAATGAAGGTATGGAGACAGAATGTTGGGGATCACCTCGCCACTGGACGAATCCAGGAGACCCCGCAGCGATCTTCGGGAAAAACCGGACAGGGTCCGGAGGAACTTGCCTACTCCTCCTACGGGGAGGAGATGGCCCCAGGTGGGTGGGGCACGGCCCCCAACCCAGCACTATCCTGACCGAAGTTCACTTGCGGGAGACATCGCTGTTGAGGAGTCATGATGGGGAAGCACGGGCGCCTTGTCTGATAGGGACGCGTTCCCTGGGGGTGGGTGGTGATGGCCCGGGAAAGACTGTATAGGGGAGGGGGATACCCAAGAGTCGCGTGGGTGCGTTCGGGGAAGGGAGGAACTCACCCGGGGGCCCACGGGCAAAGAGGGTAAGTGTGGCTGGGAAGGATGAGTGGGTGGCCGGATCTGGGATCCAAGGTTGAGTGTGGGGCCAGGGAGAGCCGCCACACAGGCACCCATCATTTTCTACAGCCAGTCGAGGGTAGACGGGAGGGGGAAAGACTGGGAGTTGAGATCCCATGCTCCCCGGTCTCAGTCTGTGCTAAGATATATTTTAAACATGAGGGGTACCCCGCCTCCACAATAGGACAAGGGAACAGCTCGGGGCTGGCGGAGCAGGCTGGTCTGTAAATCCATTCTGCCTGTTTCAAAGTTTAAGACAATCAACAGGGGGGTGGAAGGTACTTTTACTGCCCGGGTGGGAGGAGCAATACCCACTCGAATTTCACGACCCATCATTGGCACGTGATGATCGGGGTTTATTTAAGCATGTTGTTTCAAATGTTTAATGATTTTTTGTGTTGCAGCCCCAAGTTGAGCAGAGGCGTAGAACCCTCTCCGTGCTTGGGATCATTTTGATTACATTGTGTAACTAAGATTGCAACATTTTGTAATAAGTTATGATGTAAAAAAAAGTAATTGTAAATTTGGTTTACATTGTATAATTTTACAAGTGTGTATGGGTATGAGACCCCTTATTGAAAACTGAAGTATCTGTAAGATGCCTACCGTACCATGGTTTTTTTATCTTGAATTTAAGGGGAATAGACGGGACGGGGATCAGTGGCAGATAACTATTAGGTAAATACAGGGGATGGTTGTTTGTGAGGGGTCAGAAATCATTGCTCATTTCTTCGCGAGGATACTGCAAGCAAACTGGAAGTATCCAAGGGCGGACTGTAAGAATTCGCAATATTTACAGTTCTGAAGATCAATTTTTTTGATTAACGAATCCCTGGGCGTTGTGCTTTTAAATTTCCAGGGATAAAAATGGCTGTCACACCACATGGCCAAAGACAAAGGGGCTTGGAAACAGCTTCCTGTGTCTGGAAGTAAGGTTCAATGGAGACAAAACATTACCACAGGACAATGCTTTGTTTACAAAGCAATTGAATGCTATTAGCATTTGTTTGTATATCGAGTGGATACATCTAAACTGCAGAAGAGACTTTTGTACCTTGAATGGGAAACGTTTAAGAATTGAACGGGTCTAAATCACCTAGCATGCTGGACAATAGAGCAGTTGTATTTCCCTTTTGTTTCAGCCCAGGGAGCTCCAGAAGACACATTAACCCAGTCCAACCACTCTGAGTTAGCCAATCACAGCTTTCTCTTGTGTATTGGACCCTTTGGGCGGGGAATTTTGCACACAGCCCTTGCAGGGCAGAACGGCAGGACCTCACCAGGTATAAAAGATAGCTGCTGAGAAGCTATCTCTCTCTCTTTACTTTGCTGGACCACAGGTGAGCAGGGTGTTGACTCCTCAACAAGGCAACCTAGCAGGAGTTAAGGGGTGGTGATTTAAGGGAATTGCTAAGATTGTTTAAGGAACATTGTAGCCATTGTATCCCTCATTTTTGCCGTCTGTACCCCCTTGTTATACACTTTTACTGCAATTACTGTGTTCATGTGGTATAGTTTATTCCTTTGTAGTTTATTTAGGTAATAAAACTTGATTTTTCTCTCATCCAAACCACTTGTCCATTTTAATATCATTAATTATAAGTTCCTCCACTCAGAACTGAAGGAGGGGTAGCGATTCGTAACCGCTGTTTGGGAATTGGTCAGAGCTCAGAGGCAAAGGCTGCTGGCCAGGTGAATTACCATAAACCAGTTAAAAGATGCCCCCCTTACAGGACAGTGGTTTAAACTAAGAGCTGGAAAACTATAATGTACTTTATTAAATTAATAACTTAACTAAAGAAAAAAAAGAAAGACTTCCATTTATATAAAAACATAGAAGGTAGGAGCAGGAGTAGGCCATTTGGCCCCTCGAGCTTGCTCCGCCATTCAATGAGAGCATGGCTGGTCATCCGAATTCAGTACTCTGTCCCTGCCTTCTCCCCATATCCCTTGATCCCTTTAGCCTTAAGAAATATATCCAACTCCTTCTTGAATATATTTAATGAATTTGCCTCCACTGCCTTCTGTGGTAGAGAATTCCACAGGTTCACCACTCTCTGGGTGAAGAAATTCCTCCTCATCTCTGTCCTAAATGGCTTACCCCTTATCCTTAGACTGTGACCCCTGGTTCTGGACTCCCCGGCCATCGGGAACATCCTTCCTGCATCTAGTCTGTCTAGTCCTGTTAGAATTTTATAAGTTTTAATGAGACCCCCTCTCATTCTTCTAATCTCCAGCGAGTATAAGCGCAATTGACCCAATCGCTCCTCATACATCATTCCTGCCATCCCAGGTATCAGTCTGATGAATCTTCGCTGCACTCCCTCCATGGCAAGAACATCCTTCCTCAGATAAGGTGAACAAAACTGCACACAATACTCAAGGTGTGGTCTCACCAAGGCCCTGTACAACTGCAGCAAGACATCCTTGTTCCTGTACTCAAATCGTCTCCCTACGAAGGCCAACATACCATTTGCCGTCTTAACCGCCTGCTGCACCTGCATGCTTACCTTCAGCAACTGGTGCACAAGGACACCCAGGTCTCGTTGCACTTCCCCTTCTCCCAATCTATTGCCATTCAGATAATAATCTGCCTTCCTGTTTTTGACACCAAAGTGGTAACCTCGCATTTATCCACATTATACTGCATCTGCTATGCTTCTGCCCAATCACCCAACCTGTCCAAATCATACTGGAGTTTCTCGGCATCCTCCTCACAGCACACATGCCCACCCAGCAAACTTAGAGATATTACATCTAGTTCCCTCATCTAGATCATTTATATATATTGTGAATAGCTGGGGTCCTAGGACCGATCCCTGTGGTACCCCACTAGTCACTGCCTGCCACTCGGAAAAAGACCCATTTATTCCAACTCTTTGCTTACTGTCTGCCAACTAGTTCTCTATCCAAGTCAGTACCTTGCCCCCAAACCCATGTGCCTTAACTTTACACGCTAATCTCTTATGTGGGACCTTATCGAAAGCCTTCTGAAAGTCCAAATACACCACATCCACTGGTTCTCCCTTATCTATTCTACCAGTTACATCCTCAAAAAATTCCAGTAGATTACTCAAGCACGATTTACCTTTTGTAAATCCATGTTGACTTTGTCCGATCTTGTCACTGTTTTCCAAGTGCTCTGCTATTACATCTTTTATAATGGACTCTAGCATTTTCCCCACTACCGATGTCAGGCTTACCATTCTATAATTCCCTGTTTTCTCTCTATCACATTTTTTGAATAGTGGGGTAACATTAGCTACCCTCCAATCCATGGGAACTGTTCCAGAGTCTATTGAATTTTGGAAGGTGACCAGCAATGCATCTAATGCATCAAAAAAACAAGACTGAAGGCTTTGTGTCTTAATGCGAGGAGCATTCGCAATAAGGTGGATGAATTAGCTGCGCAAATAGAGGTAAACGAATATGATTTGATTGGGATTACGGAAGCATGGCTCCAGGGTGGCCAAGGCTGGGAACTCAACATCCAGGGGTATTCAATATTCAGGAAAGATAGGCAAAAAGGAAAGGGAGGTGAGGTAGCATTGCTGGTTAAAGAGGGGATTAACACAATTGTAAGGAAGGATATTAGCTCTGATGATGTGGAATCTGTATGGGTAGAACTGAGAAATACCAAGGGGCCGAAAACATTAGTGGGAGTGGTATATAGACCTCCAAACAGTAATGCAGAGGTTGGGGATGGCATTAAAAGGGAAATTAGAGAAGCATGCAATAAGGGCACAGCAGTTATCATGGGTGACTTTAATCTACATATAGATTGGACTAACCAAATTAGTACCAATAATGTGGAGGAGGAATTCCTGGAAGGTTTACGGGATGGTTTCCTGGACCAATATGTCGAGGAACCAACTAGAGATCAGGCCATCTTAGACGGGTATTATGTAATGAGAAAGGATTAATTAGCAATCTTGTTGTGCGAGGCCCCTTGGGTCGGAGCGGTCATAATATGATAGAATTCTTCATTAAGATGGAGAGTGAAGTAGTTGAATCAGAGACTAGGGTCCTGAATTTAAATAAAGGAAACTACGATGGTATGAGGCGCGAGTTGGGTAGGATTGATTGGGCAATGGCACTCAAAGGGTTGACGGTGGATAGGCAATGGCAAACATTCAAAGACCGCATGGATGAACTACAGAATTTGTTCATCCCAGTTTGGCATATAAATTGGCCAGAAAAAGCAGTAAACCTGAGGATTGGGAGCAGTTTAGGATTCAACAAATGAGGATAAAGGGATTAATTAAGAAGGGGAAAATAGAATATGAGAGTAAGCTTTCAGGGAACATAAAAACTGACTGTAAAAGCTTTTATAGATATGTGAAGAGAAAAAGATTGGTGAAATCAAGCATAGGTCCCTTGCAGTCAGAATCAGGGGAATTTATAATGGGGAACAAAGAAATGGCAGACCAATTAAATACATACTTTGGTTCTGTCTTCAGAAAGCAGGACACAAATAACCTCCCAGAGATGCCGGGGAACATAGGGTCTGATGAAAGGGAGGAACTGAAAGAAATCAGTATTTGTAGGGAAATGGTATTAGGGAAATTGACGGGATTGAAGGCCGATAAATCCCCAGGGCCTGATAATCTACATCCCAGGGTACTTAAGGAAGTGGCCCTAGAAATAGTAGATGCATTGCTGATCATCTTTCAACATTCGATGGAATCTGGAACAGTACCCATGGATTGGAGGGTAGCTAATGTTACCCCACTATTCAAAAAAGGTGGTAGAGAGAAAATGGGGAATTACAGATCGGTAAGCCTGACATCGGTAGTGGGGAAAATGCTAGAGTCCATTATAAAAGATGTAATAGCAGAGCACTTGGAAAACAGTGACAGCATCGGACAAAGTCACATGGATTTACTAAAGGTAAATCGTGCTTAACTAATCTACTGGAGTTTTTTGAGGATGTAACTGGTAGAATAGATAAGGGAGAACCAGTGGATGTGGTGTATTTGGACTTTCAAAAGGCTTTCGATAAGGTCCTGCATAAGAGATTAGTGTGTAAAGTTAAGGCACATGGGATTGGGGGCAAGGTATTGACTTGGATAGAGAACTGGTTGGCAGACAGAAAGCAAAGAGTCGGAATAAACGGGTCTTTTTCCGAGTGGCAGGCGGTGACTAGTGGGGTACCGCACGGATCGGTCCTTGGACCCCAGCTATTCACAATATATATTAATGATCTAGACAAGGGAACTAGATGTAATATCTCCAAGTTTGCGGATGACACAAAGCTGGGTGGGCGTGTGTGCTGTGAGGAGGATGCCGAGAAACTCCAGGATGATTTGGACAGGTTGGGTGATTGGGCAAAAGCATGGCAGATGCAATACAACGTGCATAAATGCCAGGTTATCCACTTTGGTGTCATAAACAGGAAGGCAGATTATTATCTGAATGGCAATAGATTGGGAGAAGGGGAAGTGCAATGAGACCTGGGTGTCCTTGTGCACCAGTCGCTGAAGGTAAGCATGCAGGTGCAGCAGGCGGTTAAGAAAGCAAATGGTATGTTGGCCTTCATAGCAAGAGGGTTTGAGTACAGGAACAAGGATGTCCTGCTGCAGTTGTACAGGGCCTTGGTGAGACCACACCTTGAGTATTGTGTGCAGTTTTGGTCGCCTTATCTGAGGAAGGATGTTCTTGCCATGGAGGGTGTTCAGCGAAGATTCACCAGGCTGATACCTGGGATGGCAGGAATGACGTATGAGGAGAGATTGGGTCGATTGGGCTTATACTCACTGGAGTTTAGAAGAATGAGAGGGGGTCTCATTGAAACTTATAAAAATTCTGACAGGACTGGACAGACTAGATGCAGGAAGGATGTTCCCGATTGTCAGGGAGTCCAGAACCAGGGGTCACAGTCTAAGGATAAGGGATAAGCCATTTAGGACAGAAATGAGGAGGAATTTCTTCACCCAGAGAGTGGTGAACCTGTGGAATTCTCTACCACAGAATGCAGTAGAGGCCAATTCATTAAATATATTCAAGAAGGAGTTGGATATATTTCTTAAGGCTAAAGGGATCAAGGGATATGGGGAGAAAGCAGGGACAGCGTACTGAATGTGAATGATCAGCCATGATCGCATTGAATGGCAGAGCAGGCTCAAGGGGCCGAATGGCCTACTCCTGCTCCTATCTTCTATGTTTACTATTTCTAGGGCCACTTCCTTAAGTACCCTAGGATGTAGATTATCAGGCCCTGGGGATTTATCGGCCTTCAATTCCATCAATTTCCCGAACACCATTTCCCTACAAATACTGATTTCTTTCAGTTGCTCCCTCTCATTAGACCCTATGTTCCCCGACATCTATGGGTGGTTATTTGTGTCCTCCTTTGTGAAGACAGAACCAATGTATGTATTTAATTGGTCAGCCATTTCTTTGTTCCCCATTATAAATTCCCCTGATTCTGACCGCAAGGGACCTACGCTTGACTTCACCAATCTTTTTCTCTTCACATATCTATAAAAGCTTTTACAGTCAGTTTTTATGTTCCCTGAAAGCTTACTCTCATACTCTATTTCCCCCCTCTTAATTAATCCCTTTGTCTTCCTTTGCTGAATCCTAAACTGCTCCCAATCCTCAAGTTTACTGCTTTTTCTGGCCAATTTGTATGTCCTCTCCTTGAATCATATGCTATCCCAAATTTCCCTTGTTAGCCACGGTTGTGTCAACTTTTTTGTTTTATTTATATGCCAAACAGGGATGAACAAATTCTGTAGTTCATCCATGCTATCTTTGAATGTTTGCCATTGCCTATCCACCGTCAACCCTGAGTGCCATTCCCCAATCAATCCTACCCAACTCGCACCTCATACGATCATAGTTTCCTTTATTTAAATTCAGGACCCTAGTCTCTGAGTCAACTGCTTCACTCTCCATCTTAATGAAGAATTCTATCATATTATGATCGCTCCGACCCAAGGGGCCTCGCACAACAAGATTGCTAATTAATCCTTTCTCATTACATAATACCCAGTCTAAGATGGCCTGATCTCTAGTTGATTCTTCGACATATTGGTCTAGGAAACCATTCCGTATACACTCCAGGAATTCCTCCTCCACAGTATCGTTACTAATTTGATTAGCCCAATCTATATGTAGATTAAAGTCACCCATGATAACTGCTGTGCCCTTATTGCACGCGTCTCCAATTTCCCGTTTAATGCCATCCCCAACCTCTGCATTACTGTTTGGAGGTCTGTATACCACTCCCACTAACGTTTTCGGCCCCTTGGTATTTCTCAGTTCTACCCATACAGATTCCACATCATCAGAGCTAATATCCTTCCTTTCAATTGTGTTAATCCCCTCTTTAACCAGCAATGCTACCCCACCTCCTTTTCGCCTATCTTTCCTGAATATTGAATACACCTGGAAGTTGAATTCCCAGCCTTGGTCACCCTGGAGCCATGTTTCCGTAATCCCAATCATATCATATCCGTTTACCTCTATTTGCGCAGCTAATTCATCCAATTTATTACATTTGCTTCTCGCATTAAGACACAAGGCCTTCAGGCTTGTTTTTTTTTACACTTTTACACCTTTTAGAATTATTATTTACTGTGGCCATGTTTGATTTAAACCCTTGATTTCTCTGACTGCCACCTTTGTTTTTCTCCTTCCTGTCTTTTGCTTCTATCCTTGTTTCCCTTTCCTCTGTCTCCCTGCTCAGGTTCCCACCAGACGTCTCATAAGAACATAACATAAGAAATAGGAGCAGGAGTAGGCCAATCGGCCCCTCGAGCCTGCTCCACCATTTAATAAGATCATGGCTGATTCACAGAATGATTCACAGAAACCCCACAGTGCAGATAGAGGCCATTTCGGCCCATCGAGCCTGCACCGACACATATCCCACCCAATCCCCGTAACCCCTACACCAACACATATCCCACCCTATCCCCGTAACCCCACATATTTAATTCCCCCTAACACTAAGGGTCAATTTATCATAGCCAATCAACCTAACCCGCACATCTTTGGACTGTGGGAGGAAACCGGAGCACCCGGAGAAAACCCACGCAAACACCGGGAGAATGTGCAAACTCCACACAGACAGTCACCCGAGGCCGGATTCGAACCCGGGTCCCTGGTGCTGTGAGGCAACAGTGCTAACCACTATGCCACCGTGCTGCCTATCCTAACCGCCAATCTACTATCACAGAACCATCTCCTGAATCTAACAGAATTAGACACACGAAATAGGAGCAGGATCAGGCTGCACGGCCCCTGGGCCCGCTCCGCTACCCACAGGGCCATGTCCAATCCGAGCCTAGACTCATGTCCAAATTCCTGCCCGCTCCCCATAACCCTTAATTCCCTTTACTTCTAGGAAACTGTTCTGTTTTAAATTTATGTAATGATGTAGCTTCTACAGCTTTTTGGGGCAGCATATTCCATGGACCTACCACCCTCTGAGTGAAGTAGTTCCTCCTCATCTCAGTTTTGAAAGAGCAGCCCCTTATTCTAAGACTATGCCCCCAGTTCTAGTTTCACCGATCATCGGGAACATCCTCCCCGCATCCACCCGATCCAACCCCTTCACAATCTTATATGTTTCAATAAGATCGCCTCTCATTCTTCTGAACTCCAATGAGTAGAGTCCCAATCAACTCAACCTCTCCTCATATGTCCATCCCCTCATCCCCGGGATTAACCGAGTGAACCTTCTTTGTACTGACTCGAGAGCAAGTATGTCTTTTCTTAAGTATGGACACCAAAACTGTATGCAGTATTCCAGGTGCGGTCTCACCAATACCTTGTACAACTGAAGCAATACCTCCCTATTTTTATATTCTATCCCCCTAGCAATGAAAGCCAACATTCCATTGGCCTTATTAATCACTTGCTGCACCTGCATACTAACTGTAATACCCACTGGAAATGTTGTGTGCGCTGGGTGTGGTTGTCGGTCTTTGACTTGGACACTGTGTTGTCATTGTTGTGGATCCCTGGGTTGGGGTTGCCCATGTGGGGGTGCAGCTGCGCGCGCGGGCCGGAGTGGGGGTTCCGAAATCTCCGCGAGCCGCCGGGGACGGTTTTGTTCAAAATGTCTGGAGGGGTCTCGGGAGGGGAGAACAAACGGACACAAACCGATAACAGCACTTTTCAAACTAAACGTGAACCAACACGCGCTACAGTAACTGGGACGGAGCATTCATTCGAGATTGAGTGTTTGTTGTTGTGGTGGAAGCGGCGCGAGAGCGGATTGGAACTCGTTTTCAAACGGCTTGAAACGAAACGGCTGATCCCGGATTTCAACGGCCGTGGCCAGGACCGTGATGTAAGCGTGAATGACTGAAGTGATTGATTGCCTTGGTTCTGGATGCATTTTCACACATTCAGCCGTAGGAAATTAAATACTTCAATGTCGTCAGGTCAGTGGATCACCACCTGATAAAGAAAACTCTAAGTGAGGCTGCGCAGTCTCCAGGCAGAAACCCCAGGAGGAAGGGGTGGAGTCGGGGTTTTCGAGCGGGAAAAAAGGAGCGACTGGAAGAAAAGAGGGCTCAGGAGGCAAATGGCTGCCGCATCCCGTCCCGGGCTTCCAAACTCGGCCGCCGCCCTTCGTATTAGTAGCTCTGCATCCAGAACTCAAAGTGGGATTCAGTGATCGTGAAGAGAATTCAACGAAGGGGTTCGGAGTCGTAAGTCTTGCAGACATTATACATACCATGAGCTCCAACTTAAGCGCGCCAACGAAAGAGTGCACTCGAATTTGGACACAGGGACAGGTTCTCCTTTGAATCCATGTAAATGGAGAATGTATGTTTATGTCTAGATTCATTCTAATGTATGCAAATGTCTAATTTAGTTCATTGACCTGTAATCTTCTTATACTGTCTGACGTTAAAACTATAAAGTAAGATAATTAGAATTAAGCCATTGTAGTAGTGATCTCCTTACTGGACTATAGAATACTGTCTACAACAGAGACCACATCTCACATATATCTAGAGAACCCAAGGGGTTACATTTTGGGGGCTCGTCCGGGATTGTGGTCTATTTATGTCAGTAAACTAACAGTATTGAATGCTCATTGCTAAGAGAGTGGTTTGTGGTTTCTACTGGGCTGTTTGAGCATAAAAGATGGATGTTATTGAGGTTGAAGCTTGGTGCAAATGGAAGCAGATAGCTACTACCCATGCCATTGTGCTGAATGGTGTTGCTAACGATGACCCTGATGATGTCTTGCTAAGGGCTCTGAATTGTGTCAAAGCCTTTGGAAAGGTTAGGATAGTTGAGCACTGCTTGGATACAGCTACCAAGAAGCAGTTTGTGTTGATCCAGACATCAGAGAACCTGAGAGGTCATGGTTTACCTGAGGCAGTTGGGCTTTCTGAAGAGGCTGGTCCCTGGCCAGTTCAGTTTGTCCCTATTACTACTAAGGAAGAAGAAGGGTTTCAGACCAAGTTGTTGTCATTCTTGAGACAAGAAGGAAAGACTGTTGCTGATGTCAAAGGTCTGATAGGTCCTTCGGCCCTGGATATGAACACTCAGTTGGTCAGTGCCATTAGTTCTCTGGTGGATAAATGCACCAATCTGCCCTTCGAGGCTCAGGGATACCGTAAGCTCCGTATGTTCTCAGGAGTGAGACCAACTCCCAGTGGGGAAGAGGAGTACGACGCCTGGGCTGAGCAGACCCTGCCTCTGCTAGAGGAATGGCAGTGCAGTGACAATGTGAAGAGGCAGAGAATAGTAGAAAGCCTTAAGGGTCCTGCTGCTGACATTGTAAGATTCTTAAAGGCACAGAACACCTCTGCTACTTCCTTTGACTACATGCAGGCTCTAGAAACTGCCTTTGGAACTACTGAAACCATTTCAGATTTGATGGTCAGATTCAGAAGCACATTCCAGTGTGAGGGAGAGAAGCTGTCCAGTTATCTGCTGAGAATAGACAAACTGCTGCATTGTATGTTACGGAAAAGAGGGATTGAGTTGCCTGAAATGAATCGGTTCCGCATTGAACAGGTTGTGCGAGGTGCATTGCTCGAAGACGTGACAGCTCTTCGCATACACATGACCCATAAGTTGCGAGATCCACCTACCTTCACTGAGCTGCTAAGGGAAGTCAGAGAGGAGGAGGATATGCTTCAGGCCCGGAATGTAGCAAAGAGTGCTGTGATGTCCAAGCTTGTGACTCCTGTTACAGTTCCTACTCCTAAGGGTGATGTCAACCCTGAGATGGAACAGCTGAAGGAGGAAATAAATGTCATGAGAGCCGAGGTGGCATATTTTCGGTCTAAGCCCAACACAGAAAGGGATGACGCACGGGTGCAAAAGGTTGAACACCCTGCGAAGTCTAACAGCAAAATGAATGATTCCTCTAAAGGATATCCCCATGAAGGAGATAGACCTGGAGTCTTTTGTTATAACTGTGGAAAGGATGGACATTTCAAGCGAGAATGTAGAGGTGAGGAAAATCTAAAAAAAGTAAATGACCGTCTCATAAAACTTACCAAGAAGTCGGGAAACTACAAAGGGGCACAGTAACGGAACGGCCTGCTGTCCCTGTAGTTAAGACACGTTCCACTAAGGGCAATAATAGACGAGGGGATATGAAAGACATCATACCTGAAGGTTTAGTAGGGCCGAGTTCTGCTGTATCAATACAGATTGAAGGCATTTATACTAAAGCTATCCTCGACACGGGTTCTCAGGTTACCATACTGTACAGATCCTTCTATGACCGATACCTGACGCATTTGCCGTTAACCCCAATCAGTCTTCTGCAGATCTGGGGCCTTAGTCCTGCTGATTACCCATATGATGGCTATTTGTCGCTGAGGTTGGAGTTCTTGGAAGCTGATGTAGGGACCACTGAGACCATTGATGCACTTGTGTTGGTTTGCCCTGACCCCATGGTGAAAGGTGAGGTTTCCATACTGGTTGGCAGTAATACACCCATAGTGAGACGACTCCTGACAAACTGCAAAGAGCAGGGAGGTGAAAACTTCTTGAGCACCAGACACATTCACCCTGTTTTCAAAAAGGCTTTTGAGAAACTGCCTGAACTTTCTTCCGACGTAGATGATAGCAAAAGAGGAACTGTGTGGTACGTTCGAGCCAAACCTATCACCCTGCGTCCTGGAGGAGTGGCTAGAATCCCTGGGATACCAAAATTCCCTGGAACACCAGGTGCTGAAGCCATTCTGATAGAGTCACCTGATGATCCTGCAGAAGATTCACGGTTTCCAAATGAGCTTCTGGTGAGACCAGAGTTGCAGACCCCGACAGCTGTGATGTCAAGGAGAGTTACAGTGACCGTGAGGAATATGTCAGGCAAAGGAATCACATTGAGGAAAGGAATGCCGATTGCGCATCTGTTTCCTGTAAATGTACTGTCGTCACATGTGAAGGAAGAGTCCAAAGTTAACTCAACCGGAGATCTGACACCCTCCTCCTTCAACTTTGGAGATTCATTCGTTCCTAAAGAATGGAAGGACCGATTAGTCAGGAAGATGATGGAGCGGAGAGGAGTTTTCTCTACTCATGAGTTTGATGTTGGTTGTAGTAAGAGTACTCGCCCTTCTATCAGAATTACCGAGGATAAACCCTTTCGGGAGAGGTCTCAACGGCTGGCACCAGCTGACATTGAAGCAGTGAGACAGCACCTGTCGCAGTTAAAAGAAGCTGAGATCATTACCGAGTCCAGGAGTCCTTATGCATCTCCTATAGTGGTGGTGAGGAAAAAGAACGGAAAGATTCGGATGTGTGTGGACTTTAGGACGCTTAACAGACGTACTATTCCCGACCAATACACCGTTCCAAGAATTGAGGATGTACTGGCTTGTCTTAATGGAAGCAAGTGGTTCAGTGTGTTGGATCTCAGAAGTGGATACTACCAAATACCGATGAGTGAATCGGACAAAGAAAAGACAGCCTTTGTATGTCCAGTTGGGTTCTACCAATTTGAAAGGATGCCACAGGGAGTTTCAGGCACTCCAGCAACTTTTCAAAGAATAACGGAACAAACAGTTGGGGACATGAACTTGCTCGAAGTATTGGTGTACTTGGATGATATCATTGTGTTTGGGGCAACCCTTGAAGAACACGAAGCTCGGTTGCTGAAAGTGCTTGGTCGCTTGGAGGATGAAGGTCTCAAGCTATCATTGGACAAGTGTCAGTTTTGCCAAACATCCGTGTCCTATGTGGGGCATATTGTATCACAGGATGGAGTAGCCACAGATCCATCCAAGATCGAAGCTGTTACCACATGGCCCAAACCGAACACAGTGACTGCCTTGCGGTCATTTCTTGGGTTCTGCAGATATTACAGGCGCTTTGTGCAGGATTACTCCAAAGTGGCCCATCCTCTGAATCAGCTGCTGGCTGGTTACCTCCCACCAGCCGAGAGGAAGAAAAAGGCTAAAGGTAAAGAGAACAAGGACTACTTCAAACCCTCTGAGCCTTTTGGTGTTAGATGGGATGAGAAATGCGAAGAGGCCTTCCACACCTTAAAGCAAAGTCTTACTCAAGCCCCGTGTTGGCTTTTGCAAACCCACAGCTGCCATATGTGCTACACGTGGATGCCAGTCAAGAAGGGTTGGGTGGTGTGTTGTATCAGGACCAAGGAGCAGGGCTGAGACCCGTAGCGTTCATCAGTCGCAGTCTTACGCCATCAGAGCGTAACTACCCAGCGCATAAGCTAGAATTCTTGGCGTTGAAGTGGGGGGTGGTGGATAAGCTGCAGGATTATCTGTATGGAGCGAAGTTTGAAGTGAGGACAGACAATAATCCATTAACCTATGTGTTGACTTCGGCAAAACTTGATGCCACCGGCCACCGGCCACCGCTGGCTTGCTGCACTATCTGCTTATGACTTTAGTCTCAGGTACAGACCTGGGAACCAGAACATTGACGCAGATGCTCTGTCTCGTCGCCCACACTACCAGAAACCAGAGTGGAAAGATGTTGCTTCAGCAGATGTGAAAGTAATGTGTCAGATGTCCGTGGTATCTGGACCAAAGAAGTCATTTCATGCCCGAGAGATTGACCACTTGGGAGCGCCAATGCATGCTGTTCCCCAGGCATTTTGCAACCTTTCCAGTTTGGATGTACAAAACTTACCCATGTTGTGTTCATCTGAAATATCCAAAGCACAACAGGAGGATCCCTGTATTCATGAGGTGTTTTCAGCTCTCCGTCTGGGTGATATTACACGGATCGACAAATCAAAACATCCTGACTGTCGTCTGCTCCTAAGAGAATGGGACCACTTGGAAATTAAAGAGGGAGTGTTGTGTAGAATCACTCACCCACCCACTAAACCATGTCATTCACAGTTGGTCCTGCCTGAAAAGTACAGGGAAATAGTGATGAAGTCTTTGCATGATGACGCAGGTCATCTGGGAGTAGATAAGACCTATGGGTTGGTCAAGGACAGATTCTATTGGCCGCGTATGAAGTCTGCGGTTGAGGAGTTCTGCAAGTCCTGTGCATGCTGTGTCCAGAGAAAGACTTTACCTAAAAGAGTTGCTCCTCTGTTTCACATGCAAAGTGATGGACCTCTAGACCTTGTCTGTATGGATTTTCTGTCCATCGAACCCGATTCCAGCAATACTGCAAATGTCTTGGTCATTACAGATCATTATACTCGCTACGCCCAAGCTTTTCCCACAAAGGATCAGAAAACATCCAAAGTGTTGTGGGAGAAATACTTCATCCACTATGGACTGCCAAAGCGAATACACAGTGATCAAGGTAGAGACTTTGAAAGTAGACTTATACATGAGTTGTTGTCCATGCTCGGGATTGAGAAGTCAAGAACAACTCCATACCATCCTCAGGGAGATCCTCAACCTGAGCGGTTTAACCGTACTTTGTTAGACATGCTTGGAACACTGGATTCAAAGCGAAAGAACAAGTGGAGTCGGCACATTGGACATCTTGTTCATTCTTATAATTGTACCCGAAATGACGCTACTGGTTTTTCACCGTACTACCTCATGTTTGGACGTGAAGCGAGGATGCCGGTGGATTTGTGTTTTGGAGTATCCAGTGATGGCACATCACAGAGAACTTACCTCAAGTATGTATCTGACATGAGAAAGGAATTGCAAGCTGCTTATGAACTTGCTGAGTCTGTTTCTGCCAAACAGAATAAAGGAAATAAGCAGAGGTATGACCAGAAGATCCGTTTTTCCCAACTCATGCCTGGTGACCGAGTTCTCATACGGAACCTAGGACTTCAAGGGAAACATAAGTTAGCAGACCGCTGGGCTTCTACACCTTACATTGTTGAAAGTCAAATGTCACAACTACCTGTGTTTCGGCTAAAACCTGCAGGTGGGAATGGACCCATAAAAATAATGCACCGGAATCATATCCTGCCATTGGGACAGCAAGTGCGTCTGGATCCGCCAGCAGATAATGAGCCGACACCTAGTAGGAGAACCCTGCAGAGAAGAAGAAGGAAAAAAACGAGAAACCAGGAAAACTTTGTTCCAGAAGACAGAAAACCCATGACACAGTGTGTGGATCATGAGGAACCTGATGAGTCAGAAGATGAAGAATGGGATCTATGGTACGACCTCCCAGAAAGATGCATAAGACAGAATCTGGATGAATTGCCTGAACCATTTAGCTCAGACTTGGACATGGTCTGGGAAGAACCAGATGCTTCCGAGAAGGAGATAAAAGAGACTGAAAAGCATGATAACAAAGGAACCAACGCCACCAACGTAGCTGAAGGAACTGAAGACCAGGTATCCGAAATAAGGAGCTCACAGCGAGTTAAGAAGGTTCCTGAAAGATTGACATACAGTACACTAGGAGTGCCAAGTGTAATGATAGCCCCTACGGTTCGATATGTTACCTCCCTTTATACATGGTTGGGAAGCATGCAACCACTTATGTGTAAAGTTCATTAGTCATGGGGACATGCCTATATTTGGTAGGGGGGTTGGGGGGGGGGAGGGTAATACCCACTGGAAATGTTGTGTGCACTGGGTGTGGTTGTCGGTCTTTGACTTGGACACTGTGTTGTCGTTGTTGTGGATCCCTGGGTTGGGGTTGCCCATGTGGGGGTGCAGCTGCGCGCGCGGGCCGGAGTGGGGGTTCCGAAATCTCCGCGAGCCGCCGGGGACGGTTTTGTTCAAAATGTCTGGAGGGGTCTCGGGAGGGGAGAACAAACGGACACAAACCGATAACAGCACTTTTCAAACTAAACGTGAACCAACACGCGCTACAGTAACTGGGACGGAGAATTCATTCGAGATTGAGTGTTTGTTGTTGTGGTGGAAGCGGCGCGAGAGCGGATTGGAACTCGTTTTCAAACGGCTCGAAACGAAACGGCTGATCCCGGATTTCAACGGCCGTGGCCAGGACCGTGATGTAAGCGTGAATGACTGAAGTGATTGATTGCCTTGGTTCTGGATGCATTTTCACACATTCAGCCGTAGGAAATTAAATACTTCAATGTCGTCAGGTCGGTGGATCACCACCTGATAAAGAAAAATCTAAGTGAGGCTACGCAGTCTTCAGGCAGAAACCCCAGGAGGAAGGGGTGGAGTCGGGGTTTTCGAGCGGGAAAAAAGGAGCGACTGGAAGAAAAGAGGGCTCAGGAGGCAAATGGCTGCCGCATCCCATCCCGGGCTTCCAAACTCGGCCGCCGCCTTTCGTATTAGTAGCTCTGCATCCAGAACTCAAAGTGGGATTCAGTGATCGTGAAGCGAATTCAACGAAGGGGTTCGGAGTCGTAAGTCTTGCAGACATTATACATACCATGAGCTCCAACTTAAGCGTGACAACGAAAGAGTGCACTCGAATTTGGACACAGGGACAGATTCTCCTTTGAATCCATGTAAATGGAGAATGTATGTTTATTATGTCTAGATTCATTCTAATGTATGCAAATGTCTAATTTAGTTCATTGACCTGTAATCTTCTTATACTGTCTGACGTTAAAACTATAAAGTAAGATAATTAGAATTAAGCCATTGTAGTAGTGATCTCCTTACTGGACTATGGAATACTGTCTACAACAGAGACCACATCTCACATATATCTAGAGAACCGTGAAGGGGTTACATAACCTTTTGAGTTTCGTGCACCAGGACCCCCAGATCCCTTTGTACTTCAGTACTTTCCAGTTTCTTGCCATTAAGATAATAGCTTGCTCTACGATTTTTCCTGCCAAAGTGCATAACCTCACTTTCCAGTATTGTATTCCATCTGCCAAATCTCTGCCCACTCACTTAGCCTGTCTATGTCCCCTTGCAGGTTTTTTATGTCCTCCTCACTCACTACTTTCCCTCCCATCTTTGTGTCATCTGCAAACTTTAATATGTTACACTCGGTCCCCTCCTCCAAATCGTTAATATAGATTGTAAAGAGTTGGGGATCCAGCACCGACCCCTGCGGAACACCACTAGTTACTGATTGCCATTCTGAGAATGAACCATTTATCCCAACTCTCTGCCTTCTGTTAGATAGCCAATCCTCTATCCATGCCAGAATATTACCCCCAATCATGTGATTTTTTATCTTAAGCAATAATCTTTTGTGTGGCACCTTGTCAAATGCCTTTTGGAAGTCTAAATACACTACGTCCACTGGTTCCCCTTTAGCCACCCTATATGTTACTTCCTCAAAGAACTCCAGCAAATTTGTCAAACATGACTTCCCCTTCATAAAACCATGCTGACTTTGTCCTATTAAATTATGATTATCCAAATGTCCTGTTACTGTCTCCTTGGGTCTTTATCTGGTTTTTCGCCTCTCCCGGGAGATCACATGGGTTCGGGTGGATGCAGAGTGATAGAAGATTTGAGGTTAGGATCAGATCAGCCATGATCTTATTGAATGGTGGAGCAGGCTCGAGGGGCCGATTGGCCTACTCCTGCTCCTATTTCTTATGTTCTTATGTTCTTATTAATAATGGACTCCAAAATTTTACCTGCCACAGATGTTAGGCTAACCCGGTCTATAGTTTCCAGCCTTCTGTCTACTGCCCTTTTTAAATAAGTGTGTTACATTAGCAGTTTTCCAGTCTGCTGGGACCTTTGCTGAGTCCAGGGAGTTTTGGAAAATTATTACCAATGCATCCACAATCCCTACCGCCACTTCCCTCAAGACCCTAGGGTGTAAGCCATCAGGTCCAGGTGATTTATCCGCCTTGAGTCCCATTATTTTACCGAGTACCACTTCCTTAGTGATTTTGATTGTGTTTAGCTCCTCCCCCCCTATAGCCCCCTGTTTGTCCAGTGTTGGGATATTCTTAGTGTCTTCTACTGTAAAGACTGATACAAAATATTCATAGTGTTTTTGCCATCTCCATATTTCCCACCATTAATTTCCCAGTCTCATCCTCTAAGGGACCAACATTTACTTTAGCCACCCTTTTTCTTTTTATATAACTATAAAAACTCTATCTGTTTTTATATTTTTTGCTAAGTTACTTTCATAATCTATCTTCCCTTTCTTAATCAATCTTTTTGTTATTTTTTGCTGTCTTTTAAAGTTTTCCCAATCCTCTATCCTCCCACTAGATTTGGCTACCTTATATGCCCTTGTTTTTAGTCGAATACTATCCTTAATTTCTTTACTTAGCCACGGATGCCTGTCTTTTCTTTTACACCCTTTTCTTCTCAGTGGAATATATATTTTTTGGAAGTTGTAAAATAACTCCTTAAATGTACACCACTGATCATGTATTGTCTTACCCTTTAATCTATTTTCCCAATCCACTCTACTCAATTCCGCTCTCATACCTTCATAGTCTCCTTTATTCAAGCTTAGCACGCTTGTTTGAGATCCAACCTTCTCACCCTCTAATTGAATATGGAATTCAACCATGTTATGGTCACTCATTCCAAGGAGATCCTTTACTAGGACATTTTTAATTAATCCTGTCTCGTTACACAGGACCAGATCTAAGGTTGCTTGCCCCCTGGTCGGTTCAGTTACATACTGCTCAAGAAACCCATCCCTAATACACTCAATGAACTCATCCTCAAGGCAGCCCTGCCCAATTTGATTTGTCCAATTAATATGATAGTTAAAATCCCCCATAATTATAGATGTTCCCTTATTACAAGCCTCAACTATTTCCTGATTGATACTCCGTCCAACATAGTTGCAACTGTTCGGAGGCCTATAGACTACGCCCACTAGTGTTTTTTTCCCCTTATTATTCCTTACCTCCACCCAAACTGTTTCATTATCCTGATCTTTTGACCCAATATCATTTCTCTGTATTAGTGATTCCTTCCTTTATTAACATAACCACCCCACCTCCCCTTCCTTCCTGCCTGTCCTTCCTGATCGTTAAATAACCTGGTATGTTTAATTCCCAGGCATTGTCACCCTGCAGCCATATTTCTGTAATGGCCACAAGATCATACCCATATGTAATTATTTGTGCCATTAACTCGTCTATTTTGTTACGAATGCTACGTGCATTCAGATAGAGAACTTTCAAAGATGTTTTGTGACACTTCGTTCCTGCTTTTGCCCTTTTTATTACTTTACCTTTTACTCCATACCTTCTGCCCCTTCCTGACATGCTCTGGTTTTTAATTTCCCCACTGCTACCTAAGTCTATGACCTTCTCTGTTGTCATTTTTATTATTTGCTCTCTAGGAACCTCCCCCCCACTAGTTAGTTTAAAGCCCTCTCTACAGCCCTAGTTATATGCTCCACCAGGACTCTAGTCCCAGCACTGGCCAAGTGAAGCCCATCGCAACGGAACAGCTCCCTCCTGCCCCAGTACTGGTGCCAGTGTCCCAGGAAGCAAAACCAATTTCTCCCACACCAGTCTTTGAACCACACATTTAACTCTAATTTTATTTGTCCTAGCCAAATTCGCTCGTGGCTCAGGTAATAATTCAGAGATTATTACACTTGAGGTTCTGTTTTTTAATTTGGCCCCTAGTTTCTCATACTCCTTTAACAGAACCAGCTTCCTAGTCCTATCTACGTCGTTTGTACCAACATGGACCACGACAACTGGATCCACCCCCTCCCACTGCAAGTTTCTTTCCAGCCCAGAGGAGATGTCCTTAACCCTGGCACCGGGTAGGCAACACAGCCTTCGGGACTCGCTCTCGGCTGCAGAGAACTCTATCTATCCCCCTAATAATACTATCCCCTACCACTACAACATTTCTAGTCACTCCCCCCTCTTGAATGGCCCCCCGTTCCACGGTGCTGTGGCCAGGTTGCTCATCCTCCCTGCAGTCGCTGCTCCCATCCCCACAGGGAGTAAGAACCTCGAACCTGCTGGACAAGAGCAAGGGCTGCGGCTCCTCCAGCTCTACCTCCTGGATCCCCGTACCTGCCTCACTTGTAGTCACACCGTCCTGTCCCTGACCATGGGCTACATCTGAATTAATTAACTTCATAGGTGTAATCACCTCCTGATACACAGAGTCCAGGTACTTCTCCCCCTCCCTGATGTGTCACAGTGTCTGAAGCTCAGACTCCAGCTCATCAACACGGAGCTGGAGTTCCTGTAGCAGCAGACACTTGTCACAGACGTAATCACCGTGAGCCTCAATGGGGTTCACCGGCTCCCACATCTCGCAACAGTAACACATCACCTGCTCCATTCTATGTAATTAATTAAATTTTTTATTGTTAGTTATGGACACTCTCTGCCCGATTATAGATGCTAGTATCCCCTTTAATTAATTGGATTTAATTTAAATCAATTCCTCTAATTACACCAGTTAAATGGTTTACCAACAGTCACTCTGCACCAGAAAGGCCTTATTAACTACAACCCATAGAGTTAAAGTTTGAAAAGAGCACCTAACACCCCACTTACCCTAACTCACAGCACTCTCTGCTGACTCACACTCAGTGCTTGCTCGCACTAGCCTGGTCTTTTTATACTGTTTGTTTGTTTACAGCCAAATGAGTCACCCCTGCTGATTGGTTAGAAAACTGGTTTCCACTGCCTGCTGTGCCAATTTACTCCTACTGCAGTGTAACCTTGTTATACTCTTCTTAAACCAACAGAATCCCAAATATATAACTTTTCCCCTTTACTTAAACTGCTTAAGTAATCTTATCAAGAATGATTTAAAGA
Organism: Somniosus microcephalus; assembly: GCF_052327205.1. Taxonomy (NCBI): domain Eukaryota; kingdom Metazoa; phylum Chordata; class Chondrichthyes; order Squaliformes; family Somniosidae; genus Somniosus; species Somniosus microcephalus. The sequence goes on along the minus strand of NC_140994.1, from coordinate 92,690,804 downwards.
GAAGTATCAATTAAAGAACTCACACACTTACCCAAACTCACAGCACTCTCTGCTGTCTCAAAGCGCTTTGCAGCCAATGAAGTACTTTTGGAGTGTAGTCACTGTTGTATGTGGGATACTCGGCAGCCAATTTGCGCACAGCAAGCTCCCACAAACAGCAATGTGATAATGACCAGATTGTAGGAACGGAGGTTCCTATCAAAAAGACTGAGTTCGACTCAGGCAATTAAAACAATGAACTTTAATGAAATGAAACAAGTTTAAACTGGAAACTGCTAGAACACATCAATTACAGGTCTACTCTCCTTGAGTGCTCCACAAGGACTGATCCTCTGGTCAGAAGACTGACGTCATGACGTCATCACATTCTTCCCGCCATTGGGGCATCACGTGACTAACGGCATGACGTCATCACGTTGAAACCGCGCTGTAAAGGTAACTAGACATTGTACAGTCAAACAGTGTAATTAAAGGTACAGGCACAGACAGTAACTACATTGCTGTTAAAGGAATTATGTACAACCGCTCCGAGTCCTTTGGTGGCTCCGCAACAAGATAATGTTTTATGATGTTGAGGGATAAATATTGGCCAGGATATCGGGGATAACTCCCCTGCTCTTCTTCAAAATAGTGCCATGGGATCTTTTACATCCAGCTGAGAGCAGACTTGGTTTAATGTCTCATCCGAAAGACGGCACCTCTGACAGTGCAGCACTCCCTCAGTACTGGCACTGGAGTGTCAGCCTAGCTTTATGTGCTCAAGTCCCTGGAGCGGGACTTGAACCCACAACCTTCTGACTCGGAGGATTGTGTGCTACTCACTGAGCCACAGCTGACACTAGATAAACTAATTAACATAACTAAATAATTATTTGAATATTATTGTCAGAGTCATTGAGCTGGAGTGCAAGTTGGAGACACTCCGACACATAAGGGAGGGGAAGGAGTATCTGGACAGTTTGCTCCAGACCTCGATCACACCTCAGGGGAGGTGCAGGTTCAGAACAGGGTTGGTGTGACCGATAGTGTGCAGAGTAAGGGGAACCCAGGTGAGATAGAGAACGAGGATCCACAGAAACTGATCCTATCCAACAGATACAATGTACTTGCTACCTATGAGGATAAGGATAAAGACTGTCGGAAGGACAGCCAGAATGCAGACCATGGCACTTTGGAGCAGGAGGCTGTCAAAAGGGGAGAGGAGAGGTGTAATGTGGCAGCTGTAGGGGATTCTATAATTAGGGGGTCAGATAGCATCCTTTGTAAGCAGAATCAAAAGTCCCACATGCTATGTTGCCTACCTGGTGGGTGAGGGACATCTCGAACCAGCTTGAAAGAGTATTGGAGAGGGAGGGGTAGGATCCAGTCGTTGTGATCCATGTTGGGACCAACAACATAGGGAAGAGGAGGCAAGACATTCTGTTTGAGGAGTACCAGGAACTAGGAGTTAAATTGAAGAACAGGACCTCAAGGGTTATAATCTCTGGATTATGACCTGAGCCACGTGCAAATTGCCATAGGGATAAGATGATTAGGGAGGTGAACACTTGGCTGAAGGAGTGGTGTGGGAAAGATGGGTTCCATTTCATGGGGCACTGGCACCAGTACTAGAACAGGAAGGAACTGTACTGTTGGAACGGGCTCGACCTGAACCCGTCTGGGACCAAGGTCTTAGCAGAAACAATGGCCCAGAAATTCAGCTCTCCCTGGGTGAGTACACACGGGGTACTCACCTGTAGGCCGAATTGAATTGCCGGTTTCCTGCATGCACTGTGCATGCGCGGGAAACTGGCACTTCCGATCCTCTGAACGAAGAGGTTCAGAGGTCGAACGCGTGCGCAGGAGAGGTTGCGCGTGCGCTTTGAACTTCGTTTTTTAAAATTTAATTTAATTTATTTATTTATTTATTTATTTTTAATACAGGTTTTCCCGGGAGGGTAAACCTGCAGGATTTACACATTTAAAAAGCAGGCGTAAGGCCTGCTTTTTGCAAGGTAAGTGGTCAATTAATTAAAAACATTTTTTCCACAGGTTTATTATTTTTAAATACTTTAAAGCAAGGTAAGTTTATTTTTAGCCCCGTTATAATATAAAATTATTTTTTCCAAAAATTTAAATTATTGTTTAAAATAGTTATTTAATGTAATTTATAGTTTATTTAAAAAGTGAGATTTAAAAAAAAAAATTATTTGAAGGTTTACTGCTATTTTGGGCCCGTAGTATTTATAAGTTTTGACAGGTCTACCTGTCAATCTTATGAATGGGCTTTTCCCTCCTCCGATTGGCTGCCCATGGCTCACGTGATCCCGGGGACGCATCGCACTAACTACGCCCCGGGACACGCAAGCACAGCGCGCCGGCAGCTGGGCCAGACCCCAGGGCGGAATTCCACGGGGCCCTACAGCTCAACTGCCGGCGCGCAAGGTAAGTGCAGGTCGGGGGCTTACACCCGCGGGGAAACCCCCGACCCGAATTTCTGGACCAATAAATAAAGCGGTCACAAGGACTTTAAACGAGTAAAGGGGGGGGGGGGAGGGGAGAAGAGGGGGCTCAGATGGAAATTGTAGTACAAATAATCGTTTAAAACAAACGAAAGGGAAGAGAGTAGAGTAACAGTCAGAAATTGTGCTTTATGTACTACAGATAAAGGGGAAACTAAAAGATGTAAAGGGATTAAACCAGGAGAGAGAAATAAGAAACATGCAAGTAAAACAGTAGAGTTGAAGGACAGGCCCAAATAAGTGTTCTTTATACAAAGGCACGGAGTATAAGGAATAAATTGAATGAACTGCAGGCGCAAATTCAACTTGGAGGGTATGACATGGTAGCTATTACTGAGACATGGCTGCAAGACGGTCAGGACTGGGAACTGAATATATCAAGTTATAAGGTCTACAGGAAAGATGGGGAAAATGGTAGAGGGGGAGGAATAGCTTTAATGATGAAATCACTTCAATGATAAAAGAGGATATAACAAGAGGTAAGTAAGCAGTGGAGACTTTATGGGTAGAATTAAGAAATAGGAAAGGATTTAAGACTGCAGTGGGAGTTGTGTATAGGCCCACTGGTAGCAGCTGTGAGGTGCTATATTGTATAAATTCAGAGATTAGACAAGCATGTAGTAAAGGCAGAGTGGTTTTAATGGGGGATTTTAACTTTCATATAGATTGGGATAAGCAGACCAACACCTGTCAGAAAGGTAGTGAATTTCTTGAGTGTGTCCGGGATAGTTTTCTGCAACAATATGTCCTAGAACCAACAAGGGGACATGCCCTATTGGATTTAGTAATGAGTCAGATTTAGTTAACAGCCTAACGATGCGTGAACATTTATCTAATAGCAATCATAACATGATCGAGTTCAATGTGGAGTTTGAAAGGGAGAAACGTGAAACAGCTACGAAGATTCTAGGTTTAGGTAAGGCCGTCTTCAATGGGACGAGACAGAGACTGTCCACAGTAAACTGGGCAAATCTGTTAATGGATAAAACGACAGATGATAAGTAGGAGAGGTTCAAAATAGAATTTAGTGTGATACAGAACCAGTTTATACCCCGGAGGGGCAAGAGCTCTACTTGCCAAAAGAAGCCATGGACAACTAAAGAGGTAAGAGACAATATAAAATGAAAAGAAAAAGCATACAAAAATGTAAAAAATAGCACAGATTCTGGCGAATGGGAAAGATACAAAGAACAGCAAAAGGTGGCAAAACAGATAGTAAGAGCTACAAAAAGGAAGTATGAAAAGAAACTTGCAAGGGCTATCAAAATCAACACACAAATTTTTTACAATTATATTGGGGAAAAGGGGGTGGTCAGGAGCACTGTGGGCTCCTTGAAAACTGAAAGCGGTGATATTGTCAATGATAAGGAAATGGCAGACATGTTGAATAATTACTGTGTGTCAGTATTTACAATACAGGAAGAGGATAGCATGCTGGAAATCCCAAGAAACTAATATTGAATCAGGGACAGGGACTCAATAAAATTAACGCAAGCTAAGTAGCAGTAATGAAGAAAATAATGGCACTAAAGAGTGAGAAATCCCCAGGATCAGATGGTTTCCATCCCAGGGTTTTAAAGGAAGTAGGTGAGCACATTGCAGATGCCCTAACTATAATCTTCCAAAATTCTCTCGATTCAGGAACCGTTCCTTTAGATTGGAAAATTGTGCATGTCACTCCACTTTTTAAGAATGGCGAAAGGGAAACCAGGGAATTATAGACCAGTTAGCCTAACATCTAATGTCAGGAAATTACTAGAGTCTATAATTAAGGATAGTGACTGAACACCTTGAACATTTTCAGCTGATCAGAGAGAGCCAGCATAGATTTGTGAAAGGTAGTTCATGCATGACAAACCTGATTGAATTTTTTGAGGAGGTGACTAAAGTAATGGACAGGGGAATGTCTATGCATGTTATTTATATGGAGTCATCGTCATAGAGTCTTACAGCACAGAAAGAGGCCCTTTGGCCCATCCCGTCCGCGCCGGCCATCAGGCCCCATCTATTCTAATCCCATTTTCCAGCATTTGGTCCGTAGCCTTGTATGCTATGGCGTTTCAAGTGCTCATCTAAATGCTTCTTGAATGTTGAGGGTTCCTGCCTCTACCACCCTTTCAGGTAGTGAGTTCCAGATTCCAACCACCCTCTGGGTGAAAAAGTTTTTCCTCAAATCCCTTCTAAACCTCCTGCCCCTTACCTTGAAACTATGCCCCCTGGTTATTGATCCCTCTACTAAGGGGAAAAGTTCCTTTCTATCTACCCTAACTATGCCCCTCATAATTTTGTACACCTCAATCAGGTCCCCCCTCAGCCTTCTCTGCTCTAAGGAAAACAACCTCAGCCTGTCCAGTCTCTCTTCATAGCTGAAGCGCTCCAGCCCAGGTAACATCCTGGGGAATCTCCTCTGCACCCTCTCCAATGCAATCACATCCTTACTATAGTGTGGCGACCAGAACTGCACACAGTATTCCAGCTGTGGCCGAACTAGCGTTTTGTACAGCTCCATCATAACCTCCCTGCTCTTATATTCTATGCCATGTCTCTGTGATAGCAACAATATCATACTCCCATGTGTTCATCAACACCTTCAATTCATCAGCCTTACTCGCAAGACTCCTTGCATTAAAATAAATGCCATCCAGTCTTGCCATACTCCCTTGTGCCGTTACATATTTTCTCTGCCTTCCAGGCCGACTTGATTTTTCCTCTATATTTGGCTGTGCATCACCCCCTACTATAGCTCCACTCCATATCCCATCCCCCTGCCAAGTTATTTTAAACCCCCAACAGGACTAGCAAACCTCCCCGCAAGGATGTTGGCCCCGTTCCAGTTCAGGTGCAACCTGTCCGACTTGTACAGGTCCCACCTTCCACAGAAACAGACCCAGTGATCCAGGAAACTAAAGCCCTCCCTCCTGCACCAATCTTTAGCCACGTATTCATCTGCTCTATCCTCCTATTCCTATACTCACTAGCACGTGGCACCAGGAGTAATCCAGAGATTACAACCTTTGAGGTTCTGCTTTTTAATCTGCTACCTAGCTCCCTAAATTCTTGTTGCAGGACCTCATCCCTCTTTCTACCCATGTCGTTGGTACCAATGTGAACCACGACCTCTGACTGTTCGCCCTCCCCCTTCAGAATGCCCTGCAGGCGTTCAGTGACATCCTTGACCCTCGCACCAGGGAGGCAACATACTATCCTGGAGTCACATCTGCGGCCACAGAAACTTCTATCTGTTCCCCTTACGATAGAATCCCCTATCACTATTGCTCTCCCACTCTTTTTCCTCCCCTCCTGTGCAGCTGAGCCACTCGTAGTACCACGGACTTGGCTCTTGCTGCATTCCCCTGAGAAACCATCTCCCCCAGCAGTATCCAAAGCGGAAAATCTGTTGGGAGAGGCAGATGGACCCAGGGGACTCCTGCACTACCTTCCTAGTTCTTTTACTCTTTCTGGCGGTCACCCATTCCGTCTGCCTGTGCACTCTTTATCTGCGGTGTGACCACCTCGTTAAACGTGCTATCCACGAAGATCTCAGCTTCGCGTATGCTCCACAGTGACTCCAGCCGCAGTTCCAGCTCCGAAACGCGGATTTCAAGTAGCTGCAGCTGGAGGCACTTCCTACACGTGTTCACCCTGGACACCGAAAGTGTCCCGGACTTCCCACATAGCCCAGGAGGAGCACTCCACGCAGCCGAGCTGCCCTGCCATGTCCTACCCTTAAATTTACTCCCTTTACTTACTTTAAATTAAAGAATATTAAATACACTAACGACCTTACTTCCCTTTAAACTTACTCTAGAGACCTTACTTTTACTTCAACGACTGGACTGTAGAAATACTCACCAGGTCCTACTTACCAATCAGCTCCTTCCCTGATTGTGATGTCACTTTAGTGGTTTTGCAGTTGTTGTTGTATGACTGCTCCCGCTCTCGGACTCTTTCCTTGGTGTAAAGTAAGAACCAATTCCCAACTCGCAGCACTCTGTTTAAACCGCACTCAGGGCTCCACCCAGGGCCGCTGCTGCTGCTGGTGAGTCTGGGCCTCGCTCGCTCTCCCGCTGCTTAAATCCTCTGTATCCTCGCTCAGGCTCTACCTAAGGCCGCTGCTGCTGCCTGTGACGTCCTTGTGGTTTTTCTTCTTTCCCGTTCTCTGCGCTCAATCTCCACCCAGGGTTGCTCTCGCTGCTGCCGCCGGTGAGTCTGAGGACTTCCAGAAGGCATTTGATAAAGTCCCTCATAAGATATTGTTAACTAAAGTAGAAGCCCAAGGAATTGAAGGCAAATTATTGAGCTGGTTAGGAAATTGGCTGAGCAGCAGGAGACAGAGAGTAGGGATAATGGACAGGTACTCTAATTGGTAGGATGTGACTAGTGGTGTCCCACAGGGATCTGTGTTGGGGCCTCAACTATTCACAGTATTTATTAATGACTTAGATGATGGCATAGAAAACCACGTATCCAAATTTGCCGATGACACAAAGATAGGTGTCACTGTAGACAGTGTAGATGAAAGCATAAAATTACAAAGGGATGTCGACAGATTAAGTGAATGGACAAAACTGTGGCAAATGGATTTCAATGTAGGCAAATGTGAGGTCATCCACTTTGGACCTAAAATGGATAGAACAGGGTACTTTCTAAATGGCGAAAAGCTAAAAGCAGTAGAGATCCAAAGAGACTTGGGAGTCCAGGTACATAGATCATTAAAATGTCATGAACAGGTACAGAAAATAATTTAAAAGGCTAATGGAATGTTGGCCTTTATATCTAGAGGACTAGAATACAAGGGGGTAGAAGTTATGCTGCCGCTGTACAAAGCCCTGGTTAGACCACACCTGGAGTAGTGAGCAGTTCTGGGCACACCATTGGAAGGATATATTGGCCTTGGAGGGATTGCAGCGTAGGTTTACCAGAATGATACCGGGACTCCAAGGGTTAAATTAGGAGGGATTACAGGGTTGTATTCCCTAGAATTTAGGTGGTTAGGGGGTGATTTGATCGAAGCTTTCAAGATATTAAGGGGAATAGAAAGGTTAGAGAGAAACTACTTCTGCTGGTTAGGGAGTCTAGGATTAGGGGGCAGCGTCTAAAAATTAGCCAGACCTTTCAGGAGTGAAATTAGGAAACACTTCTACACTCAAAGGGTAGAAGAAGTTTGGAACTCTCTTCCACAAACGGCAATTGATGCTAGATGTTAATTTTAAATCTGAGATCGATAGCTTTTTGTTAACCAAAGTTATTAAGGGATATGGGCCAAAGGCGGGTATATGGAGTTAGATCGCAGATCAGCCATGATCTCATTGAATGGCGGAACAGGCTTGAGGGGCTCAATGGCCTCCTCCTGTTCCTGTGTTCCTAGAACAAATACAGTGGATAGCAACAAATGGCTTACGGATTTACCAAAATTACACATTTTAATGCACTAGCATTCAGCAACAGATTCTATACAATGAAAGAAACTGACTGATATTGATAGAAAATGTTAAATTAACAGCAGAGGAAATTGGTTGCACTTCAGAACTAAATTAATGATCTTTCTGTACATCACTGTAACCCTTTAAAAGCAATTTCAATTAATGAGTCCAAAGCCAGATAACTTACCAAGGAGATTTATTGCAATATATTATCCATTCAAATACATCTTTACTTTAAGAGAGAAGCACAGAGAACATAGACTGTGGTACATGGAACAGGAACAAGCTTTTGAAATTTCAGGCAACTCAATTTAAATTAACAGAACATTTCCATTAATCACAGTATTCCAACAAGACTTTTTTTAAATTTCAAAAAGCATTTTCTTTGTAAAAGTTTGCAAATTCAAATCATAGGATGTTAAATGCATAAAAAAAATTTCAAGACCAAAACTGCAAGTATGAAATTGTTTTTGTATCTGAAAACAAGTCACCTTTTAATAACCGTTCTTCATAAAAGTAGTTTGAATACATTAATGATTCAGTATGTACAAATGACAGAAATAATTTGAACACCATACTGCAAAATAATGGCTTCAGAGCAGATGTAGCCTATGTTCAATACCTCAAATTTTGTTGACCACAAATTAGATCATGCTACAAGATTTCGGACAGCTAATATTTGGGATGAACAACCAACATGCTACTATAGTAAGGACATCTCTCCATTGAAAGACCAAATCACATGAACATCAAGGTAACAAAGGTAGGGTTCAAAATTTGAGGCAGCCATGTACAGCTTTAAAATTAATCTGGGCATATGCCATTTTAAATCTGATGCCCAACTTCAATGTACAGATGCAGAAAATGGTTGATGCACTAGTGCTGAAGACATCACGCAGAACTAAAACTGCCACGGTGCTGCACTACCTTCAGATAACTGGGGCTAGCAAAGTTTTCCTCATATGCATCTGTCGAAACCATCCTGCTTTGCCAAACTTTGTGTGGTGTTGCAAGTTTTTTAAATCATACTTCTTCTACTCCCCCCCCCACCCCCCTCTTCCCCCAGTATTACACATTTGATGGACAGTGAATACAATCAGTGGAAATCAGGGTACGATGTTACCAGAATAAAAGGGCGATTTATACAGTTTTAAAAACAAGCTTTGAGAAAAATAATTGCAGACGTTGCAATATGGAAGTGTCCCAGGTGCGGGTGGGGTTAGGAGGAAAGAAATTGCATCTCCAAGCCAAATTCCGAAAACGTGTTGAATGGTCACGTTCAATTCTGATAGCGTGCAAAATAAGTCAAAACCTTTAGCTCTTTCACTGAATAGTAAAGTTACAAAACAAAACCCTTTACAAATTTTTAACTTCCTCAGCTAGATTTTTCTTATAAATTCTTATATCAAAATGTAACACACCCATTTTAATGTCTATACAAATTTTCATTCAATGTACTGTAGTTACACTATTTGTTCTGCAGAATATAGAATCAGAGTCTCATTAATGCTGGACCAGCACTTTATAAAGGGCCTCTTATTAAAACAAAACAAAAACATAGTTGAGTGTGTATATGAAAAATTGCATAATTTATATTTGGCAGTATAAGTTATTTAAGGTTTTATAAAACTGTTATACTGTTCCATGCAAGTAACAATACATCACAAATTTAAAAGAAATAATTAGCCTTCCAATACATCGGGGTAGGCACATCAGCAGGAACTAGAGCTCAGCGTTATTCAGGGTTCCATCTTCAATTCTGCAGCGGTGTCCAAACATTTCAGGTTTTTTTTTTAAATTACACACTTTACATCTCATTTCCACAGGAAGAAAATGCAAGGAACAACACGAATCTGCTACATACCAAACCTGGAACCAGGTCTGAGCAGAACTGGCACCAGGAGCAAATCCTACAAATCTCTAAGGCAGCAAGTAACTACAAGTGCTACATATTGTAAAAATGTTCTTAATCCACTCAAAGTGAGTATGCCTCAAAAGGTACTTACTAGTTTCTAATATACAGCTTAAGCTCAATGAAAAATAGTAACCTCGGTGTATAAATTAGCTGCCAGCTCATCTCATAGAAAACATTATAGCCAGTGTTTCATGAGAGAATATACAAAGTGGACGGAAAATATGTAATATGCTTAAACAAACCACCCACCGCTCTAAAATAAAATCTGCAACAGAAACTCCTGTTGCAGCTCGTCATTGAGATTTCCCACTGTTCTTTGGTCTTTTTACCTGTTCCCTTTTTTTTATCCTTTTCAGCAATTAAATGGCTTTTGAACAAGCATACACAAAAATATGTACAGAACATTCATTTTAGCTTCTGAGGAAATGTATTAAATAGCTGTACAACACAAAGCATTTAAATCAAAACTAAAAAAGTAAAACAAAGTGAAACATTTTGGCAGGGAAGAGACTCTCTGACCCCTTTGTAAAAAATAAAATTTGCAATAAAGACAATGTCAATGAACCCAGAGTGTTAAATGGTTGTCCAAATATGCAGAATTCATATTTGGTAAAGGTACCATATTCAGTGAAAAGTAGTTAACAAAGGTGGCCTAGTGTTTTCAGTGTATAATACAGACTGAACTAGAAGTTTCAGACTGAAGTTCTGCATGATCATTACAGCCACTGTATGTCCAGGACAGCTTACTGGCTAGAAAAAGTGTCCTAAAAGTAGGCTAATGCTGGTGGATAGCTAAATATAACAGTATCATGCAATTGTGCCTCTTACTCCAACAAATTAGCATCTTCGCATTCACCTTGCATGGAGTTTTCAACCGACTCACTCAGCTCTTCGCCACCTCCAAAATGCTCACTCTCACCCCCAAAGTACACCCCATCGGCTCCATACGGAGTTCCAGCTTCCTCCTCTATTCCATTATAAAATTCTTCAATATCACTCTCCTCTTCCCCGTCGCCAACACTTCTGCTGCTACAGGACTCATTGTCGCTAACACTGTTGCCAGAAGATGAACCCTCATCTCCCTCAGAGTCAGAGTAGACTTCAGCACCATGGAAAATGTAACGATTGGGTGCCAAGAACAGATACCGGGAATCTGAAAATTAAGAAATAGACATGTTGTAAGGCCATTGTAGTAAGTTAGAAATATACAATATTCAATTAGATCCCCTCTCCCCGCCACCCCCCACCTCCATCTGCAATGTAAAACAGCAAAAGTTGAGAACTGAGAGTCTATGGGTTCCATAAGGTACATCTGGGTTCTGTAGTTGAGAGGGCAATGTAAAATACTGGGCAATGATGCACAATGTTCTTTATTAATCAACACAATCGACATTGAACTACAACAAATTGCAAAAATTAGATGGTAGAAGCACATTGTATATGCAAAGTAATCTGAATGTTTGTGTACCCAGATCACTTGGTTTACACATGCAGAATCTGTACATTCCATTTCTGAATCTAGGAGTCCCTGTGCGAAGCTTTCTCCTCGCCTCCAAATTATTATTTTCATTTAAAGGTCACCAACATAACAGACATATTCTAAATATACAATGTGCCATACAGTGTCAGCTGTGGCTCAGTGGTAGCACTCTCGCCTCCCAAGTCGCTAGGTTGTGGGTTCAAGACCCACTCCAGAGACTTGAGCAAAAAATCTAGGCTGACACCTCAGTGCAGTACTAAGGGAATGCTGCACTGTTGGTGGTGCTGTCTTTCGGATGGAACGATAAATCGAGGCCCCGTCTGCCCACTCAGGTGGACGTAAAGAATCCCATGGTGCTATCTCGAAGAGCGGGGGAGTTCTCCCCGGTGTCCTGGCCAATATTTATCCTTCAACCATAATCACAAACAGATCATCTGATCATTATCACAATGCTGTTTGTGGGACCTTGCTGTGCGCAAATTGGCTGCCGCGTTTCCTACATTACAACAGTGACTATACTACAAAAGTATTTCATTGGCTGTAAAGCGCTTTGGGACAACCTGAGCGTCATGAAAGGTGCTATATAAATGCAGGTCTTTCTCCTTTTCAATAACACTTCCCCAGGCTCATCCCTGTACTTTTATTAGGCCTCGTCTCTTCCTTCCATTATGTTCCTAGCCCCTTAACCTCCCACCTAATATTGTTCACAGCCACTCAAACTGGGCAACAAACGTTTATATTGCTTCCCCTGAAAACTTTTACAGCAGCTTCCGATATCACTGCTGTCGATGAGATTTATTTGTAGTCTGCCACTGCTGAAGGACTATTCTTTGTACCAGCAGTAACTACCAAAATTCAGAGAATCGGAGAACTCTGCCTAGTTTGATGCTGGCATTATTTCGGCACACTGTTTAGAAAGCCAAGGGCTGGTCACCCAACATCTGGCCCCAATAATCAGCAGTGTGCCACGAGGCGCAATTCCTACCACCGGTAATATTTAGGGCATCAAATATGCCCTATTGTGGCGGAGCCACCAAGGGTCTCAGAACAATTGGTAATAATCCCTTTAACTACAGTGTAGTGTAACCGCGGACTGCACCTTTAAACTGCCTGTTGACTGTACTGTATTGTGTTTTCCTGCACTCCACGTGATGACGTCATGACGCTGATCACGTGACCACCAGTGGCGCGAAGAATGCGATGACGTCATGACGTCAGCTTCCAGAATCTTCCAGTAGTCGTTGAGTGCCCAGCAAGCTGTATAGACCCGTGTACCGTTTCTCCTGTAGTTTCCCTGTTAACTTCGTTATTCATTAAAACCTGTTGATTTGATTCATCGAGTCGAATACCTTATTCGGGTAGGAACCTCCGTTCCTACACTATAGTCATTTCAACCATTGTAAGTACAGCTTTGCTTTTATGGACACAGAATGCTCCAGACTTACTTATGCCAATTCATCTCCTACACCGTGTGTGCATGTTACATCAGGTCTATCTTCCCTGAATTGAGACTGCCATTTCTTGCTGGTGGTGATGGGGGCAGATGTGGGGGGGACGAAGAGGAAAAGGAATCTCGTACAGTCCAGTAACCTTTCACTCCACTGACCTGCTTTGGGGGGAGGTGGAGGGAGAGAGAAAGGGGTCAAACTCCTGTCCTACATGCTTGCATGATGCCATCTGAATTTTAAAAAATTCATTCTCGGGATGTGGGCGTCATTGGCAAAGGCCAGCATTTACTATCCATCCTTAGTTGCCCTTGAGAAGGTGGTGGAGGTGGTGGACATTGCCAGCAATCCAGAGGGGAGGGGGATGAAACACGATATGCAACACAAGTGATTCATTTTGAAGAGTTCTGCAAAATTAGGAATCTGGGTCGGATAATTACAAGCTTTGAGGTTGAAGTTTCCAGTAGACAACCTGAAGACAATGTGTAGGTTAAGAACATTGTCCCTTCAAGAAATGTGCATATTTGAGAAAGATCAGTACCTGGGGGATGCTAACTTGAGGGTCATGATGAAAAGGTGCAAAGGACATTGCAGTCTCCTTAAAGATAATCAATACTTAATGCAGGCTGCACTATTGTATACAGGACTAAAGGAATAAAGGAGACTATGAAGGTATGAGAGCGGAATTGAGTAGAGTGGATTGGGAAAATAGATTAAAGGGTAAGACGATACATGATCAGTGGTGTACATTTAAGGAGTTATTTTACAACTTCCAAAAAATATATATTCCACTGAGAAGAAAAGGGTGTAAAAGAAAAGACAGCCATCCGTGGCTAAGTAAAGAAATTAAGGATAGTATTCGACTAAAAACAAGGGCATATAAGGTAGCCAAATCTAGTGGGAGGATAGAGGATTGGGAAAACTTTAAAAGACAGCAAAAAATAACAAAAAGATTGATTAAGAAAGGGAAGATAGATTATGAAAGTAAATTAGCAAAAAATATAAAAACAGATAGTAAGAGTTTTTATAGTTATATAAAAAGAAAAAGGGTGGCTAAAGTAAATGTTGGTCCCTTAGAGGATGAGACCGGGAAATTAATGGTGGGAAATATGGAGATGGCAAAAACACTGAATGAATATTTTGTATCAGTCTTTACAGTAGAAGACACTAAGAATATCCCAACACTGGACAAACAGGGGGCTATGGGGGGGGGGGGGGGTGGGGAGGAGCTAAACACGATCAAAATCACTAAGTGGTACTCGGTAAAATAATGGGACTCAAGGCGGATAAATCACCTGGACCTGATGGCTTTCATCCTAGGGTCTTGAGGGAAGTGGCGGTAGGGATTGTGGATGCATTGGTAATAATTTTCCAAAACTCCCTGGACTCAGCAAAGGTCCCGACAGACTGGAAAACTGCTAATGTAACGCCCTTATTTAAAAAGGGCAGTAGACAGAAGGCTGGAAACTATAGACCGGTTAGCCTAACATCTGTGGTAGGTAAAATATTGCAGTCCATTATTAAGGAGACAGTAACAGGACATTTGGATAATCATAATTTAATAGGACAAAGTCAGCATGGTTTTATGAAGGGGGAGTCATGTTTGGCAAATTTGCTGGAGTTCTTTGAGGAAGTAACATGTAGGGTGGATAAAGGGGAACCAGTGGATGTAATGTATTTAGACTTCCAAAAGGCATTTGACAAGGTGTCACACAGAAGATTATTGCTTAAGATAAAAAATCACGGGATTGGGGGTAATATTCTGGCATGGATAGAGGATTGGCTATCTAACAGAAGGCAGAGAGTTGGGATAAATGGTTCATTCTCGGACTGGCAATCAGTAAATAGTGGTGTTCCACAGGGGTCAGTGCTGGGTCCCCAACTCTTTACAATCTATATTAACGATTTGGAGGAGGGGACCAAGTGTAACATATCAAAGTTTGCAGGTGATACTAAGATGGGAGGGAAAGTAGTGAGTGAGGAGGACATAAAAAACCTGCAAGGGGACATAGACAGGCTAAGTAAGTGGGCAGAGATTTGGCAGATGGAATACAATACTGGAAAGTGTGAGGTTATGCACTTTGGCAGGAAAAATCGTAGAGCAAGTTATTATCTTAATGGCAAGGAACTGGAAAGTACTGAAGTACAAAGGGATCTGGGGGTCCTGGTGCACGAAACTCAAAAGGTTAGTATGCAGGTGCAGCAAGTGATTAAGAAGGCCAATGGAATGTTGGCTTTCATTGCTAGGGGGATAAAATATAAAAATAGGGAGGTATTGCTTCAGTTGTACAAGGTATTGGTGAGACCGCACCTGGAATAGTGCATACAGTTTTGGTGTCCATACTTAAGAAAAGACATACTTGCTCTCGAGTCAGTACAAAGAAGGTTCACTCGGTTAATCCCGGGATGAGGGGATGGACATATGAGGAGAGGTTGAGTAGATTGGGACTCTACTCATTGGAGTTCAGAAGAATGAGAGGCGATCTTATTGAAACATATAAGATTGCGAAGGGGTTGGATCGGGTGGATGCGAGGAGGATGTTCCCGATGATGGGTGAAACTAGAACTAGGGGGCATAGTCTTAGAATAAGGGGCTGCTCTTTCAAAACTGAGATGAGGAGGAACTACTTCACTCAGAGGGTGGTAGGTCCATGGAATATGCTGCCCCAAAAAGCTGTAGAAGCTACATCATTACATAAATTTAAAACAGAAATAGACAGTTTCCTAGAAGTAAAGGGAATTAAGGGTTATGGGGAGCGGGCAGGAATTTGGACATGAGTCTAGGTTCGGATCGGTCATGGCCCTGTGGGTAGCGGAGCGGGCCCAGGTAGCCTGATCCTGCTCCTATTTCGTGTGTCTAATTCTGTTAGATTCAGGAGATGGTTCTGTGATAGTAGATCGGCGGTTAGGATCAGATCAGCCATGATCTTATTGAATGGCGGAGCAGGCTCGAGGGGCCGATTGGCCTACTCCTGCTCCTATTTCTTATGTTCTTATGTTTCCAAGTAGGTCTCCTTCACAGTCCAGAATTCAAAGGCAAGCAATGGAAGAGCTTCCCACAGCCCATGTGTGAGATCAAGACCAAGCCATGAAGTGGGTTTGTGGAAGAGGAAGTGGCTGTAGGGGGAAGTCAGTCTTGCAGCAAGCTGCCTCTTCGCCAAATCCCCCAAGGGCCGGGATTAAGCAGCTGGTGGCAAGTAAACCTTGTCCAGCACTGGACTTTGATGTCTAGAACATTCAAGTGCAACACACACTGCCATTAGTAGTTCCATCGACCAGTGTGAAGGTGTCAGTCATATGTTGAAGGAACTGTGACATTTGGCCGACAGCTACGGTCTGCCGTTACCGGAGAACATACCGTTTTATTTCCAGGGCTCGGTGCCTACCATGATTGGGGTACAGAGGTGCAAGCAGGCGTTGTGAAACTCAGCATCTAGAGCTGCTTGGCCCACTGTTAATGGGGTTCTGTCAAGGGAGGGCAGCAAAACACACACACAATTTTCAGTAGTTGGGCTGCTCACATAATGAGGGCTCATACCCACACTTGACTAACTAGTGACTCTTGATATGTATCCCTCTGCTGCTTTTAATAGCTCTTTCAGTTCACTGGATTTCAACTTTTCTTTGCATTTCTGTAAACTTTCTCTTTTATCTTGATACTGCATCGTACCTCATTTATTGATCATGGTTGCTTAACTACACGTCGAGCTTTTGCTTTCTCGAGGTGTGTACTGCTTTTGTATCGTACCAAATACCTCTTCGAATCAGTTTCCCCCCCTAAGCTGCATGGCTGCGCAGTTCCCTCGAGGCTGCCGCGCACCAGGTGTTGCAGGCCGCGCAGTCCCACTGGAGCGCGCTCCAGCACTCTTTTTAATCGCGTCCCACAAGCTCATTCTTTAGGCCCGCAGGAGCGGGTTTCGGCACCTGCGCGCTAGAGCCCGCTACAGGCCTGACCCTGAGGTACTGTATGTGAACGCTGATTATCCACACCACTATTCCTGTGGTCTTCTGTGAATGCTCGCGGTATCCCAGAGCCGCTCAGGCGCATTACCCAACAGCTGCGGCCTTGCAGCATGGCCACAAATTCTTCAGCTCCATGGGAGAACTGGATACACTGGTGGCTGGGGGTGGGTGGGAGCGAGAGAGACAGCCAGACAGCCTGGGGGAGGGCGAGGCAGACAGCCTGGGGGAGGGCGAGGCAGACAGCCTGGGGGAGGCATAAGAAACAGGAGCAGGAGTAGGCCATTTGGCCCGTCGAGCCTGTTCTGCCATTCAATAAGATCATGGCTGATCTTCTACCTCAACTCCACTTTCCTGCACTATCCCCATATCCCTTAGGTTTCCTTAATATTAAAAAATCTATCGATCTTTGTCTTGAATATACTCAACGACTGAGCCTCCACAGCCCTCTGGGGTAGAGAATTCCAAAGATTCCTTGCAGTCAGAATCGGGGGAATTTATAATGGGGAAACAAAGAAATGGCCGACCAATTAAATACGTATTTTGGTTCTGTCTTCACAAAGGAGGACACAAATAACCTCCCAGAGATGTCGGGGAACATAGGGTCGGATGAAAGGGAGAAACTGAAAGAAATCAGTATTTGTAGGGAAATGGTGTTAGGGAAATTGATGGGATAAAAGGCTGATAAATCCCCAGGGCCTGATAATCTACATCCTAGAGTACTTAAGGAAGTGGCCCTAGAAATAGTTGATGCTTTGCTGATCATCTTCCAGCATTCGATGAAATCTGGAACAGTACCCATGGATTGGAGGGTAGCTAATGTTACCCCACTATTCAAAAAAGGTGGTAGAGAGAAAACAGGGAATTACAGACCGGTAAGCCTGACATCGGTAGTGGGGAAATTGCTAGAGTCCATTATAAAAGATGTAATAGCAGAGCACTTGGAAAACAGTGACAGCATCGGACAAAGTCACATGGATTTACAAAAGGTAAATCGTGTTTGACTAATCTACTGGAATTTTTTGAGGATGTAACTGGTAAAATAGATAAGGGAGAACCAGTGGATGTGGTATATTTGGACTTTCAGAAGGCTTTTGATGAGGTCCCGCATAAGAGATTAGCGTGTAAAGTTAAGGCACATGGGATTGGGGGCAAGGTATTGACTTGGATAGAGAACTGGTTGGCAGACAGAAAGCAAAGAGTTGGAATAAACGGGTCTTTTCCGAGTGGCAGGCAGTGACTAGTGGGGTACCGCAGGGATCGGTCCTTGGACCCCAGCTAGTCACAATATATATTAATGATCTAGACAAGGAAACTAGATGTAATATCTCCAAATTTGCACACGACACAAAGCTGGTTGGGCGTGTGTGCTGTGAGGATGCCGAGAAACTCCAGGATGATTTGGACAGGTTGGGTGATTGGGCAAAAGCATGGCAGATGCAATATAACGTGGATAAATGTGAGGTTATCCACTTTGGTGGCAAAAACAGGAAGGCAGATTATTATCTGAATGGCAATAGATTGAGAGAAGGGGAAGTGCAACGAGACCGGGGTGTCCTTGTGCACCAGTCGCTGAAGGTAAGCATGCAGGTGCAGCAGGCGGTTAAGAAGGCAAATGGCATGTTGGCCTTCGTAGCGAGAGGGTTTGAGTACAGGAACAAGGATGTCTTGCTGCAGTTATACAGGGCCTTGGTGAGACCACATCTTGAGTATTGTGTGCAGTTTTGGTCGCCTTATCTGAGGAAGGATGTTCTTGCCATGGAAGAAGTTCAGCGAAGATTCACCAGGCTGATACCTGGGATGGCAGGAATGACGTATGAGGAGAGATTGGGTCGATTGGGCTTGTGTTCGCTGGAGTTTAGAAGAATGAGAGGGGATCTCATTGAAACTTATAAAATTCTGACAGGACTGGACAGACTAGATGCAGGAAGGATGTTCCCGATGGTCAGGGAGACCAGAATCAGGGGTCACATTCTAAGGATTAAGGATAGGCCATTTAGGACAGAAATGAGGAGGAATTTCTTCACCCAGAGAGTGGTGAACCTGTGGAATTCTCTACCACAGCAGGCAGTAGAGGCCTATAAAAGGATCGTGGTGTCTGTCTATCTGTGTAGATGTCCGGGCATCACTCAAAAGTTATAGAGCGTACCTACACATATGTTAATATCAAAAGAAAGCTTATGATTAGGGGAGTGTCATAGGCGTATTTACTTTTTGGTCAGACAAAAATTGTTTGGACAGTATACAAAAAATGTTCAAAAATGGACAAAATCTGCTCATTAGCGGTTGACCAATCCTACCGCTCGTTAGCGTTGAGTGACGTGATGGTTGACCAATCCTACGGGGGCACGGGGGTCGTTTCATGGCATTTGTGGGCGGGGCCTATTCCTTCAAACTGCCGAGCGGGAGCTGAGCTGAGGTGAGTGGCGGCCATTAAAGACCGGCCGAGGCCTGAAGCTAAAAAAATGGTAATGGCAGGTGAGGAAATTGTTGATTCATTTGTATTGATTCAGGAATTTCTATCTCTCTCTCCTTCCCTCTCTCCCTTCCTTCCCTCTCTCTCTCTCTCTCGCCCTCTCTCTCCTTCCCCCTTTCTCTCTCTCTCTCCTTCCCACACAGACAGACAAACTCATTTATATATATCCCTTCCCCCCAGTCTCTCTCGCTCTCTCTTCCCCCAGTCTCACTCTCTCTCATTCCCTCTCTCTCTCCCCTTCCCCCCTCTCTCTCCACTTACCCCCTCTCTCTCTCTCCTTCCCCCTCTCTCTCTCCTTCACCTCTCTCTCTCTCTCCTTCCCCTTCTCACTCTCCTTCCCCCCTCTCTCCTTCCCCCTCTCTCTCTCTTCCCCTCTCCCTCTCCTTCCCCTCTCTCCCTCCCCCTCTCTCCCTCCCTCCCCCTCTCCCTCTCCTTCCCTCTCTCTCTCTCTCCCTCTCCTTCCCCTCTCTCTCCTTCCCCCCCTCTCCCTCCCTCTCTCCTCCCCCCCTCCCTCTCTCCTCCCCCCCTCCCTCTCTCCTTCCCTCTCTCTCTCTCTCTCTCTCCTTCCCCCCCTCCCTCTCTCTCTCCTCCCCTCTCCCCCTCCCTCTCCTTCCCCCCTCCCTCTCTCTCTCTCCTTCCCCCTCTCTCTCTCCCTCTCCTTCCCCCTCTCTCTCTCCCTCTCCTTCCCCCTCTCTCCCTCCCTCTCCTTCCCCCTCCCTCTCCTTCCCCCTCTCTCTCCTTCCCCCTCCTTCCCCCTCTCTCTCCTTCCCCCCCTCTCCCCCCCCCTCTCTCCTTCCCCCCTCTCCCCCTCCCCCTCTCTCCTTCCCCCCCTCTCCCCCTCCCCCTCTCTCCTTCCCCCCCTCTCTCTCTCCTTCCCCCCCCTCTCTTTCCCCCCCTCTCTCTCTCCTTCCCCCCCCCTCTTTCCCCCCCTCTCTCTCTCCTTCCCCCCCCTCTCTCCTCTCCTTCCCCCCCTCCCTCTCCTTCCCCCTCGCCTTCCCCCTTTCTCTCTCCCCTTCCCCTTTCTCTCTCCCTCTCCTTCCCCTCTCCCTTTCCTTCCCCCTCTCTCCCTCTCCTTCCCCCTCTCCCCCCTCTCCTTCCCCCCCTCTCTCTCTCCCTCTCCTTCCCCCCTCTCTCCCTCTCCCTCTCCTTCCACCCCTCCCTCTCTCCTTCCCCCCCCTCTCCCTCCTCCCTCTCTCTCTCCTTCCCCCCCTCTCCCCTTCCCCCTCTCTCTCTCTTCTTCCCCCCTCTCTTTCCCCCTCCCCTTCTCCCCCTCTCTCCCTTCCCCCCCTCTCTCTCTCCCCTTCCCCTCTCTCTCCCTCTCCTTCCCCCCTCTCTCTCCCTCTCCTTCCCCCTCTCTCTCTCCCCTTCCCCTCCTCTCATCCCCCTCTCTCTCTCGCTCCTTCCCTCTCTCTCTCTCGCTCCTTCCCCCTCTCTCTCTCTCTCCTTCCCCCTCTCTCTCTCTCTCTCCTTCCCCCCTCCCTCTCTCCTTCCCCCCCTCCCTCTCTCTCTCGCTCCTTCCCCTCTCTCTCTCTCTCTCCTTCCCCCTCTCTCTCGCTCTCTCTCCTTCCCCCCTCTCTCCTCCCCCCCTCCTCTCTCTCCTTCCCTCTCCCTCCTCCCCCCTCTCTCTCTCCCCTTCCCCCCCTCTCCTCCTCCCCCCTTTCTCTCTCTCTCCTCCCCCCCTCTCTCTCTTCCCCCCTCTCCCCTTCCCCCTCTCTCTCCCCTTGCCCCCTCTCTCTCTTCTTCCCCCTCTCTCTCCTTCCCCCTCCCTCTCCCCTTCGCCCCCTCTCTCCCCTTCCCCCTCCCTCCTTCCCCCTCTCTCCTTCCCCCTCTCTCTCTCCTTCCCCCTCTCTCTCTCTCTCTCCGTCCCCCTCTCTCACCTCCTTCCCCCTCTCTCACTCCTTCACCCTCTCTCTCTCTCTCTCCCTCCCCCCTCTCTCTCTCTCTCCTTCCCCCCCCTCTCTCTCTCTCCTTCCCCCCCTCTCTCTCCTTCCCCCTCTCTCTCTCTCCTTCCCCCCTCTCCCCCTCTCTTCCCCCCCCTCTCTCTCTTCCCCCCCCCTCTCTCACTCTCCTTCCCCCCCTCTCTCTCTCTCCTTCCCCCCCTCTCTCTCTCTCCTTCCCCCCCTCTCTCTCTCTCTCTCTCCTTCCCCCCCTCTCTCTCTCTCTCACTCTCTCCTTCCCCCCTCTCTCTCCTTCCCCCCCTCTCTCTCTCTCTCTCTCCTTCCCCTCTCTCTCTCCCTTCCCCCCCTCTCTCTCTCCTTCCCCCCCTCTCTCTCTCTCCTTCCCCCCTCTCTCTCTCCTTCCCCCCTCTCTCTCTCTCCTTCCCCCCTCTCTCTCTCCTTCCCCCCCTCTCTCTCTCCTTCCCCCCCTCTCTCTCTCCTTCCCCCCCTCTCTCTCTCCTTCCCCCCCTCTCTCTCTCTCCTTCCCCCCCTCTCGCTCTCTCCTTCCCCCCCTCTCGCTCTCTCTCTCCTTCCCCCCCCTCTCTCTCCTCCCCCCCCTCTCTCTCTCTCTCTCTCTCTCCTCCCCCCCTCTCTCTCTCTCTCTCCTCCCCCCCCCTCTCTCTCTCTCCTCCCCCCCTCTCTCTCTCTCCTCCCCCTCTCTCTCTCTCTCTCCTCCCCCTCTCTCTCTCTCTCCATCCCCCCCTCTCTCTCTCCTTCCCCCCCTCTCTCTCTCCTTCCCCCCCTCTCTCTCTCCTTCCCCCCCTCTCTCTCTCCTTCCCCCCCTCTCTCTCTCCTTCCCCCCCTCTCTCTCTCTCCTTCCCCCCCTCTCGCTCTCTCTCTCCTTCCCCCCCCTCTCTCTCCTCCCCCCCTCTCTCTCTCTCTCTCCTCCCCCCCCTCTCTCTCTCTCTCCTCCCCCCCTCTCTCTCTCCTCCCCCTCTCTCTCTCTCTCTCCTTCCCCCCCTCTCCTTCCCCCCCTCTCTCTCTCTCTCCTTCCACCCCTCTCTTTCCCCCCCCTCTCTCTCTCCTTCCCCCCTTTCTCTCTCTCCCTCCTTCCCCCTTTCTCTCTCTCTCTCCTTCCCCCTTTCTCTCTCTCCTTCCCCTTTCTCTCTCTCTCTCCTTCCCCCTTTCTCTCTCTCTCCTTCCCCCTTTCTCTCTCTCTCTCCTTCCCCCTTTCTCTCTCTCTCTCCTTCCCCCTTTCTCTCTCTCCTTCCCCCTTTCTCTCTCTCTCTCCTTCCCCCTTTCTCTCTCTCCTTCCCCCTTTCTCTCTCTCCTTCCCCCTTTCTCTCTCTCCTTCCCCCTTTCTCTCTCTCTCTCCTTCCCCCTTTCTCTCTCTCTCTCCTTCCCCCTTTCTCTCTCTCTCTCCTTCCCCCTTTCTCTCTCTCTCTCCTTCCCCCTTTCTCTCTCTCTCTCCTTCCCCCTTTCTCTCTCTCTCTCCTTCCCCCTTTCTCTCTCTCTCTCCTTCCCCCTTTCTCTCTCTCTCTCCTTCCCCCTTCTTCTCTCTCTCTCCTTCCCCCTTTCTCTCTCTCTCCTTCCCCCTTTCTCTCTCTCTCTCTCTCCTTCCCCCTTTCTCTCTCTCTCTCTCTCCTTCCCCCTTTCTCTCTCTCTCTCTCTCCTTCCCCCTTTCTCTCTCTCTCTCCTTCCCCCTTTCTCTCTCTCTCCTTCCCCCTTTCTCTCTCTCTCTCTCCTTCCCCCTTTCACTCTCTCTCTCCTTCCCCCTTTCACTCTCTCTCTCCTTCCCCCTTTCACTCTCTCTCTCCTTCCCCCTTTCACTCTCTCTCTCCTTCCCCCTTTCACTCTCTCTCTCCTTCCCCCTTTCTCTCCCTCTCTCCTTCCCCCTTTCCCTCTCTCCTTCCCCCTTTCTCTCTCTCTCCTTCCCCCTTTCTCTCTCTCTCCTTCCCCCTTTCTCTCTCTCTCCTTCCCCCTTTCTCTCTCTCTCCTTCCCCCTTTCTCTCTCTCTCCTTCCCCCTTTCTCTCTCTCTCCTTCCCCCTTTCTCTCTCTCTCCTTCCCCCTTTCTCTCTCTCTCCTTCCCCCTTTCTCTCTCTCTCCTTCCCCCTTTCTCTCTCTCTCTCCTTCCCCCTTTCTCTCTCTCTCTCCTTCCCCCTTTCTCTCTCTCTCTCTCCTTCCCCCTTTCTCTCTCTCTCTCTCCTTCCCCCTTTCTCTCTCTCTCTCTCCTTCCCCCTTTCTCTCTCTCTCTCTCTCCTCCTTCCCCCTTCTCTCTCTCTCTCTCCTTCCCCCTTTCTCTCTCTCTCTCCTTCCCCCTTTCTCTCTCTCTCTCCTTCCCCCCTTTCTCTCTCTCTCTCTCCTTCCCCCTTTCTCTCTCTCTCCTTCCCCCTTTCACTCTCTCTCTCCTTCCCCCTTTCTCTCCCTCTCTCCTTCCCCCTTTCTCTCTCTCTCCTTCCCCCTTTCTCTCTCTCTCCTTCCCCCTTTCTCTCTCTCTCTCCTTCCCACACAGACAGACTAACTCATTTATATATACACATATAATAAAAATTATTTCTACTTTTTTCCTAACAACATGCCCTCAAAAAACCCTCGGCAGCGCCGGGCACTCCAGCTAGTTAAATATATTCAAGAAGGAGCTGGATATATTTCTTAAGGCTTAAGGGATCAAGGGGTATGGGGAGAAAGCAGGGACCGGGTACTCAATTTGGATGATCAGCCATGATCGCATTGAATGGCAGAGCAGGCTCGAGGGGCCGAATGGCCTACTCCTGCTCCTATCTTCTATGTTTCTATTCACCACCCTCTGAGTGAAGAAATTTCTCCTCATCTCAGTCCTAAATGGCTGACTCCTTATTCTGAGACTGTGACCCCTGGCTCTAGACTCCCCAGCCAGGGAAAACATCCTGTCTGCATCTACCCTGTCAAGCCCTGTAAGAATTTTGTATGTTTACATAGATACATAGAACATAGAAGCAGGAGAAGGCCATTCGGCCCCTCGAGCCTGCTCCGCCATTCAATGAGATCATGGCTGATCATCCAAATTCAGTACCCGGTCTCTGCTTTCTCCCCATATCCCTTTAGCCTTAAGAAATATATCTAACTTTCAATGAGATCACCTCTCCTTCTAAACTCGAGAATATAGGCCTAGTCTACTCAGTCTCTCCTCATCGGACAATCCCCCCCATCCCAGGAACCAGTCTGGTGAACCTTTGTTGCACTCCCTCTATGGCAAGTATATCCTTCCTTAGGTAAGGAGACAAAACTATACACAATACTCCAGGTGTAGTCTCAATTGCAGTAAGACGTCTTTACTCTTCTACTCAAATCCTTTTGTAATAAAAGCCAACATACCATTTGCTTTCCTAATTGCTTGCTGTACCTGCATGTTAACTTTGTGATTCGTGTATAAGGACATTCAGGTCCCTCTGAACA
>NC_140994.1:92346681-92665791 GCF_052327205.1 Somniosus microcephalus | reverse complement strand
CTGACCTGGGGGGGAAGAGAGAGCAGGGGAGAGAGAGCGACTGGGGGGAAGAGAGGAGAGCGACTGGGGGGGAAGAGAGAGAGCGACTGGGGGGGGAAGAGAGAGAGCGACTGGGGGGGAAGAGAGCGAGAGAGCGACTGGGGGGGAAGAGTGAGAGAGCGACTGGGGGGGAAGAGAGAGAGCGACTGGGGGGAGGAAGAGAGAGAGCGACTGGGGGGGAAGAGACGAGAGAGAGCGACTGGGGGGGAAGAGAGAGAGCGACTGGGGGGGGAAGAGAGAGAGCGACTGGGGGGGAAGAGAGAGAGCGACTGGGGGGGAAGAGAGAGAGCGACTGGGGGGGAAGAGAGAGAGCGACTGGGGGGGAAGAGAGAGAGCGACTGGGGGGGAAGAGAGAGAGCGACTGGGGGGGAAGAGAGAGAGCGACTGGGGGGGAAGAGAGAGAGCGACTGGGGGGGAAGAGAGAGAGCGACTGGGGGGGGAAGAGAGAGAGCGACTGGGGGGGAAGAGAGAGAGCGAGACTGGGGGGGAAGAGAGAGAGCGACTGGGGGGGAAGAGAGAGAGCGACTGGGGGGGAAGAGAGAGAGCGACTGGGGGGGAAGAGAGAGAGCGACTGGGGGGGAAGAGAGAGAGCGACTGGGGGGGAAGAGAGAGAGCGACTGGGGGGGGAAGAGAGAGAGCGACTGGGGGGGGAAGAGAGAGAGCGACTGGGGGGGGAAGAGAGAGAGCGACTGGGGGGGAAGAGAGAGAGCGACTGGGGGGGAAGAGAGAGAGCACTGGGGGGGGAAGAGAGAGAGCGACTGGGGGGGAAGAGAGAGAGCGACTGGGGGGGGAAGAGAGAGAGCGACTGGGGGGGAAGAGAGAGAGCGACTGGGGGGGAAGAGAGAGAGCGACTGGGGGGGAAGAGAGAGAGCGACTGGGGGGGGAAGAGAGAGAGCGACTGGGGGGGAAGAGAGAGAGCGACTGGGGGGGAAGAGAGAGAGCGACTGGGGGGGGAAGAGAGAGAGCGACTGGGGGGGAAGAGAGAGAGAGCGACTGGGGGGGAAGAGAGAGAGCGACTGGGGGGGGAAGAGAGAGAGCGACTGGGGGGGAAGAGAGAGAGCGACTGGGGGGGGAAGAGAGAGAGCGACTGGGGGGGAAGAGAGAGAGCGACTGGGGGGGAAGAGAGAGAGCGACTGGGGGGGAAGAGAGAGAGCGACTGGGGGGGAAGAGAGAGAGCGACTGGGGGGGAAGAGAGAGAGCGACTGGGGGGGAAGAGAGAGAGCGACTGGGGGGGAAGAGAGAGAGCGACTGGGGGGGAAGAGAGAGAGCGACTGGGGGGGAAGAGAGAGAGCGACTGGGGGGGAAGAGAGAGCGACTGGAAGAGAGAGAACTGGGGGGGAAGAGAGAGAGCGACTGGGGGGGAAGAGAGAGAGCGACTGGGGGGGGAAGAGAGAGAGCGACTGGGGGGGAAGAGAGAGAGCGACTGGGGGGGAGAGAGAGAGAGCGACTGGGGGGGAAGAGAGAGAGCGACTGGGGGGGAAGAGAGAGAGCGACTGGGGGGGAAGAGAGAGCGACTGGGGGGAAGAGAGAGAGCGACTGGGGGGGAAGAGAGAGAGCGACTGGGGGGAAGAGAGAGAGCGACTGGGGGGGAAGAGAAGAGAGCGACTGGGGGGGAAGAGAGAGAGCGACTGGGGGGAAGAGAGAGAGCGACTGGGGAGAGGAGCGACTGGGGGGAAGAGAGAGAGCGACTGGGGGGGAAGAGAGAGAGCTGGGGGAAGAGAGAGAGCGACTGGGGGGGAAGAGAGAGAGCGACTGGGGGGGAAGAGAGAGAGCGACTGGGGGAAGAGAGAGCGACTGGGGGGGAAGAGAGAGAGCGACTGGGGGGGAAGAGAGAGAGCGACTGGGGGAAGAGAGAAGCGACTGGGGGGGAAGAGAGAGAGCGAACTGGGGGGGGAAGAGAGAGAGCGACTGGGGGGGAAGAGAGAGAGCGACTGGGGGGGGAAGAAGAGAGCGCGACTGGGGGGGAAGAGAGAGAGCGACTGGGGGGAAGAGAGAGAGCGACTGGGGGGAAGAGAGAGCGACTGGGGGGAAAGAGAGAGCGACTGGGGGGAAGAGAGAGAGCGACTGGGGGGAAGAGAGAGAGCGACTGGGGGAAGAGAGAGCGACTGGGGGGAAGAGAGAGAGAGCGACTGGGGGAAGAGAGAGCGACTGGAGAGACACTGGGGAAGAGAGAGAGCGACTGGGGGGAAGAGAAGAGAGCGACTGGGGGGAAGAGATGAAGAGAGCGACTGGGGGGAAGAGAGAGAGCGACTGGGGGGAAGAGAAGAGCGACTGGGGAAGAGAGAGAGCGACTGGGGGGAAGAGAGAGAGCGACTGGGGGGAAGAGAGAGAGCGACTGGGGGAAGAGAGAGAGCGACTGGGGGGAAGAGAGGAAGGGGAGGGGGGGGAAGGAGGGCGGGGGGGGGAGAAGGAGGGCGGGGGGGGGGCCCCCCCCCCCCCCCAACCGAGGTGAAGACCGCCGATTGCGGCTGTGCGAGACGGCCAGCGGGGCCGGTTGCCAGGGTAACCGTCGACGCTCAGCAAGCCCCGCCCCCCGGCCGAGCCAGAGAGAGACGCCGCGTCTCAGCTCCTGCTGCGCGCGCACCCTAGCGGCGCTGGGCTGAGGCTCGGCCCTCCAGCCTTCGAGTGGGGCCGGGAGGTGCCTAGCTCGGGCGTGGGTGCGAAGGAGAAGCCGAGGCTTCGAGGCCATCCTGGAAAAACAGGGAAAGGTAGGAAAATTAATGAGATTAGATAAGTTAATTAGTTTCTAAATCATTTTTTTTTTAAAACAATATGTGTTTTAAAAGCAACGTTTTTTTTAAAGACGCAGAAAGCGGGAAAAAGAAAGGAAAAGTTTGGAATCAAGATGGCGGCGACTCACCTCGGTTCAGAACGATAAGGCTCGCCCACACACGCACCGATTGGCCCGGCGGCACACGCCAGCAACCCGGCGTACGATTGGTCGAGCTCGAGGTCACTCTGTCGCTAATGAGCGGATAATGAGATGCTAATGAGCGGAATGTTAAGGTTTTTCGGATACCGCGGGCGCGATTTTAGCCCGGCCGAAACGTAAATACGCTTAAAACCGTCTCGGAAGCGTAAGCTTTCTTTGGAGGTAACGCGCGCGTAGGTACGCCCTGTAACTTTTGAGCGCATACCCGACAGACGCACACGCGATGACAGACAGACAGAATGACAGACAGACAGACAGAAGTACCGATTGATTGATTGATTGATAGATAGATCGATAGATAAAGGTAATGGACTCTAGCATTTTCCCCACTACCGATGTCACGCTTACCGGTCTGTAATTCCCCGTTTTCTCTCTACCACCTTTCCTGAATCGTGGGGTAACATTAGCTACCCTCCAATCCATGGGTACCGTTCCAGATTCTATCGCATGTTGGAAGATGATCAGCAATGCATCTATTTTTTCTAGGGCCACTTCCTTAAGTACCCTAGGATGTAGATTATCAGGCCCTGGGGATTTATCGGCCTTCAATCCCGTCAATTTCCCTAACACCATTTCCCTACAAATACTGACTTCTTTCAATTCCTCCCTTTCATCAGACCCTATGTTCCCTGACATCTCTGGGAGGTTATTTGTGTCCTCCTTTGGTGAGGATGTGGTCCAGATTGGTGAGGACAAGGTCAAGTAAGTTTTTCCCTAATCCAGATAGGTGGCTCACTATTCCAGAATCATTCTGGAATGCAAAAATAAACCCCAGCTTCTATTCTCTACTGCTAACCGTCTTCTTAAACGCCTCTCCCCTGTCTCCTCCACCCTTACCTCCGACAACAAGTGTGAGGAGCTCATGGACTTCTTTGTCTCCAAGATTGAGACCATCCAATCAGCTGCCTCTGCCACTTCCCTTCCTTCCCCTAGCCCACCGGGCCAAACTTCCTCTAAGGTTCCCCTCTGCCCTAGCCCTGAACTCACATCTTTCTCCAGTTTCTCTGATCTCCCCGCATGACCTCTCCACACTCATCTTGCCCATGAGACCCACTTCCTGCTCCCTCGACCCTATTCCCACCAAAGTGCTGACCACACAACTTCCTTTTCTGGCTCCCATGTTAGCTGATATTGTTAACGGTTCTCTCTCCTCAGGTACTGTCCCCCTCTCCCTCAAATCTGCCATCGTCACCCCCTCCTCAAAAACAACCCTTGACCCTTCCGTTCTTGCAAACTACCAACCCATCTCCATCCTCCCTTTCCTCTCCACAGTCCTTGAACGTGTTATCACCTCCCAAATCCGTGCCCATCTTTCCCTCCAATCAAGTATCCACCCCTGCCACAGTACCGAAACGGCTCTCATCAAAGTCACAAATTACATCCTTTGTGACTGTGACAAAGGTAAACTATCCCTCCTTGACTTGTCTGCAGCCTTTGACATGGTTGACCACTCCATCCTTCTCCAACGTCTCTCCACCGTCATCCAGCTGGGTGGGACTGCACTCGCCTGGTTCCATTCTTATCTATCTAATTGTAGCCAGCGAATCACCTGCAATGGATTCTCTTCCTGCTCCCGCATCGTTACCACTGGTGTTCCCCAAGGATCTATCCTTGGCCCCCTCCTATTTCTCATCTACATGTTGCCCCTTGGCGACATCATCCGGAAACACAGCATCAGTTTCCACATGTACGTTGACGACACTCAGCTCTACCTCACCACCACTTCTCTCGATCCCTCCACGGTCTCTAAATTGTCAGACTGCTTGTCCGACATCCAGTTCTGGCTGAGCAAAATTTTCTCCAACTAAATATTAGGAAGACCGAAGCCATTGTTTTCGATCCCGCCACAAACTCCGTTCCCTAGCCACTGACTCCATCCCTCTCCCTAACATCTGTCTGAGGCTGAACCAGACTGTTCGCAACCTTGGTGTCATATTTGACCCCAAAATGAGCTGCCGACCACATAACTAAGACTGTCTATTTCCACCTCTGTAACATCGCCCATCTCCACCCTTGCCTCAACTCATTTGCTGCTGGAAGCCTCATCCATGCCTTTGTTACCTCTAGACTTGACTATTCCAACGCACTCCTGGCTGGCCTCCCACATTATAACCTACGTAAACTTGAGGTGATCCAAAACTCAGCTGCCTGTATCCCAACTTGCACCAAGTCCCATTCACTCATCACCCCTGTGCTTGCTAACCTACATTGGCTCCCCGTTAAGCAACGCCTCGATATTAAAATTCTCATCCTCGTTTTCAAATCCCTTCCTGGCCTCGCCCCTCCTGATCTCTGTAATCTCCTTCAGCCCCACAATCTTCCGAGATATCCGTGCTCCTCCAATTCTGGGCTCTTGAGCATTCCTGATTTTAAATTGTACCGCTATTGGCGGCTGTGCTTTTAGTTGCCAAGGCCCTAAGCTCTGGAATTCCCTCCCTAAACCTCTTTGCATCTCTATCTCTCTTTCCTCCTTTAAGATGCTCCTTAAAACCTACCTCTTTGACCAAGCTTTTGGTCATCTGTCTTAATATCTCCTTATGTGGCGCGATGTCAGATTTTGTTTGATAATGGTCCTGTGAAGTGCCTTGGGACATTTTACAACAACAGCAACAATTTGTGTTTATATAGCGCCTTTAATGTGGTAAAACGTCCCAAGGTGCTTCACTGGAGTATTATAAGACAAAAAATTTGACATCGAGCCACATAAGGAGAAATTAGGGCAGGTGACCAAAAGCTTGGTCAAAGAGGTAGGTTTTAAGGAGGGTAGAGAGGTGGAAAGGTTTAGGCAGGGAATTCCAGAGCTTAGGGCCTAGGCAACAGAAGGCACGGCCACCAATGGATGAGCGATTATAATCAGAGATGCTCAAAAGGCCAGAATTAGAGAAGCACAGATATATCGAGGGTTGTGGGGCTGAAGGAGATTACAGAGATAGGGAGGGGCGAGGCCATGGAGGGATTTGAAAACAAGGATGAGAATTTTGAAATCGGGGCGTTGCTTAACGGGGAGCTAATGTAGGTCAGCGAGCACAGGGGTGATGGGTGAACAGGACTTGGTGCGAGTTAGGACATGGGCGGCCGAGTTTTGGATCACCTCAAGTTTACGTAGGTTAGAAAGTGGGAGGCCAGCCAGGAGTGCGTTGGAACAGTCAAGTCTAGAGGTAACAAAGGCATGGATAAGGGTTTCAGTAGCAGATGAGCTGAGGCAAGGGCGGAGACAGGCGATGTTAGAGGTGGAAATAGGCAGTCTTGATGATGCTGCAGTTGTGAGCGGAAGCTCATTTCAGGGTCAAATACGACACCAAGGTTGCGAACAGTCTGGTTCAGCCTCAGACCGTTGCCAGGGACAGGGATGGATTCATTGGCTAGGGAACGGAGTTTGTGGCAGGGACTGAAGACAATGGCTACTGTCTATTTAGTTGGAGGCAATTTCTGCTCATCCAGTACTGGCTGTCAGACAAGCAATGTGACAATTTAGAGATGTGGACGGGTCGAGACACGAACTGCGCGTTGTCAGCCTACGTGTGGAAACAGACGCTGTGTTTTCGGATGACAAGCGGGGCCACAGCGACACAAACACAAACCAGCGCGCCCACATCGACACCAGCACAGACACAAACCAGCGAGCCCACATCGACACAAGCAGACACAAACCAGCGAGCCCACATCGACACCAGCACAGACACAAACCAGCGAGCCCACATCAACACCAGCACAGACACAAACCAGCGAGCCCACATCGACACCAGCACAGACACAAACCAGCGAGCCCACATCGACACAAGCAGACACAAACCAGCGAGCCCACATCGACACAAGCAGACACAAACCAGCGAGCCCACATCGACACAAGCAGACACAAACCAGCGAGCCCACATCGACACCAGCACAGACACAAACCAGCGAGCCCACATCAACACCAGCACAGACACAAACCAGCGAGCCCACATCGACACCAGCACAGAGACAAACCAGCGAGCCCACATCGACACAAGCAGACACAAACCAGCGAGCCCACATCGACACAAGCAGACACAAACCAGCGGGCCCACGTCGACACCAGCAGACACAAACCAGCGAGCCCACATTGACACCAGCACAGACACAAACCAGCGAGCCCACATCGACACAAGCAGACACAAACCAGCGAGCCCACATCGACACAAGCAGACACAAACCAGCGAGCCCACATCGACACAAGCAGACACAAACCAGCGGGCCCACGTCGACACCAGCAGACACAAACCAGCGAGCCCACATTGACACCAGCGCACAGGCACAAACCAATGAGCTCACATCGACACAAATCTGACTGACCCGCAGCATGATGATTTAGTGGAACCTGAAGTAGACCCATCACTGGGGGCCAGGATTCTTCCCACTCAGCTCCAGGTAACCCTGTAATCGGGTATGGTGGCCCTAGTTGGACAAGCAGCAGGCAGCTTACCAGTGCTCTATATCGTTGCCTGTGTGCTTTTAGCTGCTTAAACTTCAGCACTTATCCACACACTTGGGGGAGGGGGCGGTCAACCTACAACTAAACACTCTGGACTTAGTAAAGCAGGATGTGTCCCTGTAGGAGACCCCATATTCTACCTTTGGGAGACCCCATATTCTACCTGTGGGGATTGCTCAGTCATTTGGTTTAGTGACAAAAAAATGGTGATGGTTTTCCATGAGCATCGGATACCCGCTTACCAAAAACTGCAAGCTTGCTGACCTACAAATGCATCTTCCCCTCCCCTTTCAGCATTCCGTAGGGACCACTCCCTCCGCGACACCCTAGTCCACTCCTCTATCGTCCCCAACATCCCTTCCCCTTCAACCGGCACCTTTCTGTGTAAGCGCAGGAGATGCAACACCTGCCCTTTTACCTCCCCACTTCCCACTGTCCAGGGCCCCAAACACCCCTTCCAGGTGAAACAGCGATTTACTTGTACTTCTTGCAATTTAGTATACTGTATTTTCTGCTCACGTTGCAATCTCCTCTACATTGGGGAGACCAAACGCAGATTGGGTGACTGCTTTGCGGAACACCTCCATTCGGTCCGTAAGGGGGACCCCGAGCTTCCGGTCGCCTGTCACTTTAATTCACTGCTCCACTCCCACTCAAACCTCACCATCCTTGGCCTCTTGCATTGTTCCACGGAAGCTCAGCGTAAGCTCGAGGAACAGCACCTCATCTTTCAATTAGGCACTTTACAGCCTTCTGGACTCAACATAGAATTCAACAATTTCAGATCATAACATACATAATATAAGCTGGGGGAGCCCGGCTTTGCCAGGGCTGTTTTGGGCCGGGCGGTTTAAATCGAGTCCCAGGCTTTGGGGCCTGTCTGTCTGTCCCTGTGTGAATCTGCTGCCGGGCAACATTTCTACCTTTTAATAGCTTCAAAGATGAAAGTGAAAGTACTTATAAAACGTTTTTGGTAAATGTTATGTTATTTTTAAAAGAGATACTAACTTTTTCGAAGCTAGATTAGCAGATTTTGAGCTGGAAGTAGTGAAGCAATGGCTGCCCGATGCCGGAGTTGAAAAGCATTAGTCCCACCCACAGACGCAGTGATTGGCCAACCATCAGGCGACTGAACTGTAGGATTGGTCAATCGTGACGGCACAGGATTGGTCGACCTTGACGTCAGTCAATCAATGCTATTAGCAGACGATGAGTTTAATTTTGAAGGTTTTTTGCATAACGCGCGAACAATTTTAGTCCGACCGAAAAGTAAATACGCTTATGACGGTTCTGGAATCGTCAGCTTTCTTTCGACGTAACGCACGTGTAGGTACGCTCTATAACTTTCGAGTTTATTCAAGACAGACAGAATGACAGACAGAAGTATCCTTTTATATATATAGATAGATATAAATATATATTTTATATCCACACTTTTGTTCTGTTCTTCTCTCCCACATGGCAGCTGTCTTTGATTCTGCCAGCGCAATTTACACTTCCTCTAGAGCCATCCTTTGTTTCTTAACCTGTCCCATTACCATCTCCTTTTGCCTTGAATATCTCTTAATCTCTCCTGCCTTCCAGCCTATTACAGGCCTTCCCTTTTGTTCTTTCATCCCCTTCCCCAGCCACTACACTTGCTTAAAAATCTGTTCCATTTCTTGCTTTTTTCCAGATCTGATGAAAGGTCATCAACCTGAAACGTTAACTCTGTTTCTCTCTTCATAGATGCTGCCTGACCTGCTGAGTATTTTCAGCATTTTCTGTTGTTATTATATATAATGGCCACTTGGACAAGCTACCAGAGGGTAACCACCAGCAAGCAGCAACACCTCCAAGAGGGTAACATTGGTAACGAAAAAGTCAATTCTGCAGTGCAATTTTAGGCATTGGCCTACTGACATCTACTTGACTGGTCGGTCACTGGTCAACCAGCCAGTGTTGGCCCGTACCTAGACTATAATAACACTCAAGAATGCACAGATGTAAAAACAGGGCGAAACGTATACTAGCATGCATGACTTACCAACCAATCGTTTGCTGATTTGTTCTTTTGGAAATTTACTGCTCCAGCCTTTTTTGAGGGTTTCCTTAGCATGTTTTACATCACTTGGAACATGATGCTCAGTGTTTGGACAACTATCCTCAATCGATTGGGTGATATGCAAATCGTTGGTACAATTTCCAGAGCTTTCTGCAACAGAAGTCTTATTCTCTAGTTCCTTCTCATGTAAAATTGTTTCCATCTCAGATTCCTCTGGACTTTCCTTTGCACAACTTGTAGTGGATTCTGCAACGGGTTCAGAACTGTTAGCTGCAGAACCTTTACTTGTTGTCAACTTGTGAGGCTCCATTTCTTGCTCACATGAACTAGAATCTTCTGTTAAAATGGGAGGAGTAGGAGGCAGATCAAATGACTGACATTTCAATTCTTTTTGCAATCGTGGGGGCTTTTCTGTGATTTCTGTAAGTTTTACTGGATTGCTGCAAAGGTCTTCAAACTCTCCACCCAAACGATGAAATAGCTCATTAATAACAACATCACAATCGCCCAGCAGTTCCACGTCAAAGTTAAGGTGATTCAAGGGCTCCCTATTAATCAGCACCTGAGGCACGTGATGTGGTATAGAGCCTGTGTAAAAATCATCGATTTATAGGATTATAGGTTGCAATGAACATTAAATTATATTACTTGCACAACTAAAGAAAACAAGAAAATGCTAGAAACATTCAGCATCTGTAGGGAGAACAACAAGTCGACATTTCAAGGTGTGGAACTGAGTTCTGATGAAGGGTCCACGCCTGAAATTTCAACTTGCCTCTTCTCTCCACAAACATTGACTGACCCGCTAAATGTTTAAAGCTTCTTCTATTTTTCTTTCAAGATTTCCAGCATCTGCAGTTTTTTGCTTTGTGTTTAAAAAGAAAAGACTTGCATTTATATAATGCCTTTCACGACCACCGGATGTCTCAAAACGCTTTACAGCCAATGAAGTACTTTTGAAGTGGAGTCAGTGTTGTAATGTGGGAAACGCGGCAGCCAATTTGCACACAGCAAGCTCCCACAAACAGCAATGCGATAATGACCAGATAATCTGTTTTTGTTATGTTGGTTGAGGGATTGATATTAGCCAGGACACCGGGGATAACCCCCCTGCTCTTCTTCGAAATAGTGCCGTAGGATTTTTTACGTCCACCTGAGGGAGTAGACGGGGCCTCAGTTTAACGTCTCATCCGAAAGACAAAAAATATAAAAATCCAAAAATATGCTCCAAACGAATATTGACAAAAGTAACTCACCTGACAAATAAGATTTGGAAATACATTTGATCATCTGCAATTTCAGACCATTAATTACAAACTGAAGCAGTGTCATTATACAAACTATGCATTAATGGACTTTATTCTGAAGCAAAAAAAAGGTGCAATCCAGTTTCTCCGATAGTCCCTTAACGTGGCAGAGCCATACAGAGCCAAAAGACAATCCTTGATTCACACTAAGTTAAGTGGGCAGCGGCCGCAGGACTTGCAGTTTGTCTCGTGTCACCTGGACTGGGCCAAACTGCAGGTCAACAAGAAACTGAACTATCTGCTGCCAATGCCTGCTGACCGTGTACGTGGTGAGGGCAGGACATGTTTCATCTTCAGCTGAGGTAGTCTCCAGGGATCAACGGCTCAACAGGCACTGCCCACACGTTCAAAAATGGCAACCACTGCTCATGAAACTGATCCACAACATGAGTCATCACATTCAGAAAAGGAAAGACTTTTAAATCTTAACTCCATCAACAGCTCACACCAATCACCATCAAGAACACACGTCAGAGTTACAATCTGTGGCATCCACAAGCACACATCAGGCAGCATTAATATCAAAAACAAAGTACGACGTAGATATCTACCACCCTCACTCTTGAAAAGTAAGAAATGAGACAGATTTCCAATTCGCAATTCACACAAACAAAATTGAGTTACTTTTGTCAATATTCATTTGGAGCATATTTTTGGGCTTTTACATTTTTTGTGAATTCTGTGCTCATCAAGGTGCTGGTTTACTATCATCTCAGTCTCCCAGTGTCAGTAGAGTAAATCTCGCTTCACTCTGCATTAATATTCCTTAGTCCCAACTTTCAGAACAGCACTCTATACTGCACCAGTGCGACATTATCCCCATTTCCCACACTTTCCTGTGAGGCCCATCTCCCTTCTGATATTAGAAATTAAGGGTGCAAATTGGTGTGACCACGCCTAACTAGAACTGGCTTGAGATGACCAAAACTTATTTCATGTAAACCCCTTACAACCAAAAGACAGAAGACACTTTTATCCCATCAGTCGGGCTGGAAATCCCAAGTCCTACAGTTGAAAGCCTGGCCAACTGCACCAGCATCTTTGGATTAAGAACTTGACACAGGAGATTCACTGGAGGTTGGTAAAACCACAACACACACATCTCTTCTGCTTCAAAAAACTAGTGCAAAGGCCAACAGTTTACTGACCAAGTATTTAAAGGTTGCAAAAACACATGTAGTGTGGTACAAACCGAATGCACTCCCATATAGAATGCGCTACAGGAAGAACCCCAGCTTCAAGTGCAAGTTTAAATAAGCATCAAAAGCTGAACTTCTACAGGAAACAGTCCAAAGTCCAAGTCACCACTATGTTTGAAATACAAATTCAGTGGCAAATCCAAACAGCCCACTATTTACTATGTTACACTGTTAGGACTGTTTTGAATGCATTTTGAACCTAGACACTCAATTTCAGCATTTGAAATAAAAACAGAAAATGCTGGAAACACCCAGCAGGTCAGGCAGCATCTGTGGCGAGAGGAAGGTAGGGTTAATGTTTCAGGTCATTGACCTTTTGCTTTCAGGATTTCAAGTTGTACTTTTTCCCCCATTTGTATTAAAAAGACTTTGATACATCCTGAGCACAAGCTTTCAACGTGGACATAATTAATGGGTTGGGGTTCTTACTTGGTATGAGGGCTACCGGCCGCACTTTTAACGAAGATCCAATCACAATTAGGAGATCAACCTCATCTTTGTCATACTTCATACTCCTGTGAAATTGCTCTGGCAAGTTTTCTCCAAAGAACACTATATCTGGCTTCATAATGGCAAGAGGAACATCAGGTGGACACCTTGGGCACTGGGGAACTACCTGATGAGGTACAGAATACACAAATTAGTTCCATGCTACAAACTATTCTGCATGCAACTCCTTTAGTACTGGTATAAAAACTTCAGACAATCCAGTGGTACAGCATATTGGTGCACTGCGTCAGGGCAGGTAGAATGCAACTCAACAGCTGTCACTGACAACAAGGTAAGTCTCCATTTTCAGTGGCCAGACAATTCCTCAGGTAGAGGAAAAAGTGGGTGGATTATCAACCAAGACTCAGACGTGCAGACCTCCCAGTGGTTAGCACAAGAGCTATACAGACAGTGGCCTGAAAACAGGCAGCCTGCCCAAGTTCCTGGACAGCGAGAAACTTAAAGTGCCAATGCATCTCTTCCTCATCAGTAAAGCAAAGGAGGCAGGCCCCTGATTAAACATCCAAGAATAGACTGTTGCTTTCAATGATCTCTTTAAAAGACCAACTATAACAAAGCTTCACCCAGAATAAATGCAGCTTCCTTCTCACCTGATTGAAAACTTCTTTTCTAATTGCTTCACAATCAACCTTATATTTGCACATCAGACAAGAAGCCATCGCAAATGAGCCTAGAGAGAAATTTCAGAAAACAGTAACATTTACAATTCAACAGCAAAAAATTCTTACAAAAATATATTAGTAGAAAGAAGTGTGCGGAAGCTTAGCTTGGAAACTGTAGCAGAGCCAAAGCTACAAATAGACCCAAGTTAATGGTTCCCGCCCCGCAACACCCAACACGGTGTTAGAACAAAGGAGTCCAACATTTCACATAGAACTTACACTATTACCTCAGCAATATACAACATAAAATCTCTTTCTCCAAATAACATTTTTAGATTTCTTTTTAAATCACAAAAAATAATTCTCTTATTTTTCCCATTTCCTGGACTCTGGTTTGCCTTTAGTGAGCTGTGAACTCCGTTGTATTTAACTTGGTAGGAGCAGGGAACGCCAGACAATGTCAGCATTTCTTGCCTCACTCCCCAAAACCAAACCGAGAGAGCTTGGCTCCACACATGACCCCATCATCCGCCAGCCCAAGTGAGAAGTGACAGAATATAGAAGGCATGCATGCCAAAGTAATATGGAATGCTAGCCTTCAAATTCAACCCATTAAATGGAGCCGTGTAACCTTGTACTTGGAACGGCAAGGCCATAGAGAACGCGTGTTTAGCAGGATCTCAACACTTTCTCCAACTTGTATTTTTCAGATAGATTTCTAAGCTGCTTTTACTATAGGATTTAGCTCTCACTAATACAGCAGGAAAAACACATTAAAATGATTTCCGCTTGCAAGAATGTGTAATGGCTGGGGGGGGGGGGGGGGGGGGGGGGCGGAGAAGAGAGACACATCCAGTTATTTTAGCACTGAGACAAGAGATTATTCTCTACTAACCATGACACTCGACAATCCTGCGAATGCCAGCTACCTGCTCCAGGGTATCTATGTTCTGGGTGTAATTCCGAAGCAGCCTCTCTTGCCTATCCAGCAAGGCTATAAATTTGTGACAAAGAGATGGCTGGAACTGACCAGGATAAATCTCCTGTGTAAGAAAAATACGTGGACTTACTCTCAAATGTAAGAAGTTCTGGTATTAATATCAGACTGAGCAACTTACAAATACCTGATGCACAATTTCATCAGTGGTACATTTTTAACCTAGCAGGCTTCTGGAAAGTCTTATTGTATTGGGTATGCTAACTTAAAACGTGCAAGTGTTGAAGAATCGGTTCCCTCCTCTTTAAATAGGGTTTTTCACCTAACATTCTTGCAGCAAATTCTCATTCCATTTAATAAGGATAGAGCTGGCACTGGTTTGATGTAAGATTATTTAAAGGCCAGTAAAGCAGCAATTAAACTACTGCAAGATCACAGTAACCCTTCTGGTTCCATATTACTGAAGGGAAGCTCATAGAAAGAGGTGCAGTACTGAACGGATTACTCTGTTCTTCAGCAAATCAAACAGTCAGAGTAGCTCGTATTTCTATAGCAGTCATTATATACCAAGTGTTGTCTCAGAGTGCCTTATACAGCAGTGGACAGCAATTAAGACACCAAACAGGGGAAAAGGAAACTAGAAAGAGGGTGAGGGGATGGCAAAAGCATGATTGAAGAGGAGGGTCTTGAGGTTTTTGATACGTACAGAGAGAAGAGCCAAGGAGCAGATGTCGAAGGAGTTCCAAAGGGCAGGAGAAAGTACCTGAAGGAGCATCTCCCAGGGAAATGAGAAATAGGCCAGTGTTGGGTATCTGTGGGGACATAGAGCTGGGAGAGATGATGGAAATATGGAGGGGCAAGGCCATGGATGGATTTGAAGGCGACACTGAGAATCTTTAAGTCAACTCCAGGACACTGGAATCCAGTGGAGATGGGGATGTGGGCCTTGATGCAAATGGGGACGTGGGCCATGGCACTTTGGGTGACTTGTAGTTTATGAATGGTAGAAGCAGAGAGGTTGGAAAGGAGAGTATTGGAAAAGTCTAGCCGCGAGGTGATAAAGGTGTTGATTAGGGTTTGGGTGGAGAAATAGGAAGAGGCAGGCGATGTTGTGGAAGTGAAACAAAGCAGATATGGGGACAGATCACATGTAGAGGTGGAGGGAACGCTGAGCACAAGGTTGAGTATTATGCAATGCTTCACATCTCTGGGCCAAGCATGTGTTGACAGCCAAGAGGGAGATCGATTCAAAACTGGAGGCGCGTAGGTGTTGGCTCTGGTTGTGCCATCATAAAGCTGGAGGGAGATTTAGCTCTTCCATGTCTTAATGGCAATAGGCAGTTGGAAATGGTGACAACAGCTGTGGGACTGATTGAGGAGGTGGTGAGGTCGAGCTGGGTGTCAGCAACATACATGTGAAGCTGACCCCATGCTCCTGGCTAACATCACTAAGGGGTAATATGCAGAGCTGACCATACCGCCATTTGCGGAGGTATGAAGTCAACAGTGCGACAGGTATGAAACTAGGAGAGCAGTGCCTTGGAGGTAACTGGATAAGACACGCACAAGGAGAATGGGGCAGTCAATAGCATCAATGGTAATAGAAAGGTCAAGGAGGAACAGTGAGCCACCGGACAGCTCTCTGTATAGGCACAAGCACCGCCTGGTTCATGTTCATAAATGATATATGGGGCAATATTTATAAATGGTAATTGGTTAACAGTTTCTCTTTGCGTATCTTTTTCTCAGTCTGTCTTTCTCTTGCTCTGTTCCAACCTTACTGTCTTGGGGTCTCGCTCTGTTTATCTGACCCTGCCTCTCACCCCTTAGGTTGACGGCAATATTTTTGCAGCAGGTTTCCTACAATTTCTGGATCAGTGTGATATTTACCTTTGCAAACTTAAAAAATGGCCTGGGGTCTTTTCTGAAGTAGTCAATGTCAAACATAGCGTGAGGATCTGGAAGATCTGGAAAGTCGACTGCCAGTCTGGCATAAATCCCATCTCTTGATCTGAAGTCTGGTATTCCACATGAAACAGAAACCTAGAAAAGTGTATTCAGCCCAAAAATATATTGATCGGGTCGAAGACAAAAAGGATGTTCAATTTAATGTGCTCCTCCATTATCATTTCTACTTAGAGATTCAATAATCCAAACCACTTACTATATAGATTAAGTGAAAGAGATTTAATTAGATACTTCAAACATTGTCAATTTGAAAGTCAAGATTTTGTAAAAGAATAATAGGACTCCAATTAGAACATCCTAGCCCATATTTGGGTATCAGAAAAGTAAAGTTGCAGCTTTAGCAATACCAATATAATGTTTAAATCTGAATCTTACAAACAGGAGGTGGTGTCCGACAAGGCAGAGACCTGAGCTAAATTGGTGAAGAATGCACAGTGGCATTGGCATTAAAAGACTGAAGCGATACTCTATCTACAGACCCTGCAAAATAAAATACAAGGCTACTAAAAAAGTAAATGTTTGGCTTTGACTCCGTTCAGTTTTTCAATTCTTTCTACATGTACCAATGGTAATTACACTAAGTAAAGTTGGGATGTTATACATTTCTTCCTGGTTGCTCCTGCCCATCATGTCAGTTAATGCCCCAGTTATAAAGCACTATGCAGTGCAGTATCTGGAGCATTTTCAGCAAAGGGCTCGCTCCCAACCTTAGGGAAACAAGAGTGTCAATCTGCACCATTTGCTTTTGTCCATTTCAATAGCAGCTCTCCTGATTGCAAAGTGGGCCAAAAACTGAGCTCAGACTGATCCACACTGATGTCACAGTAGCAGAAGAGGGAGCCTTTTAACCCCTCAGTCTGGGCTGGGTTCAAACTCAGAGTCCAGAGAAGTGCTAAAACCATTGCATCCTCCCAATCTGGAAGTATAATACTTACACAATGGCAGACAAGTCAAAAAGATTAGCTGTATTAAAAATTAGTGCAAGTCCACACTGGCTGAAAAAAAAAAGCCCTCAAAAATGACCTGGATCTGATTTGTGAAAGACAAGTTTGATTTGATAACAACCCAGAGTTGCTGTTCATTAATGTTTACAACAGTTAACAGGATCAATAAATCGTGGTATTTCAATTATTAGTCAACACTTTTCCTTAACACATACCCCAGCTCCTGTGAGGACCATGATTTTCTTGCTCTCTTTCAAGATCCTCACCACATCCTCTAGGGTGTTAATATCTTTGCGCTTCTTCCGTTTTGGTGGCTCTGACAAAATGTTGAGGACAATCTGCCACAGTGTCATGTCATCGAGATCGGGTGGAGGACTGTTCCCTCGCAACAGATCCTTCAGGATAGACCGTGGGTCTGTACCCAGCATAAGATGTTGCTGGACAAAACTATAAGGACCTAGTCGGAAAGGGGAAAAGGGAAAAGTTAGGCATTTAAAAATAGTTAATTTGAGAGAAGATAGTTTGAACATAACATAAGCATTCTCAATTGAACTGTTGGCAACAGATTCCCCCACCTGATCACTATCCCCCGGCTCCTGCTAGAAGTACATACCTGTGGACATCATGTGAAGATAGGGCTCATCTATTAGGCTCCAATAGTTGAACAACTTGCCACTCTCACTGTTAAAGCTTACAGGTGAATATGGCGATTTGAGCAAGATATTGAAAGCCAACCATAGCTTGTGAAATCGTATTTCAGTAAGGAATCAATGACTTCAAGAGGGGGGAAAATTGTCAACAAAAATAAGGTTAGGCAGGATTCGGCTTCCTCCATTATTGGATGATAATAACAACTTACATTTATATAGCGCCTTTAATGTAGCAAAATGTCCCAAGGCCCTTCACAGGAGCGCTATCAGACAAAATTTGACACTGAGCCACAGAGATATTAGGACAGGTGACCAAAAGCTTGGTCAAAGAGGTAGGTTTTAAGGAGCGACTTAAAAAAGGAGAAAGAGGTGGAGAGGTTTAGGGAGGGAATTCTGGAGCTTAGGGCCATGGCAGCTGAAGACACAGCCACCAATGGTGTAGTGATTCAAATTGGGGATGCACAAGATGCCAGAATTGGAGGAACACAGAGATCGCAGGGGATTGTAGGACTGGAGGAGGTTACAGAGATAGGGAGGGGTGGGACCATGGAGGGATTTAAAGACAAGTGAGAATTTTAAAATCGAGGTATTGCCGGACCAGGAGCCAGTGTAGGTCAGCAAGCACAGGGGTGATGGATGCAAGACTTGGAGCGAGTTAGGATACGGCCAGCAGAGTTTTGAACGAGTTCAAGTTTACGGAGGATGGTAGGTGGGAGGCTAACCAGGAGAGCATTAACCTGAAATAGTCGAGTCTGGAGGTAACAAATGCATGGATGAGGGTTTCAGCAGATGAGCCGAGGCAGGGGCGGAGATGTTACAGAGCTGGAAGTAGGCGGTCCTGGTGATGGAGAGGATATGTGGTTGGAAACTCATCTCAGGGTCAAATAGGACGTCAAGGTTGCGAACAGTCTGGTTCAGCCTCAGACAGTGGCCAGGAAGGGAGATGGAGTCAGTGGCTAGGGAACGTAGTTTGTGGCGCGGACCAAAGACAATGGCTTCAGTCTCCCTAATATTTCATTGGAGGGAATTTCTGCTCACCCATACTGCATGACGGAAAAGCAGCGTGACAAATCAGAGGCAGTGGAGGGGTTGAGAGTGGTGGTGGTGAGGTAGAGCTGGGTGTGGTCAGCGTAAATGTGGAACCTGATGTTGTACTTTTGGATGCTGTCATCAAGGGGCAGCATGCAGATGAGAAATAGGTGGAAGCCAAGGATAGATCCTTGGGGGACACCAGAGGTAATGGTGCCATTGCAGGAGATTCTCTGGCTACGACTGTATAGGAATGGAACCAGGCGAGGGCAGTTCCACCTATACCAGAACCCATCTGTACCAACGGTACTGTTAACAACACCCCAGAGGGATGCAGCTAAGACTGAGCGTCAGACTAGAGATAACAAAACTATATCCCATTGCCTGTACAACTTCTCCAACATAGAGATACCAAAACTATATCACACAAAAGATAGTGGAAATCTGGAACTCTCTCCCCCAAAAAATAAAAATACACCAGCCAAACTTCAGCCCATGGTAATAGACTAACATGTCAATCTAGAATTTATTAGAATTACTGCAGAGATCTCAACACACCAATATTTCAAACCATTTAAATGATAATTAG
Organism: Somniosus microcephalus; assembly: GCF_052327205.1. Classification (NCBI taxonomy): domain Eukaryota; kingdom Metazoa; phylum Chordata; class Chondrichthyes; order Squaliformes; family Somniosidae; genus Somniosus; species Somniosus microcephalus. The sequence goes on along the minus strand of NC_140994.1, from coordinate 92,646,588 downwards.
TACAGTATTTATATCACCATTCAGTATACAAGACATTTTAAATCATGTGCACTAACACATCGGATTCTGGAATCATGTTCAGCTTAAAAAAGTCAAACTAGAATTGCATAGTTGAAACAAAAAGGAGCATTTGTAGTCAGGGGTAGAAAATCAAATCAATAGAGAGAATGCTTCTGAATCCATGCTCCCAAGGCTGAGTGAATAAAATGATTTGTAACAATTGTACAAAAATAAACACACAGAACAAATTGCAACATTACTGGATGAAACATGGCCAAGAAGGCTTTCAATCCAGCTAATTATAATATAAGCGTCACATATAAACACTACACCCCTTAAAGAAACTCCCTATAATGGACTTCGAACAGGAACGAAGCAGAACGGCCAATACATTTTGCCACAAAACGGTGGGGTTGTGGGCTCGTACCTTCAATTCCAACCTGAGTCACATCACTGTGACGAGGCCAGTGGGTGGATTAATGGGAGGGGTGGGCAGTAAGGAGGGACTCGCTCCTGGTGGATGGTTTCACAGCAAAACTGGCCGAGGATAAAACAGTTTTTCTCCCAGCTGGGCTTGTGGCGTTTTTGTGGAGACCAAAAAAAAAACGAAAAGCGTTACAATGAGGTTGCCTCAACTTCAAAACAAAATTATTAGCCTATGATGAAAAGGAGTCTGCGAAGTCCCGATATGTTAACCACTTTTACTCAGTTGAACTGCTACTTCATAAGGCACTTTGTATGTGCATAAGGAGCACCATCTCTCAAATTAGTGCACTTAAAATGGCTAACGACATGCCTGGAGGCCATGGGTGCAGTTGCAAGATATACTGGCAGTTTAACAAGGAACCTCAGGTGCAGCCTTGGGAGCACATCCCACAGTTAGCACCAGAGCAAATTTTAAACACATGCTTCTTTACATAGCCTGAACTACCAAGGATAATCAAACAGCTTCACTGTGTTAAGCAGCATGTAGAAAAGCAGAGGGTTTCAGAAGAGAATTCTACAGTGCATGGCCACAGATAATGAAGTGGAGTTAGGGTTAGGGGAGGGGGTGGAGGAGGGGAGCCAGAGCAGCAGGGGAAAGAACCACACTGACTTGCAAGCAGCGTACTGTTGAGTGTTGGTGAAATCATTCCTCCTCTTCTTAGGCAGTCCCTCGGAACCGAGGATGACTTGCATCCGCATTAAAAATGAGTTCGCAGGTGACTGATTAGTCCAATGCGGGACCTACAGTCTCTGTCACAGGTGGGGCAGACAGTGGTTGAAGGGGCAGGTGGGTGGGGTTCTTGGGTTGACGTGCGCTCCTTGCACTGCCTGCGCTTGCTCCCGGCGAAGAGACTCGAGGTGTTCGGTGCCTTCCCGGATGCTTCTCCTCCACTTTGTGTGGTCTTGGGCCAGGGATTCCCAGGTGTCGATGGGGATGTTACACTTTTTCAAGGAGGCTTTGAGGGTGTCCTTGAAGCGTTTCCTCTGCCCACCTGGGGCTCTCTTGCCGTGCCGGAGCTCCGAGTAGAGCGCTTGTTTTGGGGGTCTCGTATCAGGCATGCAGACAATGTGACCCGTCCATCGGAGCTGATTGAGCGCGGTCAAAGCTTCGATGTTGGCCTGAGCAAGAACACCGACGTTGGTGCGCCTATCCTGCCAATGGATTTGCAGGATCTTGCGGAGGCATCGTTGGTGGTACCTCTCCAGTGCTTTGAGGTGCCTGCTGTACATGGTCCATGTCTCTGAGGCATACAGCAGGGCGGGTATCACTGCTGCTCTGTGGACCATGAGCTTAGTGCCGGGTTTGAGGTCCTGGTCTTCAAACGCTCTCTTCCTCAGGCGACCAAGCACTGGCATCTGCTGGACTACATCATCGTCCGAGCGAGGGACCGCAAGGACGTCCGCATCACCCGCGCCATGACAGGAGCTGATGACTGCTGCACAGACCACCGCCTAATCCGTTCTGTCAACTCCATCAATGTAGCCCCAAAACAGCGGCGGCAACAGAAACAATGCCGCAGGAAAATCAACGCTGGAGCACTTAAAGGCCCCGCTAAGAAAGTCCTATTCAGCCTGCGCCTCACAAACAACCTGACGACACCCAGTGATGCAGAGACACAGAGTGCCCACAGCGCCTGGTCTGCACTCAAGGCCTCCATAATCAGCACCTGTGAAGAGATGCTCGGTCACTCGACCAGGAAGCACCAAGACTGGTTCGACGAGAACGACCAGGAGATCCAGGAGCTAATAAGCTGCAAGCGCAAGGCATTCCTGATCTGGAAACAGCAACAGAACTCAAGAGCAAGAAAGAAATCATTCCAGTATTGTGTGTGTGCACAAAGAAACTTGTGCAAGAACTAATACCATTTGAGCTTCCATCCCCCAACTGAAATAATCCTCCAATTACATATTAACCTGTACCTATCCGGGTACGTGGGGTCCAGTCACTCGAGCTAGCGTGAGAGGTTTTGTCGTCTTCGTCACTTTCCCACGAACGAATCCCATTTGGAACGGTTTCCTCAGAAGCTGCATTTACTGCATGTCCCACAGGTAAGCCGTCTGAAATTAAAAAAAAAAACTACTGTAAAACAGCAATACTGCAGTTAATAGAAGTTAATATATATGAGAAAGTTAGTAACTGTACACTGCAACCTTGCACGAAGGCAGGGCTATGTTAAATCATTAACAATGGCTGCTCATTGCCTGGATTTACCAAGCTTTTCCACCCATTTTCGGGCAGGTTAATGAAGGAAACGCTGTGGGAGCCGTTCAGCCCCCACCCCCATCTGCCACTAACGGGATCTCCCTCCGGAACTCCACATTTGACCAGGTGCATTCCAATTAAATCTCAACAATGGAAATACATAATTTTGGCAGCTGAGAGGACATTAAAATTAGACCGGCTGCTTCTCATAGTGCAATCACAGAGCAACTGAATGCACTAGGCCCTGTGGTAATTTGGAAAACAAATTATACAAAAACTGTACAAAACAGGCAAGATAGGCCGAATGGCCTCCTTCTGTGCTGTATGATTCTATGAAAAACATACTATGCTGTGGCAAGTAACTCAGCGATTCCTCCCAACTTCCTCTATGGCAGGCAACCTGTTGAGAACAGAACACCCAATGGGAGCCCATGTGGTAAACCGCTGTTAACTCTGTACAAGTCCGGGCATGTCTCCACCCCTGGCTCCACCCCTAAGCCCGGGTGTAAAGGTGACTCACCACCCTTCCCCCGGGAGCTCTTAGGATGGATTCACTAGCAGAGGCATGCTCCAGTTCTTAGTCAATAAAAGCCTACTTCATATAAGTCCATCTCGTAGTCTTTGGTGTTGTTGATAGCGCATCAATTTTATTGACTAATTTTCGACATGGAGCAAATCTTGAAGCCGGAACGTTTAGACCTGGATCCTCAAGCAGCAGATGCAGCCAATAACTTTGAACACTGGCTGAGCTGTTTCGACGCCTTCCTGGAGGCCTCCAGTACTACTGTCACTACAGATGACGCGAAACGGCTTGTCTTGAACTCACGGGTGAGCCACCGAGTCTACTCGATCATCTGAGACGCCACTACTTACGCGGCCGCCATCGCGACGCTAAAGGAACAATACGTGAGGCCTGTTAACGAGGTCGACGCCAGACACCTCCTGGCTACCCGAAAACAGCGCCCCGGGGAATCGGGCGCCGAATATTTACTGGCACTGAGAGTCCTCGGCCGGGACTGTAATTGCAAAGCGGTGACGGCCAAGGAATGCACGGAAGACCTGATCCGAGACGCCTACGTAGCCGGCATCAGGTCCAACTATACTCGGCAGAGGCTGCTGGAACAGAGGGGGCTCGACCTGCAGAAGATGGTGGCCCTCGCTAACTCGCTAGACGTGGCCCTCCAGAACATGGACGCCTACCCCCCTGACCGGATGGCCACGTGGACGCCACGGGAGCAGCCATCTTGGGACCCGGTAAGGCCACAAGCCGCAAGCCGCCAGCAGCCCAACTACAGCTGCAATGACCAGAGGCCAGAAATGCTACTTCTGCGGCCAGGCCAAGCACCCCAGACAGCAATGCCCAGCAAAGGACGCGACCTGCTCCAAATGCGGCAAGAAAGGCCACTACGCGAGAGTGTGCAGGGCGAAATCGATCCCCAATTCCAGCAGCGCCGCGTGTGAACCGTACAGTCTGCCATTTTGGACCCCACCAACCACGTGTGAGCCGTGTGGGCCGCCATTTTGGGCACCACCAGCCGAGGGGGAGCCGCCATCTTGGACACCAGTCCGGGACCAGGCCCCCGGCGCGGGCGAATACTACAGCGACCCACCGACCTCGACGATGGCCTCCATCACCCTGGACCAATCTAGGCCCCATCAACTAGCCAGGTCCATGATGAACGTAAAGGTAAATGGCCATGCCACAAATTGCCTTTTCGACTGCGGAAGCACGGAGAGCTTCATCCACCCCGACACGGTGCGACGCTACTCCCTATCGGTTATGCACACACGCCACCAGGTCTTTATGGCCTCAAAGTCCCATACGGCGGACGTCGGCGGCTACTGTGTAGCGACTCTGACAGTAAACGGCGTGGAGTACAGAGAGTTTAAATTCCTCGTCCTGCCACAGCTCTGCGCTCCCGTACTGCTAGGATTAGACTTCCAGTGCCATCTGGAGAGCGTCACGGTGGCATATGGCGGGCCCCTGCCCCCACTTACAGTCTGCAGCCGGCAGAATTTAAACACGGCGCCGCGCAAAGTATGCAGCCTGTCCACCCTGAAGGTCAAACCCCCCCCCCGTTGTTCGCTAACCTCGCCAAAGACTGCAAGCCAATTGCTACTAAAAGCAGGCGGTACAGTGCCGGGGATAGGAGCTTTATTAAATCAGAAGTAGAAAGACTCCTGAGGGAAGGGATTATCGAGGGCAGCACCAGCCCATGGCGAGCCCAAGTGGTGGTAGTAAAGACCGGCGAAAAACAGCGCCTGGTTATTGATTACAGCCAGACGATCAATCGATACACGCAATTAGACGCATACCCACTCCCCCGCATATCTGACATGGTCAACCAGATAGCACAATATCAGGTATTCTCGACGATTGATCTGAAGTCGGCATACCACCAGCTCCCCATCAGGCCTGAGGACCGCCAGTACACGGCCTTCGAGGCTGACGGTCGCCTCTACCACTTCCTCCGAGTCCCCTTCGGCGTCACCAATGGGGTCTCGGTCTTCCAAAGGGAGATGGATAGGATGGTTGACTAGAACGCGCTGCAGGCCACCTTCCCCTATCTAGACAACGTCACCATCTGCGGCCATGACCGGCAGGACCACGATGCCAACCGAGAAAAATTCCTCCGTACGGCCCAACGGCTGAATCTGACATACAACAGAGAAAAATGTATGTTCCGCACCGCGCGCCTCGCTATTCTTGGCTGCGTGGTGGAAAACGGAGTCATCGGCCCCGACCCCGACCGAATGCGCCCCCTCCTGGAACTACCCCCCCCCCCCCACTGCCTAAAAGCCCTGAAGAGATGCCTAGGGTTCTTCTCTTACTACGCCCAGTGGGTGCCCAACTATGCGGACAAAGCCCGGCCCCTCATCAAGTCAACCTCCTTCCCCCTGACGGCAGAGGCCCGTGCGGCCTTCACCCTCATAAAAGAGGACATTGCGAAGGCCACAATGCACGCAGTGGATGAGTCCATCCCTTTCCAAGTGGAGAGCGATGCATCTGACTTTGCCCTAGCTGCAACCCTTAACCAGGCGGGGAGACCCGTGGCCTTCTTTTCACGGACCCTCCAGGGCCCCGAAATTCGACACTCCTCAGTCGAGAAGGAGGCCCAGGCGATAGTGGAGGCTGTACGGCACTGGAGGCATTACCTGGCCGGTAAACATTTCACCCTGCTCACTGACCAACGGTCAGTAGCATTTATGTTTAACAACAGACAAAGGGGGAAAATCAAAAATGATAAGATATTGCGGTGGAGGATCGAGTTATCCACCTACAACTACGATATCTTATACCGGCCCGGGAAACTTAATGAGCCCCCAGACGCCCTATCCCGTGGGACATGTGCCAACGCACAAGTCGATAGGCTACGGACCCTCCACAATGATCTCTGCCACCCGGGGGTCACCAGGTTCTTCCACTTTATGAAAGCTCGCAACCTGCCTTACTCCATCGAGGAGGTCAGGACCATGACCAGGAACTGCCAAGTCTGCGCCGAATGCAAACCGCATTTTTATAGGCCAGACAGGGCACACCTGATTAAAGCCACCCGCCCTTTCGAACGTCTCAGCGTCAATTTCAAGGGGCCCCTTCCCTCCTCTGACCGCAACACGTACTTCCTCAATATTATTGACGAGTACTCCCGTTTCCCCTTCGCCATCCCCTGCCCGGACATGACCAGCGCCACAGTCATCGGGTGCCTCAACGACCTGTTCGCCATATTTGGCTTCCCCAATTACATCCACAGCGACAGGGGCTCGTCGTTCATGAGCGACGAGCTGCGCCAGTACCTGCTCGAGAAGGGCATAGCCACGAGCAGGACTACCAGCTACAACCCCCGGGGTAACGGACAGGTAGAGAGGGAGAACGCAACGGTGTGGAAGACTGCCATGCTCGCCCTAAAATCCAAGGGCCTCCCAATCTCCCGCTGGCAAGATGTCCTCCCCGATGCGCTCCACTCCATACGATCACTGCTCTGTACTGCCACAAACGCCACCCCTCACGAGAAGATGTTCGTCTTCCCCAGGGAATCCACCTCGGGGACATCACTACCGCCATGGCTGACGTCTCCGGGACCCATCCTGCTCAGGAAACACGCGAGGGGCCATAAGACGGACCCCCTGGTCGAAAAGGTTCACCTCCTCCACGCCAACCCACAGTACGCCTACGTGGCGTATCCTGACGGGCGGGAGGACACAGTCTCAATTCGAGACCTCGCACCCTCAGGTGCCACTCGAAACACCATCGATCACCATCCACTACCTCCACCCACCACCACTACCCACGACGCACCACCGGGGTGTCTACCACGATCTGACGACATGCCGGTGCCATCCCTACCCCGAGAGGACAACACGCCAGTGCTCCATCCCACGCGAGAAGCGGCCGCGGGCAAAGAACCGCCACAACCGGCACCACGAAGATCATTACGGCAGACAAGACCCCCGGAGAGACTTTCGTATACGAACTTTTGAAACACTTCACCCCGCCGGACTCTTTTTTAAACGAGGGGTGAATGTGGTAAACCACTGTTAACCCTGTACATGTCTGTGTGGTAAACCACTGTTAACTCTGTACAAGTCCGGGCATGTCTCCACCCCTGGCTCCACCCCTAAGCCCGGGTATAATGGTGACTCACCACCCTTCCCCCGGGAGCTCTTAGGATGGATTCACTAGCAGAGGCATTCTCCAGTTCTTAGTCAATAAAAGCCTACTTCATATAAGTCCATCTCGTAGTCTTTGGTGTTGTTGATAGCGCATCAGCCCACCACATTGATTATAATCAATGGCCCAGAACTTGGTGTCGGGGGCTTGCCGCGCGTGCAAGCCCCCGATGTGCGCCGACATCTGAAACCTGGCCCGCAGTGGATTTCCTGTCAGTGGCCAGGTTCTGATGTCGGCGCGCTGTGCTAACCTGACCCAGCGGTGTAGTTAGTGCGATGTGCCGGCTGGGATCAGGTGAGCACTGTTCAGCCAATCAGGGGAGGGAAACTTCATTCATAAGTTTGAGAGTAAGAACTGTCAAACTCATGAGTCATAGAGTTTTACAGCACAGAAAGAGGCCCTTCGGCCCATCGTGTCTGCGCCGTCCATCAATCCCTGTCCAGCCTAATCCCATTTTCCAGCATTTGGTCCATAGCCTTGTATGCAATGGCATTTCAAGTGCTCATCCAAATGCTTCTTGAATGTTGTGAGGGTTGCTGCCTCTACCACCCTTTCAGGCAGCGAGTTCCAGATTCCAACCACCCTCTGGGTGAAAAAGTTCCTCCTCAAATCCCCTCTAAATCTCCTGCCCCTTACCCTGAATCTATGCCCCCTTGTTATTGACCCCCCTACTAAGGGGAAAAGTTCCTCTTTATCCACCCTATCGATGCCCCTCATCATTTTGTACACCTCAATCAGGTCCCCCCTCAGCCTTCTTTGCTCCAAGGAAAACAACCCCAGCCTGTTTAGCCTTTCTTCATAGCTGAGGCGCTCCATCCCAGGTAACATCCTGGTGAATCTTCTCTGCACCCTCTCCAAAGCAATCACATCCTTCCTATAGTGAGGCGACCAGAACTGCACACAGTACTCCAGCTGTGGCCTCACCAGCGTTTTGTACAGCTCCATCATAACCTCCCTGCTCTTATATTCTATGCCTCGGCTAATGAAGGCAAGTATCCCATATGCCTTTTTAACCACCTTATCTACCTGTTCCGCTGCCTTCAGGGATCTATGTACATGTACACCAAGGTCCCTCTGACCCTCTGTACTTCCTAGGGTCCTACCACTCATTGTGTATTCCCTTGCCTTATTTGTCCGTCCAAAATGCATCACCTCGCACTTTTCAGGGTTAAATTCCATTTGCCACTTTTCCGCCCATCTGACCAACCCGTTTATATCGTCCTGTAGCCTGAGGCTTTCCTCCTCGCAATTTACCACCCCACCAATTTTCGTGTCATCTGCGAACTTACTGATCATACCTTTTACATTCTCATCCAAATCATTTATGTAGATCACAAACAGCAAGGGACCCAGCACCGATCCCCGAGGTACCCCACTGGACACAGGCTTCCAGTCACAAAAGCAACCTTCGACCATCACCCTCTGCCTCCTGCCACTCAGCCAGTTTAGGATCCAACGCGCCAAGGCACCCTGGATCCCATGGGCTCTTACCTTCTTGACCAGTCTCCTATGCGGGGCTTTGTCAAAAGCTTTACTGAAGTCCATGTAAACCACATCCACAGCATTTCCCTCATCCACACACCTAGTCACCCCCTCGAAAAATTCAATCAGATTGGTCAGACATGATTTACCCTTGACAAAGCCATGCTGACTATCCCCGATTAATCCTTGCCTCTCCAAGTGGAGACTAATTTTGTCCCTCAGAATTTTTTCCAATAATTTCCCTACCACAGATGTTAGGCTCACTGGCCTGTAATTCCTTGGTTTATCCCTGCTACCCTTCTTGAATAATGGTACTACGTTAGCTGTTCTCCAGTCCTCTGGTACATCCCCTGTGGCCAGAGAGGTTCTGAAAATTTGTGTCAGAGCCCCTGCAATCTCCTCCTTTGCCTCACACAACAGCCTGGGATACATCTCGTCCGGGCCTGGGGATTTATCCACTTTTTGGCCTGCTAAAACCGCTAGTACCTCCTCCCTCTCGATGCTAATATGTTCAAGTATGTCAAAGTCCCCTTGCCCGATTTCTATGTCTACATCGTCTTTCTCCATAGTGAACACAGATGCAAAAAATTCATTTAAAACCCCGCCTACATCATCTGGCTCTACACACAGATTGCCACTTTGGTCCCTAATGGGCCCAACCCTTTCCCTGGTTATCCTCTTGCCCTTAACATACTTATAAAACATCTTAGGATTTTCCTTTATTTTGCTCGCCAGTGTTATTTCATGGCCCCTCCTTGCCCTCCTAATTTCTCTTTTAAGTATGCCCCTGCACTTTTTATACTCCTCTAGGGCTTCCTCCGTCTTTAGTCTTTTTTAATTGCCAAAAGCCCCCCTTTTTTTCCTAATGCATTTTTGTATATCTCTTGTCATCCAAGGTTCCCTTTGCTTGTTGGTCCCACCCTTGACCTTTACAGGAACATGTTGGCGTTGTACTCTCTCTATTTCCCTTCTGAAAGTCTCCCACTGTTTTGATGTGGATTTTCCTATAAGTAGCTGCTCCCAGTCCACTTTGGCCAGATCCTGCCTTATCATATTAAAATCGGCCTTCCCCCAATTTAGAACCCTTATTTCCGGGCCGTCTTTGTCTTTTTCCATGACCACCTTAAATCTCACCGAATTATGGTCACTGTCGCCAAAATGCTCTCCTACTGACACTTCCACCACTTGCCCGGCTACATTCCCTAGAATTAGGTCCAGTGCCGCCCCCTCTCTTGTAGGACTTTCTACATGTTGGCTCAAAAAGCTCTCTTGGATGCACTTTAAGAATTCTGCACCCTCTAAGCCTTTCACACTCTGACTATCCCAATTAATATTGGGGAAGTTGAAATCCCCCACTATTATTACCCTATTATTTTCGCACTTCTCTGAGATTTGCCTACATATCTGTTCCTCTATCTCCCCCTGACTGTTTGGGGGCCTATAGTACACTCCCAGCAAAGTGTTTGCCCCCTTTTTGTTTTTAAGTTCTACCCATATGGCTTCATTAGAGGAACCCGCTAATATATCGTCCCTCCTTACAGCAGTAATTGACTCCTTAATTAATATTGCAGCATCCCCTCCCCTTTTACACCCCCCTCTGTCTCGCCTGAAGATTCTATACCCCGGAATATTGAATTGCCAGTCCTGACCCTCCCTCAACCATGTCTCCGTGATAGCAACAATATCGTACTCCCATGTGTTCAACAACAACTTCAGTTCATCCACCTTACTTGCAAGACTCCTTCCATTAAAATAAATGCCTTCCAGCCCTGCCATATTCCCTTTTGCCTTCACATATTTGCTCTGCCTTCCCAGCTGACTTGTTTTTTCCTCCGTATTTGGCTGTAAATCACCCCCTACTATAGCTCCACTCTGTATCCCATCCCCCTGCCAAGTTAGTTTAAACCCCCCCCCACCACAACAGTGCTAGCAAACCTCCCCACAAGGATATTGGTCCCCCTCTGGTTCAGGTGTAAACCGTCCGACTTGTACAAGTCCCACCTTTCCCAGAAGCAGACCCAGTGATCCAGTGAAGTACTGCACCCCAAAACACTACTTAATCTTTAAATAAAATTTTAAAAAAACATCCCACTCATTAAATTAAGTATAAATAAGTTTAAAAAAAATTTAAACAATAATTTTTTTTTTGAAAAAAATAAATTTTTAATAAAAAGGGTCTAAAACTAAACTTATCTTATTGTAGATTGTTTAAAATAATAAACCTGTGGAAAAAAAAATCTAAATTACACTAAAACACCACTTACCTGTAAAAATAAATACTTACGTGTGCTTTTTACAAGCGTAAAGACCGGAGGCCTTTAGACATGCGCAAATCCCCCAAAACAGAGGAAATCCAAGACGCACGCGCTGCCCCCTACAGCGCACGCGCTAGCCTCTTCAACTCTCGGGTGAGAGGAGAGGAAATACCGGTTTTCAGCGCATGCGCTGTGCATGCTGAAAACCGGCATTTCCTCCGGCCAGACGCGTGAGTACCCCTTCCGTACTCACGCGTTTGGGGAGGAATTTCTGCCCCAATGCTTTTATTTCAGATTTCCAGCATCCGCAGTATTTTGCTTTTGATTATAATCAGCCTGATCCTACAAGATCCACCGGTGTCAGGGCAGAAAGAGAAGGGTGGGTGCAAAGTCCAGCCACCACCGAGCTAACAAGATTCACATTGGATAGGAAAGTCTGATCCCATCTAGTATGTAAGCATTTATGTAAATCCCATACAAATAAATGAAAATGGTTATTCAGATAGGTTTAGCTGCTGAAATATTTAATTCCGCCACAACGATAAGTTTAACACTAAAATTCATCAGTCTGCATTACAGTGATTGAACATTTTGATTTGAACATTTTGATGAGGATTATGAGTCATTCCTATGTTTTAATATTCATCTGAATATTTCAGAAAGTCTGCTACTCAACTGAACTATTAAAAAGAAAAACAGAAAATGCTGGAGATACTCAGCAGATCAGGCAGCATCTGATGCTGCCTGACCTGCTGAGTATCTCCAACATTTTCTGTTTTTATTTCAGATTTCCAGCATCTGCAGCATTTTCTTTTTTGTTAAAAAGAAAATAAAGACTTGCATTTATATAGCGCAGTTCACGACCTAAGGACATCTCAAAGATCTGTCCAGCAATGAAGTACATTTTGAAGTGTAGTCACTGTTGTAATGTAGGAAACGCGGCAGCCAGTCTGCGCACAGCAAGCTCCCACAACAGCAATGTGATAATGACCAGATAATTTGTTTTTTAGTGATGCTGGTTAATGGATAAACACACTGGTCAGTATTCCATGCATTTGGGATCTGCCATGGATCTTTTATGTCGATCTGCGGTTTAACTTCTCATCTGAATGATGGCAGCTCCAAAAGTCTGTCAGATTAGATTTTGCGCTCAAGTCCCTGGAGGGGAACTTGAATCCACAACCTTCCGACGAAGAGGCGAGTCACATACCAGACTATGCCTTAGTCACACAAAATAAGGTTTCTATATTTTAAATATGCATTTGAAAACTTGATTAGATAGGTGCCGAAGGCTTTTTAACTGATTATAGCCGAGCCCTGACCGCACCGAACAGGGCACGCACTCTGCACCGCACCGAACAGGGCACGCACTCTGCACCGCACCGAACAGGGCACGCACTCTGCACCGCACCGAACAGGGCACGCACTCTGCACCGCACCGAACAGGGCACGCACTCTGCACCGCACCGAACAGGGCACGCACTCTGCACCGCACCGAACAGGGCACGCACTCTGCACCGCACCGAACAGGGCACGCACTCTGCACCGCACCGAACAGGGCACGCACTCTGCACCGCACCGAACAGGGCACGCACTCTGCACCGCACCGAACAGGGCACGCACTCTGCACCGCACCAGTACCTGAGAAAACAAGTAAACCTGTCCACATCTTTAAAATGCATAGATACATAGCTCCACTTTTAACGTCTTTCTATAATTCCAGTAACAGTATTTCCTGAAAATAAAACAACTTGTTCCTCTAACACTGGCCTCCTGACTAGTCACCCACCTTCTGTTCCTCTACTGATGGCAGAGTTTTCAGCTGTTTAGACTCTACTCTCTGGAACTTCTTCCTTAAATCCCTCTACCATGCTTCCTCTCGTCCCCACCTTTAAAAAAAACTTTCTACAAACTGATTTATTCAGTCCTGCATTTCTTCAACCCCTTTTAAACTCCCCCACTTAAGCTCCTTTGTAGAGCAACTTGAGTGAGGTAGAAAATTTTCCCGTCAACCACGAGTGTAAACAAATGTAAAATTACAAATAAATTGAAATGCATTAACCTGCTTTTCATAAATGCATTTTAATCTTAAAGTGAAACAAAGATTTAAGTTAGGGCAGAAAACATGTTAAAAAATCTCACTGATGAGCATCAACTATTGAAACACCTTGATTTTTTAATAAAAGTAAAGGTTCTGAATTTTTGCCGGTGCTGGCAGTCTGACAATTTTCTATGCAGTAAAATTGCAACTTATGCAACTGACCAGGTTTAACTTAGGACAACATTGACCTTGTTCAGTACTGCACAAACCCAGCACTAAGCTCATGGTCTACAGAGCAGCAGTGATACCCACCCTGCTGTATGCCTCAGAGACATGGACCATGTACAGCAGGCACCTCAAAGCACTGGAGAGGTACCACCAACGCTGCCTCTGCAAGGTCCTGCAAATCTATTGGCAGGATAGGCGCACCAACACTCAGTCCAACATCCCCAGCATCGAAGCTTTGACCACGCTCAATTAGCTCCGATGGATGGGTCACATTGTCCACATGCCCGATACGAGACTCCCAAAACAAGCGCTCTACTCGGAGCTCCGACATGGCAAGAGAGCCCCAGGTGGGCAGAGGAAACGCTTCAAGGACACCCTCAAAGCCTCCTTGAAAAAGTGTAACATCCCCATCAACACCTGGGAATCCCTGGCCCAAGACCGCACAAAGTGGAGGAGAAGCATCCGGGAAGGCGCCGAACACCTCCAGTCTCTTTGCCGGGAGCAAGCGGAAGCCAAGCACAGGCAGCACAAGGAGCGCACGTCAACCCAAGCACCCCACCCATCCGCCCAATGTAGGGGTTTGCAAAATCCCCTTAGCCCCCGAAGATCGGGAAATATTAATCCACATTGTGGACGAAGACTTGTGGAATTTAAATTGTCTCTGGGTTGGACAATGTTTTTAAAACGTGCCCAGAACCGCAAAAGTCTGCGTTAAGGAGCCCGTGTTCTTTAACCGCGGGTTAAGATGTCGCCTGGACTTGCTCAAACCAAACATAAGACGAGATGTTGAGAATAAGCAATTCCAGCACATCAATGAAAAGCCAACCTGGAGCTTCAAGATAGGGCAACCAGTCTTGGCCCGCGACTACCGAACAGAAAAATGGCAGCCAGGAATGATATGCACACGGCAGGGACCTCTAATGTACACAGTGGACACTGGAGAGAGCATCGTGAGACGCCATGCTGACCAGATTCTAGAGTCACAGGAACAAGTCAAACCCATACCACGAGCATGCGCACCTGGTGATGAACCCGAAGTACAGATTGCGTCTACCTCAGAATCAGTGGTATTGGAAGCTGACGAACCAACCAATGACAATGAGCCAGAAACAACTCCACCGCAAGAACAGGATACTCGAGAAAGGCGCTATCCAGACAGGATCAGGAAGCCTCCTCAAAGACTGAATTTATAAATGATTACTTTCAGCTGATGTATATAGTACAAAGAAAATTGTAATTGTAATTAGTTATTATTCAATTGTTAAATGAATGTTATGTACTGTTTATCTAAAAGGGGAGGAATTGTTGTGTATGTACCTTTAAGAGAGAACTGCTTTTATACTGTAGTACCGGCAGTGACCACACCTGTATATAAAGCCGTAGCAGGCTTCTGTACTTTCAGTTCCAGCATACCCTCTGTTCAGTAAACACCTCTTATTACCGTTCTCCTGCAGTCCGTGTGTTATTGATACGCGGACACTACAGTGCCCAGAACCGCAAAAGGCTGCGTTAAGGAGCCCGTGAGCTAAGCAGCACTTGGACACCGGAATCAAAGGACTTTGTGAAAATCGCACACTTTAAAGACAGTACATTTTATTAAAAAAATAAAGATGTACTCTTGAGTTTTGAAACAGAATTTTCAGCAGGAAAAAGGACAGACAGGCCATTAGCATTTGAATGGGGCCCGAGCTGTCAATCACCCTGTGGTATTTGGGAGGGTCAGGTAGCCCACAGCTGCTTGTTTACACTGGGGAGTAGCCCGTTTGAATCTGCCAATCAAAGGCAGTTCGGGAAGCCCCTCCCAGCAGAGAAACTACTACAAGGATGTTTGCATAAGGGATTAAACCACTTGAGACTGCAGTTTCAGTGACCACAATGGGTTTCTGTTTACATAGTGATACAACCCCATTCAAACCCATCAAGATGAATGAAGACACATTCAAAACCCCTGCAGTTTTATCGACAGCCATCACAGACAATGGCAACTTTAATTCAAACCCATCCCATCCATTTCGGCCCCAAAATTGGGGTATATAGAGATAGCTTCTCGGAGGCCTCTCTCTCTCTCTGGCTTGCCTCTGTGTGCCTTCTACAGCATGGAGTTTGTCTGTGGAAGTTAAACACCAGCAGTTTACTTTTAAACACTGGGGTGTTTTCACTTCTGGGCAGTGAAGATCTAAGATCGCAGGGCACGGAGCTAGCATTGCAAGTGGTGAGCATATATTTTTCTGGCCTTCCACAAGGCAACTTAGGGTAGGCTTAGGGGTGGGGGGGGTAAAGTGGGGATTTCGTTAAGAATTGTTATTTTAGTCGTTTTTCCCTCGTTGTGTCCGTTTCTTTCCCTCCCCTATTTAAGCAATTTTACAGTGATTACTTTAATCGTGTGGTGTAGTTTCTTTAGTTTAATAAAATTTGACTTTCTCACATCCAGACCATTTGTCCGTTTTAATATATCATTTCCTCCAGTCAGAACTGGAAGGGTGGGTTTAGCGATTCGAAACTGCTGATTGGTATTGGTCTCAGTCTGTGAAACAAAAAGGCTGCCTGACCAGGTGAATTACCGTAAACCAGGTAAAGGATGCCCCCTACACCCTTCAACCACCGTCTGCCCCACCTGTGACAGAGACTGTAGGTCCCGCACTGGACTCATCAGTCACCTGTGAACTCATTTTTAATGTGGAAGCAAGTCATCCTCAGTTCAGAGGGACTGCCTAAGAAGAAGGAAGACCAAGTTAAAGCTGGTCAGTTGCACAAGTCAATGCTGTGAGGTGTAAAGAAGATAAACACAGCTCCATGTGCTGAAAAGGGGTTTGCAATCTCTACCCCTGATGTTGACAAATGACATTAACTCTCAATATATTTAAAATATTGACATATTCAATTAGCAGAGGAAGATCCACAGACATTAATACACTTAACAGGAAAATCTGAACTGGCTGGGGCTTTTTTCTCTAGAAGAAGGCTGAGGGGTGACCTCATTGAGCTCTTTAAAATTATGAAGGGGCTTGATATGGTAGACGTGAAGAAGATATTTCCACTTGTGGGGTGGAAACCAGAACTAGGGGCCTTAAATATAAGATAATCACCAATAAATCCAGCAGGGAATTCTTTACCCAGAGAGTGGTTAGTGGAATTCACTAAGGGGTATTGAGGTTCCAAGAAGCAGAGACCAGGCTGCGCTGTCTGTGGGAGCAGCTCAGGCCACACTGAGCCTCGTCCCCCAACAACCGCAGCACCCTCCGCCCCGGCCCAGCGACCCCTCCCAACGCCCCGCCCAACGACTCCGACCCGGCCCAGCGACACCTCTCTCCGCCCCGGCCAACCGACTCCGACCCGACCAGGTGACCCCTCCCTCCGCCCACCGCCTAGTGCCTAGTGACATCGCTCCACAAAGGCTCCCTCTCCCCCAGCCAGGCCCGACCGCTACCTTTACCGGGTGCCGGCGCCACCCCTGTCCACGGGCTGCCGCTCGGCGGATCACTGATTTCCGGGGCCGGCTCCTCGGCCGCCGTTCGCCTCATCCACCCCTCCTCCGCTGGCTCTTCCCCGCAGGCGGCGCTCGCTCCCGCTACATCCTCCGCCTGGGTCACCTCCAGCCGGGCCTTCTTGGCCAGCTGCTCCCCGGCGCCGGCCTCGACCACTGGGAGCGGGAGCTGGGCCCAGTCGCGGGCCGCGTCCGCCATCTTGCCGCGACTGACACCGCCCCACGTGACAGCGCCGGGCCAAAGGTCAAACACAGCCCCTGGTATATCTACAGAGAGACACAGATAGTGTATCTGGGCTCCTGGTATATCGACACAGAGTGTGTTTGGGTTGCTGGTATATCTACAGAGAGACAGAGCTGTGTTTGGGCCTCTGGTGTATCTACAGAGAGACACAGAGCTGTGTCTGGGCCCCTGGTGTATCTGCAGAGAGACACAGAGCTATGTCTGGGTTCCTGCTGTATCTACAGAGAGACACAGAGCTATGTCTGGGTTCCTGCTGTATCTACAGAGAGACACAGAGCTGTGTCTGAGCCCCTGGTATATCTACAGAGAGACACAGTGTGTCAGGGCTCCTGCTTTATCTGCAGAGAGACACAATGGGGTCGATTTTAACTGAGCTTTGAGGCGTGCGGGGGGTTAAAATCGCTAAAACTGGCGGGCGGGACCCCCGCCTGGTTCCCGACCCTGAGCCATTTTAACCCAGGCATGTCTGATGGTCCCGAATCAGTCCCGCCTTCAACAGGCAGGACTAGTCTTTAAGGCCCTTAATCAGAAATAATTCGCCTTTATAATGCCATTTTAACAGGCCCTTGCATTTTTAACCCTTTTCCCATGTAAAACACGCCTGGTGGGGATCACGCCTGTGAAACCTGGCGTGAGCACTATTGGCTTGCTGACTATCAGCTGCAGGTCAACCATTAAAGAGGAGATTTGATCAGTCATCATTTGCAGGTGACAGGACTTTGTTGTTTCAGGCCTGGGGCAACTTTTACCAGGCTCAACCGCACCTGTGGAAGGTTGGAGCCTCACGCACATCTCCAGTGTGAATTCCTGGGAAACCCCTCTCGCCACCCTCACTCAGCACTTCCTCAGCGGAGGCATATACCAGAGGCACGGGAGCCATTTTTCTCCTTCCCTTCTTGGCATTAGAGGAGCTCGAGCACCAGGCGTGGCAGCAGCAGAACCAGGAACAACAGCAGCACCAGCAACAGCAGCAGGAGCGACAAGCTTCTGCTCACCCACCTGAGGCAGCACAGGCCAGAAGGGGCCAGCGCATGGAAGCCCGTCGGCGCAGGAGATAACCCCCAAACAGGGTCTACAGACACAGGGTCAGCTACCTCAAAATGACTGAGCAGCAGTGCCAAAGGCAGCTCCGACTTTTGTGACACATAGTGACTGTCATCTGCGCAATGATACAGCAAGACCTGCTGCCCAGAGGACCAGGTGGACACTCCTTACCAGTGGCCATCAAAGTCACCACCGCACTCAACTTTTTTGCCTCAGGCTCATTCCAGGGATCATCAGCAGACAGCAGCATCTCCCAGTCGGCCGCACACACTTGCGTCACGCAGGTAACCGATGTCCTCTTTGCCCTCGCCCACAATTACATCCATTTCACCAGGGATCACACAAATGTGATGGCGCGAGCGGTTGGATTAGCTCATCTGGCAGACTTTCCAAGGGTGCAGGGCGTCATTGACTGCACACACGTGGCCCTTAGGGCACCCCATCGCAATCCAGGTATTTTTGTCAACCGCAAGGGCTTCCACTCCCTTAACGTTCAGCTGGTGTGTGACCACAAGGAGCAGATTTTGCATGTTTGTGCCAAGTACCCTGGCAGTTGCCATGACTCCTTCATACTGCGCCAGTCGAGTGTGCCTCCGCTATTCAGGTCGCCAGACCAACTTCACAGATGGCTACTTGGAGACAAGGGCTATCCCCTGAGGACTTGGCTAATGACGCCGTTGAGGAGGCCAGCCAATGAAGCTGAGGAGCGCGACAACTCCAGCCACATTTCCACCAGATCCATAATTGAGCAAACCATCAGCTTGCTGAAGATGCGCTTCAGATGCCTGGATAGATCAGGTGGAGCCCTACAGTACTCAGCAGCCAGGGTCTCCAGAATCGTCGTGGTTTGCTGTGCACTCCACAACATGGCACAGCGTCGTGGCTTGCAGATTCCTGAGTACCAAGTGGCTCCTCACATACCCTCCTCAGATGATGATGAGGAGGAGGAGGGCAAAAACTAGCATCCTGCAGAGGCCCATCAACCAGCGGCAGCATTACGCGAAAACATTGCTGCCGGGGATGCAAGGAACGCACTCATCCTGGCCAGATTTACTTAGCCTGGTAAATCAAACTCTCTTGCCCCACAGCTTCTTACCTGAGCATCGACAATGGCCAAACCCTGCGGATTCCTAGCTATTTGACCAGCATCCTGACAACTGCAAGTAATCCTAAGCCCTCAATGTGAAAGCCCCACTCGCGAAATGACACACACCAGAACTGCAACAGTTGCCACCAGAATTTTTATGCACAAGAACCAATTGCTGGCATTTTTACAATATACACATTTCACACAAGTGACTACCCTTGTGACTACTTGTGCTTTATTTTCTTCTTACGCGTGCTCCTACGTAGTGATTCCCCTATGGCTTCAGCAGATGTGGAGGCCCCTTGCTCACATAGAAACATAGAAGATAGGAGCAGGAGTAGGCCATTCGGCCCTTCGAGCCTGCTCCGCCATTCAATGAGATCATGGCTGATCATCCAAATTCAGTACCTTGTCCCTGCCTTCTCCCCATATCCCTTGATCACTTTAGCCTCGAAATATATCCAACTCTTTCTTGAATATATTTAATGAACTGGCCTCTGATATACCTATCAATTCGTCCAATAAAAGCGACGAGTTAGGAACGTAACTAAAGGTTTTTATTGACTAAATAACAGAGCCCACCCTCGTGGGTGATCGGGTCCAACAAGGAGGAATACCAGCCAGTCGACTACCTTTATACCTGGGCAGGTAGGTGGAGCCATGGGCGGAGTCGGAGGTGGTCAGCCCAGGTATAACAGCGCGACAAGAGGCGACCTCGTATAGTGATACAACAGTGAGAACAGTGATAACAATACAACAGTGATAACTATAGTGTAACGATAGTGAACGATAAAAGTGGTTTACCACAGCCTCCACCGCCCTCTGTGGCAGAAAATTCCACAGGTTCACCACTCTCTGGGTGAAGAAATTCCTCCTCATTTCAGTCCTAAATGGCTTACCCCTTATCCTTAGACTATGACCCCTGGTTCTGGACTCCCCGACCATCAGAAACATCCTTTCTGCATCTAGTCTGTCCAGACCTGACAGAATTTTATAGGTTTCGATGCGATCCCCTCTCAATCTTCTAAACTCCAGTGAGTATAAGCCCAATCGACACAATCTCTCCTCGTACGTCATTCCTGCCATCCCAGGTATCAGCCTGGTGAATCTTCGCTGCACTCCCTCCATGGCAAGAACGTCCTTCGTCGGGTAAGGTGACCAAAACTGCACACAATACTCAAGGTGCGGCCTCACCAAGGCCCTGTACAACTGCAGCAAGACATCCTTGTTCTTGCACTCGAACCCTCTTGCTACGAAGGCCAACATACCATTTGCCTTCTTAACCGCCTGCTGCACCTGCATGCTTACCTTCAGCGACTGGTGCACAAGAACACCCAGGTCTCTTTGCACTTCCCCTTCTCCCAATCTATTGCCATCCAATAATAATCTGCCTTCCTGTTTTTGCCACCAAAGTGGATAACCTCACATTTATCCACATTATAGTGCATTTGCCATGTTTCTGCCCAATCACCCAACCTGTCCAAATCGTGCTGGAGTTTCATGACATCCTCCTCACAGCATACCCTCCCACCCAGCTTTGTGTCGTCTGCAAATTTGGAGATATTACATCCAATTCCCTCGTCCAGATCATTAATATATATTGTGAACAGCTGGGGTCCTAGGACCGATCCTTGCGGTACCCCACTAGTCACTGCCTGCCACTCGGAAAACAACCCGTTTATTCCAACTCTTTGCTTTCTGTCCGCCAATCAGTTCTCTATCTAAGTCAATACCTTGCCCCCAATCCCATGTGCCTTAGTTTTGCACGCTAACCTCTTATGCGGGACCTTATCGAAAGCCTTCTGAAAGTCCAAATACGCCACATCCACTGGTTCTCCCTTATCTATTTTACCAGTTACATCCTCAAAAAATTCCAGTAGATTAGTCAAGCATGATTTACCTTTTGTAAATCCATGTTGACTTTGTCCGATCCTGTCACTGCTTTCCAAGTGCTCTGCTATTACATCTTTTATAATGGACTCTAGCATTTTCCCCACTACCGATGTCAGGCTTACCGGTCTATAATTCCCCGCTTTTTCTCTGCCACCTTTTTTGAATAGTGGGGTATCATTAGCTACCCTCCAATCCATGGGTACTGTTCCAGAGTCTATTGAGTTCTGGAAGATGACCAGCAATGCATCTACTATTTCTAGGGCCACTTCCTTAAGTACCCTGGGATGTAGATTATCAGGCCCTGGGGATTTATCGGCCTTCAGTCCCATCAATTTTCCTAACACCATTTCCCTACAAATACTGATATCTTTCAGTTCCACCCTTTCATCAGACCCTATGTTCCGCGGTATTTCTGGGAGGTTATTTATGTCCTCCTTTGTGAAGGCAGAACCAAAATATGTATTTAGTTGGTCTGCCATTTCTTTGCTCCCCATTATAAATTCCCCCGATTCTGACTGCAAGGGACCTACACTTGACTTCACCAATCTTTTCCTCTTTACATATCTATAAAAGCTTTTACAGTCAGTTTTTATGTTCCCTGAAAGCTTACTCTCATATTCTATTTTCCCTTTCTTAATTAATCCCTTTGTCCTCCTTTGTTGAATCTTAAACTGCTCCCAATCCTCAGGATTATTGCTTTTTCTGGCCAATTTGGATGTCCTCTCCTTGGATCTTATGCTACCCCTAATTTACCTTGTTAGCCACGGTTGAGTCACCATTTTTGTTTTATTTTTATGCCAAACTGGGAGGAACAACTTCTGTAGTTCATCCATTCGGTCTTTGAATGCTTGCCATTGCCTATCCACCGTCAACCCTTTGAGTGACATTCCCCAATCAATCCTACCCAACTCGCTCCTCAGACCATCGTAGTTTCCTTTATTTAAATTGAGGACCCTAGTTTCTGAGTCGACTACTTCATTCTCCATCTTAATGAAGAATTCGATCATATTATGATCGCTCCGACCCAAGGGGCCTCGTACAACAAGATTGCTAATTAATCCTTTCTCGTTACATAATACCCAGTCTAAGATGGCCTGATCTCTGGTTGGTTCCTCGACATATTGGTCCAGGAAACCATCCCGTAAACACTCCAGGAATTCCTCCTCCACAGTATTGTTAATAATTTGGTTAGCCCAATCTATATGTAGCACTTTCCTGCTGCTCCTGTCTCGACACCTTTGGCGGGCGTCCTCTGGGGCGGCGAGTCTGTGAGGGCGCGTCAGCAGTCTGCTGCTGCTGCGGCTGTGCAGGGGTTGAGACGTCTATCTCACTTGGGTGTGGACACCGGCGGGGTCTGACTGAAAGCTCTGCAGTAGCATGGAAGTGTGAGCGCTTGGTGAGGAACCCCCACTTCCTTGAGGCCTGCTACCATCCTCCCTCTCATGGGTCAGCTCCCCCTCCGCGCCTGCAAGTGGCTTGAGAGCACATTGCTGCACATCAGGGGGGCCATGGGGACCCGTATCTGCAATGGCAGTCCTACTCAGAAGGACTTCCATGAAGGTCTGGTTTCTCTGTTCAATAGATGCCCATCGCTCCTCAAGAGATGTCATTCTATTCTGAACACTCACCATGTTTTCCATACCCTGGCAACTAACCTCCTCCATGGCCGTAGCCCTCCTCTCCTCGGCCGTAGCTCTCCTCTCCTCTACCGTAGCCAGCCTTACCACGGAGGCAGCAATCATTTCCATGTAGTTAGTCATCCTTTCCGTGTTGATGCATTCATGCGCCATTGACTCCACAAAGGCTCTGCTCATGTTCGCTGTGGACTCCTCCATTCGCTCCACACTCACAGCGACCCTGGAGACAAAACCTGCCAGCGACTCCTGCATCTATGCATGGAGTTCCATCACTTCTGATCTTATGGATGGACCCAGAGGCAGAGGTTCGACATGCAGCTGAGCTGAGCTGGCAGCGTCCTGTTCCCTCCGACGAGGACTCTCCACTGCTGTCCCTGTCTCCACAATCTGCTGATGCTCACTTGTGAGCTGTGATACAGCAGGTGACAACACTACTCTATGTCCCGAAGGTCCCCCCGAGGTGTGAGTGTCTGCGCTGGTGCTGGGTGCGCTTATTTCTGCTGACGCTGCGCCCTCAGAGGTTGCAGATTCCTCTGAGAAGTCTGGAATCTCAGGCTCTTCCTCCTGCACAGTGGGGACAGGGGCTCTCGATGGTCCTGTGGGGGAGTCAAGGAAAAAGTTACAGAAGTGATGCCAAGGTTACATGCACATTGCATTTTGCAGATGATCATAAGTCCATATGATGTAGCTTCAGAATCATTATCAGCGACTCATGCAATGTCATTGAGAAAGATGGAAAACTATTCTGTCACCAGCTTGCGGGGATGTACCTGTCTGTCCTTCCCCAACTTCCGCATCTGTATCAGCCCCGACAATCTCCAGGACGGCTTCCTCCCAGGAGGTGAGCTTGGCTAATGAGGGTGGCCCTCCTCCTGTGCTGGCTCGCTCTCTCCTGTTGTGAGCTCTCTTCTCCTGCAATGAGGGAGACAAGTGGAGGTTGAGTGAGAATGAAGGAGTGAGTGCAGAGATTGCATAGCATAGATACTTAGAAGGAGACAAAGATGGAGTGAGGTTGATAGGCCAAGGGGCCTCCCTGTGTGTTGTCAGTTGTGTTCAAAGCATCAGAGTGAGAGGGAGTGCGAGGGCTGCATGGTCGAATAGTTAGGTGAATGTGAGCATAGAGAGAGAGGGAATGGCTAAGGGTGCATGGATGTGAGTGTCAAGTGGAATGTGGAGGAAGAGATTGCTAAAGCTGAGTGCTGGTGAGGAAAGGCAATGGGGATCAGATTGAGGGTGATGGAAACTTCATACTTACTTTTCCAGTACAATGAAGGTCATGGAATCTTTTCCTGCACTGCATCCAGGTGCGCCGTGTGAGCCCCAAGGAGTTGACTTCCCCAGCCACCTGTAGCCACACAGCCTTGGTCTGACTCGGAGGCCTCTTCCTCCCTGAAGAAGGGAACAGGACCTCCCTGTGGGCCCTAGCCCCATCCAACAATGTCTGCAGTGATGCCTCATCAAATTTAGGCGCAGCTCCTGCCCTCCCGCTGACCATTGTTCCTGCAGGCTCCTGTGCCATCATAAGGGGAAAGCTTGGAAGCTTGCAGAGGAAGCAAAGCTTGCTGTGGAGCTTAAATGCAGCAGCAATGATGACGTCATCGGAGGGGACTTGTAGTCATGAAAAACCCATTTGCAAAGGCTTCCCACACGTTGGAAATCAATTGGCCAACTGAGTTAAAATTGCATCAATCTCACACATCCATTTAGATTCGCCTGTGAAACCTGGCGTGAAGACTATTGGCTTGCTGACCATCAGCTGCAGGTCCAACATTAAAGAGGATATTTGATCAGTCATCATTTGCAGGCGGCAGGACTTTGTTATCTTGGGTCTGGTGCAACTTTTACCAGGCCAACCACACCTGTGGAAGGTTGGAGCCTCACACACTTCTCCAGTGTCACCTCCTGCGAGACTCCTCTCGCCACCCTCACTCAGCGCTTCCTCAACTGAGGCATCTACCAGAAGCATTAGAGGACCTCCAGCCCCATTCGCGAAATGACACACGCCACAACTGCAGAAGTTGCCATCTGAATTTTTATGAAAAACAAACAACTGATGGCATTTTTACAAAATACACAGCATTTCACCCAAGTGACTACCCTGGTGACTATTTGTGCTTTATTTTCCTCTTGGAATGAATTTTCCTAGGTAGTTAACCATGCCAAGGGCCCGCTGAACCCCTTTCTTGTCCTTTGGTTTCTCCATGTCATGTATAGCCTTTATCTTTGACTTGTCTGGCTGAATCCCCTCTGTAGAGATCTTGTCTCCGAGGAATGTGATTTAATTGACACTGAACTGACATTTGTCTTTATTTAGTTTGAGTCCATATTGCTGTATTCTCTGAAGTGTTTTCTCCAGTCTGGTGTCGTGCTGCCCCTGAGTGGAACCCCATACTACCAGATCATCCACGTACACCCGCACTCCCTCCAGGCCCTCGATGATTTGCTCCATTGCTCTGTGAAAGATTTCTGGGGTGGAGCTAATACCAAAGGGCAGACGCTGGTAGGAGTATCGACCAAACGGGGTGTTAAAAGTGCACAGCTTAGCACTTTCTTCATCAAGTTTCAACTGCCAGAAACCATGCAAGGCGTCCATCTTGGAGAAGACTTTCGCTTCTGTCATTTCGCTGACTATTTCCTCTATCTTTGGAATTTGGTAGTGCTCTCTTTTGATATTGGCATTAAGGTCCTTGGGATCCATGCAGACACGCAATTTATCAGTTTTCTTTGAATTGACGCAGACCATGGAATTTACCCAGTCAGTCGGTTCCTCAATTTTCTTTATAACAGCTAGTCCCTCCATGCGGTCTAGCTCTTTCCTCAGTTTTTCACGGAGAGCCACTGGAACTCTCCTGGGTGCGTGAATCACAGGTTGTGCATCCTCTCTCAGTTTGATGGAGTATGTAAAGGGCAGTGCTCCGAAACCCTGAAATACATCTGCATATTTGTGTGCTATAGTCTTATGAGTCAGATTTATACTATCTTGGGGGGCATTCTGCACACAGTTCAGTTCATTGATAGTATAGACTCATTTTACCAAGCCCAAATCCACACAGGCCTTATCCCCCAACAATGACTCATGTCCTTCAGGCACTATAACAAAGGTCAAAGGGTGAATGTGATTTTTTTACCTTAACATTCAGCCTACACGTTCCTTTTGTTTCAATGCTTTGTCCATTGTATGCCTTCAAAGACACTGTCTTGTTCAGTATTTTAGGTCGCACTTTGAGATTCCGTGCATCACTCCAACTTATGAGGTTTGCCTTAGCACCTGTATCTAGCTTAAAGGGAACAATGGTGCCATTTACCAGCAAGGGAGCTATCCAAACTTCAGTCTGTGGTCCTACAGAGTGCACTTCTTTAGCATTTTTGCCCTGTTTTGACTCATTTTGCACCATTCCAACAAACAAAGTCTCCGCTCCTGTCTCTTCAGTCGCAATAGCATGCACTGTCTTTTTACTTTCAGTTTTCGCTTCCCAAAAACACATCTTGGCAAAGTAATCCTGCCTTTACATTTTGCACAGTTCTTCCCATAAGCAGGACACTGTCTGGCTACGTGTTTATTACCGCACCGTCTGCATTCGTAAGGCGTCATCGTCTTGAACTCCATGGGCCCCCTTGTGTCCCGTTTGTGTACCACATCCACCGGCAGGTTTTTCAACCCCAGGGCGCTCCCGCTCGCTGCTGTGCTGCTCCCTTCGAAAGTTTTCGTGTGCATGGCTGAGAGTTCACTAGCATGACTAATTTTCACTGCTGCATCCAAATTTAGGTCATTGTCTCTAAGCATTCTCTCCCTCACCTTCTTGTCGAGTATTCCAAAAAGGACTTGATCGCGTATCATCGATTCCTTCAGGTCCCTAAAGTTGCATCTTTGTGCTTTTATTTTCAAGTCCGTCAAAAAAAATCAAAGGATTCTCCTTGCTTTTGCACGCGAGAGTGAAACACGAATCTCTCATACGTTTCATTCTTTTTTGGAGTGCAGTATTCGTCGAACCGTTCTATCACTTTGTCCAGTTCATTTTTATCATCTTTGGCTGCAAACGTAAATGTATTAAACAGCTCGATTGCCTGCGAGGAACCCACTGTTAGCAACAAAGCTACTTTACGTGTTCCAGAGCTAGTCGAAGCGTCAATCGCTGTGAGGTAGAGAAGAAAGCCTTGCTTGAAGACACGCCAATTTTCATCCACATTTCCCTCTAGTTGCAGGCTAGCCAGAGGTTTTATTCCTACCATTGTTGTAGTATGTCCTTATCGTGAGTTCTATAAATCCTGGTACCATGTAATGTTATCTTAATAACGTAATTACGAGTCTCCCAAGCAGTTGTAGTGGAGTGCCATTTATTCAGTCCTGACTCTGTGTCTCGTAGTACAGTACTTCAAGCATGGCCAAGATTGCGTTGGATCCTGCCCCGGGATATGACATCAGCCGTCAACCAGCTGTCAATCAAACCCCGCTGTCTTTACGACAGCTACGGTTATCCGTACACCCACCAGGCGTGTTTTACGTGGGAAAAGGGTTAAAAATGCAAGGGCCTGTTAAACTGGCATTATAAAGGCCAATTATTGCTGATTAAGGGCCTTAAAGACCAGTCCCGGCTGTTGCAGGCGGGACTGATTCGGGACCATCAGACACACCTAGGTTAAAAATGTTAGGGGTCGGGAACCAGGCAGGGGGGTCCTGCCCGCCAGTTTTAGCGATTTTAACCCCCCACACGCCTCAAAGCTCAGTTAAAATCGATCCCAGAGGGTGTCTGGGCCCCTGGTATATCTACAGAGAGACACACAGACCTGTGTCTGGGCTCCTGGTATATCTACAGAGAGACACACAGACTTGTGTCTGGGCTGCTGGTATAACTACAGACAGACACAGAGCTGTGTCTGGGCTCCTGGTATATCTAGAGAGTGACACAGAGTGTTTCTGGGCCCCTGATATATCTACAGAGAGACACAGAGCTGTGTCTGGGCTCATGGTAAATCTACAGAGACAGACACAGAGCTATGTCTGGGCCCCTGGTATATCTACAGCGTGACACAGAGTGTGTCTGGGCCCCTGGTATATCTACAGAGAGACAAAGAGTGTATCTGGGCCCCTGGTATATCTACAGAGACACAGAGGGTTTGATTCTCAGTGTGCCCTGAGGCGGGCTTTTAGGCGTGCGGGGGGCTAAAATCCCGAAAGTGACAGCCTTCAGCTTTCAGTGCCGGCGAGATTTCTAACTGAGTCTGCATAGAATGACTCAGGTTAGAAGTAAGCCTGTCAGTGTTTGACAGCTTCAAGCAGCTGTGAAACACTGATATTTCATCTGTCAACACGTCTTGACAGATGAAATTTCAGTCTGTGACGTCATCTGTTGCCGGGTTGCCCTTAATTGGCCTGCTGACCTGCTGGGCGGGCTCAACCAGGTCAATCAAGTGAAAATTGCATGGATTGGCCGCATCTTGATGGAGGCGTGACTACAACGCGAAAGTTGTAGTCCCGCCTCCTTCCCGATTTCTGAATGAAAATCCAGCCCAAAGTGTGTCTGGGCCCGTGGTATATCTACAGAGTGACACAGAGTGTGTCTGGGCCCCTGGTATATCTACAGAGAGACACAGAGCTGTGTCTGGGCTCCTGGTATATCTACAGAGAGAAACAGAGTGTGTCTGGGCCCCTGGTATATCTACACAGAGACACAGAGCTGTGACTGGGCCCCTGGTATCTCTACAGAGAGACACAGAGTGTGTCTGGGCCCCTGGTATCTGTACAGAGAGACACAGAGTGCGTCTGGGCCCCTGGTATATCTACAGAGTGAAACAGAGTGTGTCTGAGCCCCTGGTATATCTACAAAGAGTCACGGAGCTGTGTCTGGGCCCCTGGTATATCTACAGAGATAAATGTAAGAAGTCACACAACACCAGGTTATAGTCCAACAGTTTTATTTGAAATCACAAGCTTTCAGAGCGCTGCTCCTTCGTCAGGTGAAGTGGAGAGATGCAGAAAGACACAGCTTATATAGTCAGAGAATAATGCCAGATGATTACAGGTAATCTTTCTAACTGCCATTTATCACACCTCGGCAGAGAGATAATCACAGCAATCAAAGGTGTGAATGGTGTCCAAATAGGTTAGTTAGGAAAACATTACATCAAAGAACAATGAGGTCGGGTCACAAGGGGTCAAATGTTGCAGATGCTGGGCTCTGTATGAAAAACAAAAAACAGGCAAAAAAGCATTTTTTTGCTGGAAATCACAGCAGGTCTGGCCGCATCTGTGTGGAGAGAACAAGCCAATGACGACTCGAGTCTGGATGACCCTATGTCAGGTGGGGTTACATGTAGCGTGACATGAACCCAAGATCCCAGTTGAGGCCGTCCTCATGAGTGCGGAACTTGGCTATCAGTTTCTGCTCGATGATTTTGCGTTGTCGTGTGTCTCGAAGGCCACCTTGGAGAATGCTTACCCGAAGATCGGAGGCTGAATGTCCTTGACTGCTGAAGTGTTCCCCGACTGGGAGGGAACACTCCTGCCTGGCGATTGTTGCGCGGTGTCCGTTCATCCATTGTCGCAGTGTCTGCATGGTCTCGCCGATGTACCATGCTCCGGGGCATCCTTTCCTGCAACGTATGAGGTAGACAACATTGGCCGAGTCACATGAGTATGTACCATGTACCTGGTGGGTGGTGTCCTCATGTGTGATGATGGTATCTGTGTTGATGATCTGGCATGTCTTGCAGAGGTTGCCGTGGCAGGGTTGTGTGGTGTCGTGGTCGCTGTTCTCTTGAAAGCTGGGTAATTTGCTGCGAATGATGGTCTGTTTGAGGTTAGGCGGCTGTTTGAAGGTGAGTAGTGGAGGCGTGGGGATGGCCTTAGCGAGGTGTTCATCGTCATCGATGACATGTTGAAGGCTGCGAAGAACATGGCGTAGTTTCTCCGCTCCAGGGAAGTACTG
Organism: Somniosus microcephalus; assembly: GCF_052327205.1. Classification (NCBI taxonomy): domain Eukaryota; kingdom Metazoa; phylum Chordata; class Chondrichthyes; order Squaliformes; family Somniosidae; genus Somniosus; species Somniosus microcephalus. The sequence continues at coordinate 92,616,909 of NC_140994.1, read as the reverse complement.
GACGATGAAGGGTACTCTGTTGGTTGTGTCCCGTGTTTGTCTTCTGAGGAGGTCTATGCGATTTTTTTGCTGTGGCCCGTCGGAACTGTCGATCGACGAGTCGAGCGTCATATCCCGTTCTTACGAGGGTGTCTTTCAGCGTCTGTAGGTGTCCATCGCGTTCCTCCTCATCTGAGCAGATCCTGTGTATTCGCAGGGCTTGTCCATAGGGGATGGCTTCTTTAACGTGGCTAGGATGGAAGCTGGAGAAGTGGAGCATCCTGAGGTTGTCCGTGGGCTTGTGGTAGAGTGAAGTGCTGACGTGTCCGTCTTTGATGGAGATTCGTGTGTCCAAGAATGAAACCGATTCTGAGGAGTAGTCCATGGTGAGTTTGATGGTGGGATGGAGCTTGTTGATGTTATCGTGTAGTCTTTTCAGTGATTCTTCGCCGTGGTCCATAGGAAGAAAATGTCGTCGATGTATCTGGTGTATCGCGTTGGTTGGAGGTCCTGTGTAGTGAAGAAGTCTTGCTCGAACTTGTGCATGAAGGTGTTGGCGTATTGGAGTGCGAATTTGGTCCCCATGGCTGTTTCGTGTGTTTGGGTAAAGAACTGGTTGTCGAAGGTGAAGACATTGTGGTCAAGGATGAAGCGAATGAGTTGTAGGATGGAGTCTGGAGATTGGCTGTTGTTGGTGTTGAGTACTGAGGCTGTCGCAGCGATGCCGTCATCGTGGGGGATACTGGTGTAGAGTACCGAGACGTCCATCATGGCGAGGAGTATTCCTGGTTCAACTGGTCCGTGGGTGCTTAGTTTCTGTAAGAAGTCTGTAGTGTCGCAACAGAAGCTGGGGGTTCCCTGTACGATGGGTTTCAGGATGCCCTCGACGTATCCAGAGAGGTTCTCACACAGGGTTCCATTGCCTGATACGATAGGACGTCCGGGTGTGTTGGCTTTGTGTATCTTTGGGAGGCAGTAGAAGTCTCCCACGCGGGGAGTACGTGGGATGAGAGCGCGTAGGATGCTTTGAAGGTCTGGATCGAAGGTCTTGATCAGTCTGTTGAGTTGGCAGGTGTGTTCTTTGGTTGGATCTGCGGGTAACTTTCTGTAGTGTTCCTGGTTGTCCAGTTGTCGGTATGCTTCTTTGCAATAGTCCGTTCTGTTCTGTATGATGATGGCTCCTCCTTTGTCTGCTGGTTTGATGACGATGTTGCGGTTGGTCTTGAGAGCGTGGATGGCGTTGCGTTGTGCTCGGGTGACATTCTGGACTGTCTTGTGAGTGCGGCTGATGAATCTGGCATTGATGCATCTCCTGACAGCTTGAGCATACATGTCAAGCTTAGGGCAGTGACGCTCCGGAGGGGTCCAATTTTACTCTTTCTTCTTCGGTTGCTGCACTGCGGATCCCTCTGTCTGCTGTTCCAGATCATTGGTTGTCTCATTGGGTTCGCTGTTGACATCTTGGGATTTGTGGAAGAATTCCCGGAGCCTCATTCTCCTGATGAATTCCTCTGTGTCTGCCGCGAGACCGATGGGGTCCATTTTGGTGGTGGGGCAGAAATTGAGCCCTCGGCTGAGAACTTCAGTTTCATCTGGTTGAAGGGTGTGGTCGGACAAGTTGACGATGGACTTCCCTGTGGTTTCAACCATGGTACCGGGGGAGGCTTGGTTGCTGCTGGTGGTGATGCCGAGTTTCTCAAGCTTCCTGTTCTTGGTGTGCATGTAGGCAGTGTAGTTCCATTGCCTCATCTGTTTGGCGGTGTCTCGTAGCTGGTCTGCTGTGTCCTGAGCACAGGTTGAGAACATGGACTCTATCTTGGTTTCGAGGTTGCGGCGTCTGCTGTAGAGCTAGCGTACGAGATGGTTGAGGAGTGTGCGGGAGGTACGACGGCAGAGTCTCTCAGCGTAGTCTGTGTTGTAGGTCGACTTGAGTGGGTTCATGATCTGTAGTCCTTTCGGGATCTTGTCTGCTTTCTTGCATCTCTGTAGAAACTTGGGCCTAGAAATTGAGTTTTGGCGCAGCCAGGGCTTTAGCGCCAGAAGTTAGTGCCGGAGCTAAGTCGCGCTGGTCGGGCCCAAAATTCAATAATTCTGCGCCCAAACGGCTGCCGGCGCTGCTGAGAGGTGTTTGCGCCTGAAAACTGGCGCTACGTGCTGAATATCGGCGCTATTCCGGCGCTGCGGCGCCCGCTGCGGTGCGGCAGGTTCGGGAAGTGCAGGCCTCCTCCTTCCCTTAAGGAGGAGCTGCCTGCACCCGGCCACGGCCCGCGAAAATCGTTCTAAAAATGAGCCCGGCACCTCGGACAAGTGCCGGGCTTGCTTCTGTTCCGGGGGGGGGGGGCGGGGGGAAGTCCGGGGAGGGAGCTGCGGCCAGGCGGCCGGCGGGAAAGTGGCCGGCCGCCGCGGGGCCTTTAATGCGCCGGCGCAAAGTCAGGTAAGACTCTGTTGCCAAAGTCTTAGTTGCGGCTGCCACGGGCGAGGCGGCCGCAACTGAATTTCGGCGCTGGGGCCCGTCGCCATGGCAACCGGGACGCTGCGCACACCGATGACGTCATCGGTGCCGGCGCAGCGCTACCGGTCTAGCGCGACGGAAGGGCCCCAGGCAATTTCGGCGCCGGCGCCAATTGCAGCGCTAGGCCCTCTAGCGCCGCAAAAGCGGCGCTAAGGCAACTCAATTTCTAGGCCTTGATGTCTGTGTCGATATGCGCGATCTTCTTGGAGATCCTCTCCACTTTGAGCCGGCAGTTTGTGGTGTCAATAGTAGCCATGGTGTGGAGATGCTGGTGTTGGACTGGGGTGGGCAAATGTAAGAAGTCACACAACACCAGGCCATTTATCACACCTCATTGTTCTTTGATGTAATGTTTTCCTGACTAACCTATTTGGACACCATTCACAACTTTGATTGCTGTGATTATCTCTCTGCCGAGGTGTGATAAATGGCAGTTAGAAAGATTACCTGTAATCATCTGGCATTATTCTCTGACTATATAAGCTGTGTCTTTATGCATCTCTCCACTTCACCTGACGAAGGAGCAGCACTCCGAAAGCTTGTGATTTCAAATAAAACTGTTGGACTATAACCTGGTGTTGTGTGACTACTTACATTTGTCCACCCCAGTCCAACACCGGCATCTCCACACCATATCTACAGAGAGACACAGAGCTGTGTCTGGGCTCATGGTAAATCTACAGAGAGAGACACAGAGTGTATCTGGGCCCCTGGTATATCTACAGAGAGACACAAAGTGTGTCTGGGCTCCTGGTATATCTACAGAGAGACGCAGAGTGTGTCTGGGCCCCTGGTATATCTACAGAGAGACACTGGCCCCGATTTTCGGCTTATGTGGGGAATGGTCGGATTTCCCCGAATGTGGGGTTTCTGACACACATAAAAAAGTGTCAGCCAGCTCCACGCAATTTTCCCTCAATTGGCCAATTAATTCCCAGCATGTGGGGAGCCTTGCTAATTGTCCAATTCGAGTCAGAAATCCCCACAATATGATGTCATCATTCGTGGTGCTTTCAAGCTCCATAGCAAGCACTACATCCTCTGAAGGCTTCCAAATGAACCATACAGGATGGCAGAGGAGCCTACAGCAGCTGTGGCCAGTGCCAGACCCCGAGCTGCCTCCAAATTCGACGAGGCTTCACTGCAGGCATTATTGGATGGGGTTAGGGCCCACAGGGTGGTCCTCTTCCCTAGGTCAGGGAGGAAGAGGCCTCCCACTGAGACCAATGCTGCATGGATGCAGGTGTCAGCAGATGCCAACTCGCTGGGAGTCACCAGAAGAACCTTGGCATTACATCTCTATCTCCTTTCTTTACTCCCCCACAGTACCATTCAGAGCCCCCGTCCTCACTGTGGAGGAGGAAGAGGCTGTGCAGCCAGACTCCTCAGAGGAAGCTCCAACCACTGAGGGTGCAGCATCAGCAGAAGTAAGCGCACCCAGCACCAGCGCAGACACTCACACCTTGGGGGGACCTTCAGGACATAGAGTAGTGTTGTCACCTGGTGTTTCACAGCTCACAAGTGAGCCTCAGCAGATTCTGGAGACAGGGACAGCAGTGGAGAGTCCTCGTCGGAGGGCACAGGACTCTGCCAGCTCAGCTCAGCTGCACTGCATAGCGACCCTCTGCCTCTGGGTCCATCCGCAAAAGAAGAGGTGATGGATCTCCATGCACAGATGCAGGAGTCTCTGGCAGGTTTTGTCTCCAGGGTCGCTGCGAGTGTGGAGCGAATGGAGGAGTCCATAGCGACCATGAGAAGAGCCTTTGTGGAGTCATTGGCGCATGAACGCATCACCATGGAAAGGTTGGCAACCTCCATGCAGGAGATAAGGTGACTGTCTGTGTGGAGTTTGCACATTCTCCCCGTGTTTGCGTGGGTTTCCTCCGGGTGCTCCGGTTTCCTCCCACAGTCCAAAAATGTGCGGGTTAGGTTGATTGGCTATGATAAATTGACCCTTAGTGTTAGGGGGATTAAATATGTGGGGTTACAGGGATCGGGTGGGATATGTGTCGGTGCAGGCTCGATGGGCCGAAATGGCCTCTATCTGCACTGTGGGGTTTCTGTGATTCTGTGATTTCTGTGATAACTCACCAGGGTACGGAAAACATGGTGAGTGCTCATAAGAGAATGACATCTCTTGAGGAGCGTTGGCCATCTGTTGAACAGAGAAACCAAATCTCCATGGAAGTCTTTCTGAGTAGGACTGCCAGTGCAGAAATGGGTCCCACTGGCCCCCTAAAGTGCAGCAAGGTGCTCTCAAGCCACTTCCAAGTGCTGGCCCCTTCTGGCCTGTGCAGCTTCAGGTGAGTGAGCAGCAGCCTGGTGCTCCTGGTGCTCATCCTGCTGTTCCTGGTTCTGCTGCTGCCACCTCTGCTGTTGGAGATCCTCTAATGCCAGGAAGGGAAGGTATCAAAGGCCTCCCATGCTTCTGGCAGATGCCTCCGTTGAGGGGGCGCTGAGTTAGGGTGGTGAGAGGGGCTTCCCAGGAGCTCACACTAGAGAAGTGTGTGAGGCTCCAACTTTCTACAGCTGCTCCTAAGGCTTCAAAAATTCCCCCAAGCCTTGATCAACAAGGTCCTGCAGTCTGCAAATGCTGCCTATTTAAATCTCTTCAGCCCTCAGCGACCTGCTGCTGCAAGCAAGCAAGCCAGCTGTTTTCACACCAGCTCTCATCGGCGGGGTTCCCCGCAGGCATGTTTCATGTGGGGAAAGCCCCAAAGTTGCAACAGCCCCGGAAAATCTTCCTTAACAAGGTGATTGTAATGTTATCTTAGTAACGTAATTACGAGTCTCACAAGCAGTTGTTGAGGAGAACCATTTTATTCAGTCCTGCTTCTGTGTCTCCCAGTACAGTCTGAAAGCATGGCCAAGATGGCGTCGGATCCCGCCCCCGGATATGACATCAGCCGTCAACCAGCTGTCAATCAAACCCCCGCTGTCCTTACAACAGCTACGGTTATCCTTACATCTTCCCCCTTCAAAGAAGACATAACACAGTAACAACATAACACATAGAACTTGTTAACATCATATAGAACCAGTCAGTGTAACTAATTGCAGGTAGGTATAAACCTTACCCACACCCATGAGTCCATTAACTGTTTACAGTCTTATCAATCCCTGTCTACAGGTCAAGTTTAACTACAGGCTTTCTGGTGCGCTGTGACCTGCGTGGCTGGACGGGTGTTTGCTGAACCACCCCAGTTGTATCCACATTATCATTATTGTGTCCTTCGTCTCCTTGTGGCATTTCCCTCATCTCGTCTCTTTGTGGCATTTCCCTCATCTTGTCATCCTCTCCGTCCTCCTGAGGCTGAAAGGTCTGTGTGGTTTTCAGTGGGTGCCTCCTGTTTCTGCGAAGCACATTGCCGTTCTCTGTCATGACACTTTATGACCTGGGGGCGACCTGTTGTAGAACTGTGGCTCTTTTAGGCCATGACTCAGGCCCTTCAATGCGGACTATATCCTTCTCCTGTAGCGGCACTAGTGTAGTGGCTGTGCGATCATGAAGTGTTTTTTGTTTCTGTTGTAGCTTACGAGCCTTGTCTGCCCAAACCTCATCTCTGTGGTCAGGTGTGACATAACTGGGAAGTCGTGTACGGATTTTCCGACCCAGTAAGAGCTCAGCTGGAGACTTGCCACTTGCTTGCGTGCCCACCCTGTACGACATCAGGGCCAGATATGGGTCAGTGTTGCTGTGTGCTGCTTTCTTTAATAGTCTTTTCACAATCTGTACCCCCTTCTCCGCCTTTCCATTAGCCTGAGGATAGAGCGGGCTGGAGGTTACATGATTAAACTCATACTCTGAAGCAAATAACTGAAACTCATGACTGGCATAGGGAGGGCCATTATCAGAGACCAGGGTTAGAGGGATGCCCTGCCTGGCAAAGATTGACTTCAGGTGAGTTATCACAGCTCTTGATGTAGTACTGGACAAGAGAGCAATCTCTGGATAATTGGAATAATAATCAATAACTAACAAATAGTCTTTTCCTTCATAGTGAAATATATCAGTTCCGACCTTTTCCCAAGGTTGTGATGGGAGCTCTGTGGTAATGAGGGGCTCTTTTGTTTGCTTGTAGTGATACTCCTGACATGTAGCACACTCGCTGATCAACTGGTCAATATCAGAGTTCATGTTTGGCCAGTAGAGTGCCTCACGTGCTCTCCTTTTCGATTTTTCTGCACCCAGATGCCCTTTGTGTATCCTGTTGAGCATTTCTCGTTGCATAGAGGCGGGCACTACTATCCTGTCACACTTAAGCAGTAATCCATTGACCACAGAGAGCTCAGACTGAATGTGATAATATTGTTTACATGACCCTTTCTTCCAGCCCTCTTGAAGATTTTTCATTACTTTACTCAGCACTGGGTCCTTTGATGTCTCTGTGACTATCACTGATAGTTTCTCCTGTGTAGCGGGCAATGCTGCGTAGACCATATCCACATGAAGAGCCACATCCTCTTCTGTTTCACTGTTTTGTGTGGCATACGGCGCAGCCCTGGATAGTGTGTCTGCAATGAACATTTGTGTCCCTGGCACGTATGTTAGCTCGAAATCGTAACGTTGAAGTCTCATCATCAGGCGTTGTATCCGTGGTGACATGTCACACAGATTCTTCTTTGCGATCCCTAGCAGTGGCTTATGGTCCGTTTCTAAGATAACCTTGGGAAGACCATAGATGTAGGTATGACATTTTTCACACCCAAATGCCAAGTCAAGGCACTGCTTCTCGATCTGCATGTACCGGCACTCTGTAGCCGTCATGGAGCGTGACGCATACGCCACTGGTCGCCATTCTCCTTCATCTTCCTGTAGAAGGACAGACCCTAATCCATTCTTAGAGGCATCTGTGGACACTTTTGTCCTCTTTTTAGGGCAGAAGAACTTCAGTAGGGGTTCACTTGCTAGAATGTGTAGCAGCCCCTTCCATTCTCTCTCATGTTCATGCCCCCATTGGAACTCAGTCTCTTGGTGCAGCAGTTTTCTCAGATGAACAGTTTTCTCTGCTAGATTTGGAATGAATTTTCCTAGGTAGTTAACCATGCCAAGGGCCCGCTGAACCCCTTTTTTGTCCTTTGGTTTCTCCATGTCATGTGTAGCTTTTACCTTTGACTTGTCTGGCTGAATCCCCTCTGTAGAGATCTTGTCTCCGAGGAATGTGATTTCATTGACACCGAACTGACATTTGTCTTTATTTAGTTTGAGTCCATACTGCTGTATTCTCTGAAGTGTTTTCTCCAGTCTGGTGTCGTGCTCCCCTTGAGTGGAGCCCCATACTACCAGATCATCCACGTACACCCGCACTCCCTCCAGGCCCTCGATGATTTGCTCCATTGCTCTGTGAAAGGTTTCTGGGGCGGAGCTAATACCAAAGGGCAGACGTTGGTAGGAGTATCGACCAAATGGGGTGTTAAAAGTGCACAGCTTAGCACTTTCTTCATCAAGTTTCAACTGCCAGAAACCATGTGAGGTGGCCATTTTAGAGGAGACTTTCACTTCTGTCATTTCGCTGACTATTTCCTCTGTCTTTGGAATTTGGTAGTGCTCTCTTTTGATATTGGCATTAAGGTCCTTGGGATCCATGCAGACACGCAATTTATCAGTTTTCTTTGAATTGACGCAGACCATGGAATTTACCCAGTCAGTCGGCTCCTCAATCTTCTATATGACAGCTAGTCCCTCCATGCGATCTAACTCTTTCCTCAGTTTTTCACGGAGAGCCACTGGAACTCTCCTGCGTGCGTGAATCACAGGTTGTGCATCCTCTCTCAGTTTGACGGAGTATGTAAAGGGCAGTGCTCCGAAACCCTGAAAGAGATCTGCATATTTGTGTGCTATAGTCTCAAGAGACAAATTTGTCGTATCTTGGGGGGCACTCTGCACACAGTTCTGTTCATTGATAGTATAGACTCATTCTACCAAGCCCAAATCCACACAGGCCTTGTCCCCCAACAGTGACTCATGTCCTTCAGGCACTATAACAAAGGTCAAAGGGTGAATGTGATTTTTTACCTTAACATTCAGCCTACACGTTCCTTTTGTTTCAATGCTTTGTCCATTGTATGCCTTCAAAGACACAGTCTTGTTCAGTATTTTAGGTCGCACTTTGAGATTCCGTGCATCACTCCAACTTATGAGGTTTGCCTTAGCACCTGTATCTAGCTTAAAGGGAACAATGGTGCCATTTACCAGCAAGGGAGCTATCCAAACTTCAGTCTGTGGTCCTACAGAGTGCTCTTCATTAGCATTGTTGCCCTGTTTTGACTCATTTTGCACCATTCCAACAAACAAAGTCTCCGCTCCTGTCTCTTCAGTCGCAATAGCATGCACTGTCTTTTTACCTTCAGTTTTCTCTTCTAAAAAACACATCTTGGCAAAGTGATTCCTGCGTTTACATTTTGCGCAGTTCTTCCCATAAGCAGGACACTGTCTGGCCATGTGTTTATAACCGCACCATCTTCATTCGTAAGGCGTCATCGTCTTGAACTCCGTGGGCCCTCTTGTGTCCCTTTTGTGTATCACATCCACTGGCAGGTTTTTTAGCCCCAGGTCGCTCTCTTCTGCTATGCTACTCCCTTCGAATGTTTTCATGTGCATGGCTGAGAGTTCACTAGCATGACTAATTTTCACTGCTGCATCCAAATTTAGGTCATTATCTCTAAGCATTCTCTCTCTCACCGTCTTGTCGAGTATTCCAAAAACAACTTGATCGCGTATCATCGATTCCTTCAGGTCCTTAAAGTTGCATGTTTGTGTTTTTAATTTCAAGTCCATCAAAAAAATCAAAGGATTCTCCTTGCTTTTGCACGCGGGAGCGAAACACGAATCTCTCATACGTTTCTTTCTTTTTTGGAGCACAGTATTTGTCGAACCGTTCTATCACCTTGTCCAGATCATTTTTATCATCTTCGGCTGCAAACGTAAATGTGTTAAACAGCTCGATTGCCTGCGAGCAACCCACTGTTAGCAACAAAGCTACTTTACATGTTCCAGAGCTAGTCGAAGCGTCAATCGCTGTGAAGTAGAGAAGAAAGCGTTGCTTGAAGACACACCAATTTTCATCCACATTTCCTTCTAGTTGCAGATTAACCGGAGGTTTAATTCCTTCCATTGTTGTAGTATGTCCTTATCGTGAGTTCTATAAATCCTGGTACCATGTAATGTTATCTTAGTAACGTAATTACGAGTCTCACAAGCAGTTGTTGAGGAGAACCATTTTATTCAGTCCTGCTTCTGTGTCTCCCAGTACAGTCTGAAAGCATGGCCAAGATGGCGTCGGATCCCTCCCTCGGATATGACATCAGCCGTCAACCAGCTGTCAATCAAACCCCGCTGTCCTTACAACAGCTACGGTTATCCTTACAGTGATCATTGGTGATTAGTGCTCCGACGAGCAGTCACGCCAGCGGCGGCCGGGACTGAAGCGGGTGACGGAGAAATGGCGGTCCGAAAGTCGGACAGGGTGGGGAATCAGGCGGGGGGGGGAGGGTCCCGACCCGCATTTTCCGCGATTTTCGGACCCCGGCCGCATGAAATGACGCCTGACGGCTGCCAGAAAATCGGGGCCACAGAATGTGTCTGGGCTCCTGGTACATTTACAGAGAGAAACAGAGTGCATCTGGGCCCCTGGTATAGCTAGCGAGAGAGACACAGAGCTGTGTCTGGGCCCCTGGTAGCTCTACAGAGAGACACAGAGTGTGTCTGGGCCCCTGGTATATTTACAGAGAGACATAAAGCTGTGTCTGCACTCCTGGTATATCTACAGTGAGACACAGAGTGTGTCTGGACCCCTGGTATATCTACAGAGAGACACAGAGTGTATCTGGGCTCCTGGTATATCTACAGTGAGACACAGAATGTGTCTGGGCCCCTGGTATATCTACAGAGAGACACAGAGTGTATCTGGGCCCCTGGTATATCTACAGAGAGACACAGAGTGTGTCTGGACCCCTAGTATCTCTTCAGAGAGACAGAGAGTGTGTCTGGGCTACTGGTATATTGACACAGAGACACAGAGTGTGTCTGAGCCCCTGGTATATCTACAGAGAGACACAGAGTGTGTCTGGACTCCTGGTATATCTACAGAGAGACACAAAGCTGCGTCTGTGCTCCTGGTATATCTACAGAGAGACACAGGGTGTGTCTGGGCCCCTGGTATATCTGCAGAGAGTCACAGAGATGTGTCTGTGCCCCTGTTATATCTACAGAGATGTAATGATCAGTAACCTGTCATTCTGGAATGGTACACTAGGTGGTGCTGTATGTATATAAGAGTGGGCTACCCATGATGCACTAGGCTACCCACAAGGCAGCAGTCCAGATGGAGGCCTCTACAGATACTGTACCTAGTCCACATGTGCTCAATAAAGTGTCTAGCAAAAGCTAGCTGTTCTTAATAAAAACGACTAGTTATTAATGAACATAACATGGTACCAGGATTGGTAAGATCTGCTGAATATTGTGCAATGCGACATGGAGAATTTGAAGCCACCAGAGCGTTTGAAACTCACAGGAAATGTCGACTACAATTGGCAGACTTTTAAACAACAATTCCAACTCTACATTGCTGCCATCGGGTATGGTACGAAGCCAGACGCAAGGAAAATAGCGTTGCTGCTCACGGTTGCAGGCTCACAGGCGATAGAAATATTTAATACATTTGTATTTAATCCAGAGGAGAACAGAGAAAATTTAGACGATGTGCTAAAGAAATTTGATACACATTGTTCTCCCAAAAAGAATGAGACCTATGAAAGATACGTGTTCTGTTCAAGGGCACAGCAGCAAAATGAGACTTTTGATTGCTTTGTGACTGATCTGAAACTGAAAGCACAGACATGTAATTTCTCTGAGCTGAAAGCATCCATGATTCGTGCCCAAATTGTGTTTGGTATTCATGATAAAAAGGTTAGGGAATGTCTGTTGAGAGAAACCGAATTAACATTGGAAAATGCTGTGAAAATATGCCAAGCCAGCTAGCCAGCTCAAAACCATGCGAAGACTTTCAGTGAAATCAATAATGATGCGATTGTAGTAAGTGCTGCTGTTGGTGCTGTGTCCTACAAGGGGAAGAAACATGGGCAGAACAGAAGTGAAAAGCCATCGGAGGAAGGAATTTTTAATTGTAAACGCTGTGGTTACAAACACCAGTTAAAACAATGTCCAGCGTTTGGAAAAATGTGCACAAAATGTCATGGAAAGAATCACTTTGCCAAACAATGCTTTTCAAAAGTAAAACCTAAGAAAGGGCAACGAGTTAATGTAATTGAGGACACTGATTTAAGTGAGACATGTTTTGTAGCAATGGTGTCATGTGACAATATCAAAAAGGATACAGAAAATGTGCAGCCCTCAGGAATTAACAATGCTGAACATAAAGTTAATGCAGTAAAAGAGGACAAATGGATGATCCCACTGCAGGTAAATGGAGCATTAGTTACATTGAAACTAGACACTGGGACAAAAGCAAACTTAATCAGTATGAGTGACATTAACAATATGAAAGAAAAGCCCAAAATACAGAAAAAGTCAGTACTACTGAAGGACTATAATGGAGAGAAAATAGATAGCTTAGGTGTATGCAGACTTAAAGTGACAGTCAAAGACAAAGTGCATCATCTCATGTTTTCTGTTGTGGCTGAAGGACTTGATTCACTACTGGGTGACAAAGCTTGTGAGGACTTAGAACTGGTCAAGAGAGTCTACCGTATAAACTGTGCCATAAGCAGACCAGATGACTTGGTGGATTCTGTAGTGAATAATTTCCAGGATGTGTTCAAAGGATTTGGGGTTCTACCATTCACTTACAAGATCCAGCTAAAGGAGGATGCTCAGCCACGAAGAGTTCCAGCACCCCTGCATGACCGGCTCAAGAATGAACTGGACAGAATGACCACACTAGGAGTCATCAGGAAAGTCGAAGAGCCAACAGACTGGATTAACTCCATGGTATGTGTAAAGAAAAAAAACAATGATCTAAGAATATGCATGGATCCAAAGGACTTAAATGCAAACATAAAACGTGAACACTACCAGATTCCCAAGCGAGAAGAAATCACCAGTGAAATGTCAGGTGCCAGATACTTTACAAAGCTCGATGCCTCACAAGGATTTTGGCAACTAAAACTGGATGAAGAGAGCACCAAATACTGTACCTTCAACACACCATTTGGCAGGTATTGTTTCCTCAGAATGCCTTTCGGGATAATATCTGCATCTGAAATCTTTCATAGAGCGATGGAACACATAATTGAAGGTCTGGAAGGAGTTCGGGTCTATGTTGATGACATCATCATCTGGGGCTCCACACTGAAAGAACACAATGAGAGACTGACTAAAGTGCTACAGAGCATACGCCGGAATGGACTGAAACTCAACAAAGCCAAGTGTCAGTTTGGCGTCCAGGAAGTCACTTTCCTGGGAGATAATCTATCTGGTAAAGGAATAGAGCCAGATATGGAAAAAGTAAATGCCATACTCAAAATGCCCCGACCCACTGACAAAAAAGGAGTGCTACGCATCATGGGGATGATAAACCTCATTGGAAAGTTCATTCCTAACTTGTCAGCCAAGACAGCCTGTCTGCGAGACCTGCTACGTAAAACAAATGAGTTCGCATGGACAGAAAGACATGAACAAGAGTGGATAATCCTCAAAACAGTGCTGACAACCACACCTGTACTCACCGTCTTTGACCCAACAAAAAGAATCAAAGTGTCAACGGATGCATCAAAAGATGGCCTAGGTGCGGTCTTGCTACAAGCAGAGGGTGAAGATTGGAAGCCTGTTGCCTATGCCTCCAGGTCTATGACTGATACTGAGTGTCGATACGCCCAGATTGAACAGGAATGTCTAGGCTTGGTAGTTGGACTAGAAAAGTTTCATGGCTACATATATGGACTTCCCACCTTCACAGTTGAGACAGACCACAGCCCACTGGTTGCCATCATAAAAAAGAACCTGAATGAGATGTCTCCAAGGATTCAACGACTCATGATGAAGCTGCAAAGATATGACTTTGAACTGATCTACACACCAGGCAAATACATATTGTTAGCAGATGCACTATCCCGAGCACCCACAATGAGTCATGTGAGCTCTACTGAAGAAGACGTGGATGTTCATGTGAGTATGGTCACTGCTGCGCTGCCCATGTCAGACACAAAATCAAAGCAAATAGCAGAAGAAACAGTAAAAGATACAGTATTACAAACAGTAATAGAGAACATTCATCATGGTTGGCCAAAAGGTTCCTGTCCAAAATATTTTCACATAAGGTCAGAATTGAGTGTCGCAAGTGGACTATTACGAAAACAGAACAGAATAGTCATTCCACAGGCTGTACATCAAGACATGCTCAAAAGGATTCATGAGGGACACCTCGGAATTGAAAAATGCAAAAGGAGGGCAAGAGACACTGTTTATTGGCCTGGCATAAATAAGGACATTGAGAACATGATAGGCAAATGTGAGACATGTCAGAAACACCAAAACAAACAAGCAAAGGAACCAATGATAGTAGCTGACATACCAACAGCACCATGGCAAAAGGTTGGTATGGACCTTTTTCATTTAAATGGTAAAGACTATCTAATAGTGATTGATGACTATTCTAACTTTCCTGAGATGGTGCTGCTCTCAAGCACCACAGCAAGCAGTGTCATAATGCATGTGAAATCCATCTTCGCCAGACATGGAATTCCCAGGATTGCCGTTAGCGACAACGGTCCGTGCTTCAACTGTAAGGAGTGGCAACAGTTTGCAGCACATGATGACTTTCAGCACATCACATCCAGTCCTTTGTATGCTCAGTCGAATGGTAATGCAGAGAAACGTGTTCAAGTTCTCAAGCAGCTACTGAAGAAAGCGACAGAAAGCAAGTCTAATCCTTATCTCGCCCTGCTGAGCTACCGAGCCTCACCTTTAGACTCTGGTTCTTCACCTGCTGAACTCCTAATGGGTCGCAAGTTGCGCACCACGCTACCCTGCTGTGCAAAAGAAAAGCAGAGTAAGGAACTGAGACAGAGACTTCAACTGTTAAAGCTGAAACAGAAATCATCAAACAAGTCATCCAAAGCTCTGAAACCATTGACAAGGGATGATGTTGTCAGGATTGAGGATCCAGATGCATGGAACAGGAAAGCTACAGTTCTTGAGGAAGTAGGACCAAGGTCATACACTGTTAAAACTGAGGAAGGACAGATTCTCAGGAGGAACCGCCGTTCCCTCCTAAAAACACAAGAGACTATTGAAGAGCAAATCGATGACAATGCCACAACTGAATCTTGTCACTCACCACCAGAACAATCTAACACAAATACACATACAGGCTCTCATGAAAACACATCAGACTTACCTGTGCTGAGAAGATCCACACTTAATCTTTGCGTACAAAGAAAACTACATTGAAAATGTATTGACTGTTGAAGATGTTTATGTTGTTATTGATTGATATTGATTGATACTGATTTTGTTTAACCTCAAAGAAAGGGGGATGTAATGATCAGTAACCTGTCATTCTGGAATGGTACACTAGGTGGTGCTGTATGTATATAAGAGTGGGCTACCCATGATGCCCTAGGCTACCCACAAGGCAGCAGTCAAGATGGAGGCCTCTACAGATACTGTACCTAGTCCACATGTGCTCAATAAAGTGTCTAGCAAAAGCTAGCTGTTCTTAATAAAAACGACTAGTTATTAATGAACATAACAAGAGAGACACAGAGGGTGTCTGGGCCCCTAGTATATCTACAGAGAGTGACACAGAGTGTGTCTGGGCTCCTGGTATATCTGCAGATAGACACAGAGTGTGTCTGGGCCCCTGGTATATCTACAGAGAGACACAAAGCTGTGTCTGGGCCCCTGGTATCTCTACAGAGAGACACAGAGTGTGTCTGGACTCCTTGTATATTTACAGAGAGACACAGAGGGTGTCTGGACCCCTGGTATATCTACAGAGAGTGATGGAGCTGTGCTGAGCCCCTGGTAGATCTACAGAGAGACACAGAGTGTGTCTGGGCCCCTGGTATATCTACAGAGAGACACAGAGTGTGTCCTGGGCCCCTGGTATATCTACAGAGAGACACAGAGCTGTGTCTGGGCCCCTGGTATATTTACAGAGAGACATAGGGTGTGTCTGGGTCCCTTGTATATCTACAGAGAGACACAGAGCTGTGTCTGGGCTCCTGGTATATCTACAGAGAGACGCAGAGTGTGTCTGGGCCCCTGGTATATCTACAGAGAGACACAGAGTGTGTCTGGGCCCCCAATATATCTACAGGGAGACACAGAGCTGTGACTGGGCCCCTGATATATCTACAGAGAGACACAGAGCTGTGTCTGGGCTCCTGGTATATCTACAGAGAGTGACACAGAATGTGTCTGGGCCCCTGGTATATCTACAGAGAGAAACACAGAGTGTGTCTGGGCTCCTGGTATATCTACAGAGATACACGGAGGTCCCGATTTTCTGGCAGCCATCGGGCGGCTTTTCATGCGGCTGGGGGCCGAAAATCGCGGAAAAAGCGGGTCGCGACCCCCCCCCCCCCCCGCCTGATTCCCTGCCCGGTCCAACTTTCGGACCGCCGTTTCTCCGTCACCCGCTTCAGTCCTGGCCGCCGCTGGTGGGACTGGTCATCGGAGCACTAATCACCAATGATCACCTTGTTGAGGAATATTTTCCGGGGCCGTTGCAACTTTGGGGCTTTCCCCACGTGAAACACGCCTGCGGGGAACCCCGCCGATGAGACCTGGCATGAAAACAGCTGGCTTGCTTGCTTGCAGCAGCAGGTCAATGAGGGCTGCAGAGATTTAAATAGGCAGCATTTGCAGGCTGCAGGACCTTGTTGATCAAGGCTTGGGGGAACTTTTTGAAGGCTTAGGCACAGCTGTAGAAAGTTGGAGCCTCACACACTTCTTCAGTGTGAACTCCTGGGAAGCCCCTTTCACCACTATAACTCAGCACCTCCTCAACGGAGGCATCTGCCAGAAGCATGGGAGGCCTTTGGTACCTTCCCTTCCTGGCATTAGAGGATCTCCAACAGGAGAGGAGGCTGGAGCAACTCCAGCAACAGCATCACCAGCAACACCAGCCACACCAGCAGGAGCAGTAGGCTGCGGCTCACCCACCTGAGGCAGCACAGGCCAGAAGGGGTCAGCGCATGGAAGGCCGTCGGCGCAGGAGATACCCCCCAAACAGGGTGTACAGACACAGGGTCAGCTACCTCAACATGACTGAGCAGCAGTGCCAAAGGCGGCTGCAACTTTCGCGAGAGGTTGTGACTGACATCTGCGCAATGCTGCAGCAAGACCTGGAGCCCAGAGCACCAGGTCCACACTACTTGCCAGTGGCCATCAAAGTCACCACCGCACTCAACTTTTATGCCTCAGGCTCCTTCCAGGGATCAGCAGCAGACATCAGCGGCATCTCACAGGCGGCTGCACACACTTGCATCAAACAGGTAACCGATGCCCTCTTTGCCCTTGCGCACAATCACATCCATTTCACCCGGGATCGCGCAAGTGTGAGGGCGCGAACGTGTGGATTCGCTAAGCTGGCAGACTTTCCAAGGGTGCAGGGCGTCATTGACTGCACACATGTGGCCCTTAGGGCACCCCACTACAATCCAGGTGTTTTTGTCAACCGCAAGGGCTTCCACTCCCTTAACGTTCAGCTGGTGTGTGACCACAAGAAGGTGATTTTGCATGTTTGTGCCAGGTTCCCTGGCAGTTGCCATGACTCCTTCATACTGCACCAGTCTACTGTGCCTCCGCTATTCAGTCCACCAAACGAACTTTAAGGATGGCTGCTTGGAGACAAGGGATATGCCCTGCGCTCTTGGCTAATGACGCCGTTGAGGAGACCAGCCAGCAAAGCTGAGGAGCGCTACAACTCCAGCCACATTACCACAAGATGCATTATCGAGCAAACCATCAGATTGCTGAAGATGCGCTTCAGATGCCTCGATAGATCAGGTGGAGCCCTACAGTACTCATCAGCCAGGGTCTCCAAAATCGTTGTGGTATGCTGTGTGCTTCACAACATGGCACAGCGTCGTGGCTTGCAGATTCCGCTGGACCAAGAGGCTCCTCACAGAGCCGCCTCGGATGAGGATGATGCTGAGGATGATCCTGAGGAGGAGGAGGAGGAGGAGGAGGAGGAGGAGGAGGTCAGAAACGAGCATCCTGCAGAGACCCGCGAACCAGCGGCACCAGTGCGCGAGAACATTGCTGGGCGGAATGCAAGGAACACACTCATCCTGGGCAGATTTGCGTAGTCTGATGTATCAAACATTGCAGCCTCACTGCTTCTGAACTGACCATGCACATTGGCCCATGCCTGCACTTTCCAACAACTTTGATTAGCTTGCAGTCATCAGCAAGTTATCCTAAGGCCTCTATGTGACATCCCCATTCGCCAAATGACAGACGCCATAACTGCAGCAGCTGGCACCAGATTTTTTATGTACAGGAAAATGATGCCATTAAAACTATTTACAAGACTGGATGGTGGAATAGTTCTGTGAATGTGAGCATAGAGAGAGATGGAATGGGTAAGGGTGCATGGATGTGACTGTGAAGTGGGATGTGGAAGAAGAGATTGCTGAAGCTGAACGCTGTTGGGGAAAGGCAATGGGGATGAGGTTGAGGGTGATGGAAACTTCACACTTGCTTTCCCTGTGCGGTGAAGGTCATGGAAGCACTTCCTGCACTGCAGCCAGGTGTGACGGGTGACACCCAGAGAGTTTACCTCTGCTGCCACCTCCATCCAGGCAGCTGTGGACTCTTTCGGAGGCCTCTTCCTCCCTGAGCGAGGGTACAGGACCTCCCTGTGGGCCCTTACCCCATCCACCAAGGTCTGCAATGACGTCTCGTTGAATTTGGCGGCAGCTCAGCCTCTGCCGCTGGCAGCAGCTGGTGCAGGCTCCTCTGCCATTGTGCAAGAGTGGTTGAGAAGCCTGCAGAGGTGGAGAAGCTTCCTGGACACTTTGAAAGCACCACGAATGATGACATCATTCTGTGGCGATTTCTGACTCAATTTAGACAATTAGCAAGGCTTCCCACATGCTGGGAATTAATTGGCCAATTGAGGGAAAATTGCGTGGAGCTGGCTGACACTTTTTTATGTGTGTCAGAAACCCCACATTCGGGGAAACCCGACCATTTCCCACACAAGCCGAAAATCGGTGCCACAGTGTGTCTGGGCCCCTGGTATATCTAGCGAGAGAGACACAGAGCTGTGCCTGGGCCCCTGGTATTTCTACAAAGAGACACAGAGCTGTGTCTGGGCTCCTGGTATTTCTACAGAGAGACACAGCGTGTGTCTGGGCTCCTGGTATATCTACAGAGAGACACGGCTTGATTTTCATTGAGCCGTGGAATCGGACTTGGAGGCGTGCGGGGGGTTAAAATCGCAAAACCTGGCGGCCGCGACCCCCACCCGCCTGGTTCCCGACTCCGAGCAATTTTAACTCAGACATGTCTGATGCTCCCGACTCCGTCCTGCATCCAACAGGCCGGACTGGTCTTTAAGGCCCTTAATAACCACTAAATGGCCTCTCTAATGCTATTTTAAAAGGCCCTTGCAAATTTAACCCTTTTCCCACATAAAACACGCCTGGTGGGAAACACGAATGTGAAACCTGGCGGGAGCACTATTGGATTGCTGACTATCAACTGCAGGTCAACCATTAAAGAGGATATTTGATCAGCCATGATTTGCAGGTGGCAGGACTTAGTGGTCTCAGGTCTGGGGCAACTTCTAGAAGGCTTAACCACACCTGTAGAAGGTTGGAGCCTCACACTCATCTCCAGTGTGACCTGGGAAACCCCTCTTGCCATCTTCACTCAGCACTTCCTCAACGGAGGCATATGCCAGAAGCATGGGAGCCATTTATTTCCTTCCCATCTGGGCATTAGAGGAGCTCGAGCACCAGCCATGGCACCAGCAGAATCAGGAACAACAGCAGCACTAGCAACAGCAGCAGCAGCAGGAGCGACAGGCTGCTGCTCACCCACCTGAAGTTGCACAGACCAGAAGGGGCCAGCGCCTGGAAGCCCGTCGGGGCAGGAGATACCCCCCAAACAGGGTCTACAGATGCAGGGTCAGCTATCTCAACATGTCTGAGCAGCAGTGCCAAAGGCGGCTCCAACGTTCGCGAGAGGTAGTGACTGACATCTGCGCAATGCTACAGCAAGACCTGCTGCCCAGAGGACCAGGTGGACAAGCATTACCAGTGGCCGTCAAAGTCACCACCGCACTCAACTTTTTTGCCTCAGGCTCATTCCAGGGATCTGCAGCAGACATCAGCAGCATCTCCCAGGCGGCCGCACACGCTTGCATCGCGTAGGTAACCGATGTCCTCTTTGCCCTATCACACAATCACATCCATTTCACCAAGGATCGAGCAAGTGTCACGGCACGAGCGGTTGGATTAGCTCACCTGGCAGGCTTTCCAAGGGTGCAGGGTGTCGTTGACTGCACACATGTGGCCCTTAAGGCACCCCATCGCAATCCAGGTATTTTTGTCAACTGCAAGGGCTTCCACTCCCTTAACGTTCAGCTGGTGTGTGACCGCAACAAGGAAATTTTGCATGTTTGTGCCATGTACCCTGGTAGCTGCCATGACTCCTTCATACTGCGCCAGTCTAGTGTGCCTCCGCTATTCAGTCCGCCAGACCAACTTAACAGATGACTACTTGGAGACAAGGGCTATCCCCTGAGGACTTGACTAATGACGGCGTTGAGGAGACCATCCAACAAAGCTGAGGAGAGCTACAACTCCAGCTACATGTCCACCAGAGCCATAATTGAGCAAACCATCGGAAGGTGCGCTTCAGATGCCTGGATAGATCAGGTGGAGCCCTACAGTACTCAGCAGCCAGGGTCTCCAGAATCACCGTGGTTTGCTGTGCACTTCACAACATGGCACAACATCGTGGCTTGCAGATTCCTGAGGACCAAGTGGCTCCTCATGTATCTTCCTCAGATGAGGAGGAGGAGGAGGAGAGCAAAAACGAACATTTTGCAGAGGCCCATCAACCAGCGGCAGCAGTACGCGAGAACATAGCTGCCCGGGATGCAAGGAACGCACTCATCTTTGCCAGATTTGATTAGCCTAGCCACTCAAGCAGTTGTGCCTCGCAGCTTCTTACCTGAGCATCGACAATGGCCAAGAACCAGCTGATTCCTAGTAATTTGACCACCAGACTGACAATTGCAAGTAATCCTAAGCCCTCAATGTGGAAGTCCCATTCGTGAAATGACACATGCCACAACTATAGCAGTAGCCATCAGATTTTTTATTTATATTATTCATCTGATGGCTTTTCCACATAAAACATCAAATTTCACCCAAGTGACTACAGTTGTGACTATTTGTGCAGTATCTTTCTCTTACGCGTGCTCCTACGTGGTGCTTCCCCTGTGGCTTCAGCAGATGTGGAGGCCGCTTGCTCACTTTCCTGCTGCTCCTGTCTCGACACCTTTGGCGGGCATCCTCTGGGGTGGCGAACCTGTGAGGGCTCATCAACAGTCTGCAGCTCCCGCGGCTGTGCAGGGGTTGAGACGCCGATCTCAGTTGGGTATGGACTCTGGTGGGGCTCTGACCGAGGGCTCTGCAGTGGCATGGAAGTGTGAGCGCTTGGAGAGGAGCCCCCACTTCCTTGGCGTCTGCCACCAACTTCCCTCGCATGGGTCAGGTCCCGCTCAGCACTTGCAAGTGGCTTGAGAGCACCTTGCTTCACATCAGGGGGCCATGGGGACCCGTATCTGCACTGGCAGTCCTACTCAGAAGGACTTCCATGATGGTCTGGTTCCTCTGTTCAATAGATGACCATCGCTCCTCCAGAGATGTCATTCTATTCTGAACACTCACCATGTTTTCTGCACTCTGGCGACTTATCACCTCCATGGAGGTTGCCATCCTTTCCCTGGTGATGCGTTCATGTGCCAATAACTCCACAAAGGCTCTGCTCATGTTCGCTATGGACTCCTCCATTCGCTCCACACTCGCAGCGACCCTGGAGACAAAACCTGCCAGAGACTCCTGCATCTGTTCCTGGAGTTCCAGCACCGCTGATTTTATGGATGGACCCAGAGGCAGAGGGTTGACATGCAGCTGAGCCGAGCTGGCAGAGTTCTGCGCCCTCCGACTAGGACTCTCCACTGCTGTCCCTGTCTCCAGAATCTGCTGATGCTCACTTGTGAGCTGTGATACACCAGGTGACAACACTACTCTATGTCCCGAAGGTCCCACCGAGGTGTGAGTGTCTGCGCTGGTGCTGGGTGCGCTGAATTCTGCTGACGCTGTGCCCTCAGAGGTTGCAGCTACCTCTGAGAAGTCTTGATGTTCAGGCTCTTACTCCTAGATAGTGGGAAAGGGTGCTTGCGATTGTCCTGTGGGGGAGTAAAGGAAAGAGTCAAGTATGTGATGCACATTGCATATTGCAGATGATCATTAGTCCATCTGTTAGAGCTTCAGAATCATTATCAGCGACTCATGCAATGTCAATGAGAGAGATGAAAAACTATTCTGTCACCAGCTTGCTGTGATGCACCCCTCTGTCCGACCCCCACTTGCGCATCTTCCTCCGCTCCTATGATCTCCAGGACCGCCTCCTTCCAGGGGGTGAGGTGGGCTAGTGAGGGTGGCCCTCCTCCTGTCCTCGCTCTTTCTCGCTTATTGTGAGCTCTCTTTTCCTGCAATGAGGGAGACAAGTGGAGGTTGAGTGAGAATGAAGGAGTGAGTGTAGAGATTCCATAGTATAGATACTTAGAAGGAGACAAAGATGGAGTGAGGTGGCAAGACCAAGGGCCCTCCCTGTGTGTTGTCAGTTGTTTTCATAGCATCACAGCAATAGGGAGTGTGAGGGCTGCATAGTCGAATAGTTAGGTGAATGTGACCATAGAGAGAAAGGGAATGGGTAAGGGTGCATGGATGTCAGTGTCAAGTGGGATGTGGAGGAAGAGATTGCGAAAGATGAGTGCTGGTGAGGAAAGGCAATGGGGATCAGATTGAGGGGGAAGGGAAATTTCATACAGTACTTACTTTCCCAGTGCGATGGAGATCATGGAATCTTGTCTCCCTCATTGCAGGAAAAGAGAGCTCACAACAGGAGAGAGCGAGCCAGGACAGGAGGAGGGCCACCCTCATTAGCCCAGCTCACCCCCTGGGAGGAAGCCGTCCTGGAGATTGTCGGGGCTGACAGAAATGCGGAAGTTGGGGAAGGACAGACAGCTGCATCCCCGCAAGCTGGTGACAGAATAGTTTTCCATCTCTTTCATTGGCATTGCATGAGTCGCTGATAATGATTCTAAAGCTACATCATATGGACTTATGATCATCTGCAAAAAGCAATGCGCATGTAACCTTGGCATCACATCTCAAACTTTTTCCTTGACTCCCCCACAGGACCTTCGAAAGCTCCCGCCCCCAGTGTGCAGGAGGAAGAGCCTGAGATGCCAGACTCCTCAAAGGAATCTGCAACCTCTGAGGGCGCAGCGTCAGCAGAAATAAGCGCACCCAGCATCAGCGCAGACACTCACACCTCGGTGGGACCTTCGGGACATAGAGTAGAGTTGTCACCTGGTGTATCACAGCTCACAAGTGAGCATCAGCAGATTGTGGAGACAGGGACAGCAGTGGAGAGTCCTTGTCGGAGGGCGCAGGACTCTGCCAGCTCGGCTCAGCTGCATGTCGACCCTCTGCCTCTGGGTCCATCCGTAAGATCAGAGGTGATGGAACTCCAGGCACAGATGCAGGAGTCTCTGGCAGGTTTTGTCTCCAGGGTCGCTGCGAGTGTGGAGCGAATGGAGGAGTCCATAGTGAACATGACCAGAGCCTTTGTGAAGTCAGTGGCGCATCAATGCATCAACACGGAAAGGATGGCTACCTACGTGGAAATGATTGCTGCCTCCGTGTTAAGGCTGGCTACCGTAGAGGAGAGGATGGCTACGGTAGAGGAGAGGAGGGCTACGGTAGAGGAGAGCTACGGCCATGGAGGAGGTTAGTCACCAGGGTATGGAAAACATGGTGAGTGTTCAGAATAGAATGACATCTCTTGAGGAGTGATGGGCATCTATTGAACAGAGAAACCAGACCTTCATGGAAGTCCTTCTGAGTAGGACTGCCATTGCAGATACGGGTCCCCATGCCCCCCTGATGTGCAACAAGGTGCTCTCAAGCCACTTGCAGGCGCGGAGGGGGAGCTGACCCATGAGAGGGAGGTTGGTGGCAGGCCTCCAGGAAGCGGGGGTTCCTCTCCAAGCACTCACACTTCCATGCCACTGCAGAGCCCTCGGTCAGAGCCCTGCTGGAGTCCACACCCAAGTGTGATAGACGTCTCAACCCCTGCACAGCCGCAGGAGCAGCAGACTGGTGACGAGCCCTCACAAGCTCGCTACTCCAGAGGACGCCCGCCAAAGGTGTTGAGACAGGAGCAGCAGGAAAGTGAGCATCTGTTGAAGCCACAGGGGAACCACTACGTAGGAGCACACGTAAGAGGAAAATAAAGCACAAGTAGTCACAAGGGTAGTCACTTGGGTGAAATTTTGTGTATATTGTTAAAAAATGCCATCAGTTGGTTCTTGTGCATAAAAATTCTGATGGCAACTTTTGCAGCTCTGGCGTGTGACATTTCGCGAATGGCGCTTTCACATTGAGGGCTTAGGATTACTTGCAGTTGTCAGGATGCTGGTCAAATAGCTCGGAATCCGCAGGGTTTGGCCATTGTCGATGCTCAGGTAAGAAGCTGCGAGGCAAAAGAGTTTGATTTACTAGGCTAAGCAAATCTGGCCAGGATGAGTGTGTTCCTTGCATCCCGGGAAGCAATGTTCTCGCGTAATGCTGCCGCTGGTTGATGGGCCTCTGCAGGATCCTCATTTTCGCCCTCCTCCTCCTCCTCCTCATCATCATCATGTGAGGAGCCACTTGGTCCTCAGGAATCTGCAAGCCACGACGCTGTGCCATGTTGTGGAGTGCACAGCAAACCACGACGATTCTGGAGACCCTGGCTGCTGAGTACGGTAGGGCTCCACCTGATCTATCCAGGCATCTGAAGCGCATCTTCAGCAAACTGATGGTTTGCTCGATTATGGATCTGGTGGACATGTGGCTGGAGTTGTCGCGCTCCTCAGTTTCGTTGGCTGGCCTCTGTTGCGTTTGCATAGATCATCCAGAGGCCGTATGCAGAGCTCAGTTCATGTTGCTTTTAATGGCTGATCCAAACACACTCTCCCAGGCAAAAGCAATCGAATACTTATATCCAATGTCAGACACGATACAATGGTAACAGCACTATCAAACTCCATGTGCTCAGGCCAAGGCAATCGAGTACCTATCACCAATGTCAGACATAACATTTCCTCCCCCCTCACAGACTTTCAAACATGAAATGTAGTGACAAAGTCGTGTAGGTGGCCAGGGCGAGAATGTGTACGAACAGGCCGAGTTGTGGACTGGTGAAGAGCAGGCCGAAGTGGGGACTGGTGAGGAGCAGGCTGAGGCACAATATCTGCTTGAGGGTTGGCTGGCTGAGCCACATGTGCATCCTGCCACTCTGGGGGTAAGGCTTGGGGATTAGGTCCATATAATCCCACATCAGGGGGTGCTGGTACCTTCCGAAGGCGGCTGGCATGCCACCGAGAGCCGTCAGTGAGGCAGAACGTGGCTGGTCCAAGTTGGCGGCTGATTTGGAGAGGGGAGGACCAGAATGAGGCCAACTTATTGTTGCGGTGAGGCCTGCAGACTCTGACCCAATCGGAGACTGAGATGTTGGGCGCCTTGGCCCTCTTCGACTGGTCGAAGCGGAATTTCATCTTCTCCTGCTGTCTAGTGACTGTGGCTTGAGCCCGTGGAGCAGGGCTCTGAGTTAGCGAGGGGCGGAGCCTGCCAAGAAGCAGCATGAGCTCACGGCCTAGCATGGGGGATGCGGGTGAGACCCCTGTAGTGAAATGCTGGGAGGCTCTGTAGTGCAGCAGTGTGTGGAGGAGGGCCTTGTCAAACGCACACCCCTGGGATAGGTGTGCTCTGAGGCCATTTTTCAGTGTTTGGTTAAAATGCTCCATCCCCCCATTTGACTCGGGGTGGTAGTACGTATGTGACGGATGCCCTTGCTCTCAAGGTAAGAGGAGAGTTCCGAAGAGACCATTTGGGGGCCATTGTCTGTGGTGATGGCCTTTGGATACCCCCAGCGGGAGAAGAGGGACTCAAGGGTATCGATGATGACCCGAGAGGTGACGGAGCCCACGGCAGTGACCTCTGGCCATTTTGAGTGCAGGTCATAGGTCACCACTAGGAACCGTTGATGGTGGGGGACACCATGGATCTCCCTGCAGGCGTCCAGCTGCAGGTGCTCCCAGGGCTGAGAGGACCAGGCAAGGGGTTGCAGGGGTAGAGGAGCTTGGTGGCCAGTCTTGCCACTTAAAAGGCAGGCTGCACAGTCCTTGACCAGGGCCTCGATTTCCCTGTCGATACCCGGCCACCACACTAGGTCTCGGCATCGTTGTTTGAGCTTCACTATGCCCAAGTGGCCCTCGTGCGCCATGGATAAAACATGCGCACAAAGGGCACTTGGGACCACAGTGCAGAGCCCACGTGCAACACAGGAGTCATTCCAGCAGGAGAGCTCCTCTTTAACTCTGGAGTAGGCAGACAGTTCCTCAGGCACCTTGCGAGGCCAGCCATCTCTGATGAAGGTGCACAGCTGGGAGAGGGCCGGATCCTGTTCAGAGGCCTCTTTGAGCTCCTGGAGAGAGACTGTGGTTTGGAGAGGCGTGTGCAGCATCTGCACGATATCCTGTTCCACATGTTCAGACCCGACGAGTGGGGCTGGAGCAGAGACAGTGCGGGAGAGCAGATCTGCAACAACATTGTCACGTCCTGGTGTGAACTGGAGACTGGAATTGTATTGGCGGAGGTGGTCAGACCAGCGGTGTAGACGCAGTGGTCTGTGGCCCATGCCGGATGTCGACAGCAGGGCAGTGAGAGCCTGGTGATCGGTTCGCAGGGTGAAGGCACGGCCAAACGTGTACAGGTGTCACCGCTCACATGCCCAAACGCACGCTAGCGCCTCACGCTCGCCTACTGAGTACTTCTGTTCAGTGGGGCTAAGGGCTCGGGATGCAAAGGCGATTGGTTTCTCCACTCCATTCTATATCTGCGATAACACCGCCCCCACAGCTGCAGTGGACTCGCCGCAGGTGACGAGGGTGGGGCTGGCGACGTCAAAGTGAGCCAACACTGGAGGCGACGTGAGCTGCGATTTGAGGAGGCGAACAGCTTCCGTACAGGCTTGTGACCACACCCAGGGCTCATCCTTTCACAGGAGCTGGCACAGTGGGGCTGTGGTGGCTGAGTACTGGGGCAAAAACTTCAGGTAGTACCCAGTCATGCCAAGGAAGGAGGCAACCTGTGCTGCAGAGCTGGGTTCTGGGATGCTGTGAATGGCATCCACGTTTGACTGGAGTGGGGATATACCATCAGCCAACAACCAAAACCCCACAAATTCGATCTCTGAAACAGCAAAGACACACTTTTCGCCATTCAGTGTGAACTTGTGTTTTGCTAGAGCCGTGAAAACTCTGTGAAGGCGTTCGTCGTGAGTGGAGGTCAAGGGCCCATGCACGATGATGTCATCCAGGTATATGGCCACCCCAGGAATGCCCGTGAGCACAGAGGACATCACCTTTTGGAAGCAGCTGGGTGCAGAGCTAAGTCCAACTGGCATCCTGGTGTACCGAAAGACGCCAGCATGTGTCACAAAAGCAGTGAGGTCCCTGCTGCTGGGGTGGAGGGGAACCTGTAGATAGTCCTGTCGAAGGTCCAGTTTCGAGAACAGGATGGAACCATAGAACTGCGCTGTGAGTTCCTCTGACGTGGGCAGTGGATATTTGTCAGGGATTACAGCCTTATTCACTGCTCGAAGATCGACACAGACGCGTAGACCACCTGACTTTTTCGTTGCGACCACCAGGTTGGAGACCCATGGGGAGGCATCAACTGGTTCGATGATGCCAGCTTCCAGTAGCTGCTTTAGTTCAGCTGTGACCCTGTCATAGAGAGCAAGCGGGATGCGGCGCAGTGGCTGAATGACAGGGGTAATGGCGGAGTCAACCATGGGCTGGTGGGTGAAGGCAGTCAGGCAGCCCAGACCCTCGAAGAGTGCTGGCCACGTTTGGCACCACGGTGAGGCGATGTGCAGAATCGCAGACCCGCCCGTGTCCAAGAGAGAAAAACCCAGGTCAGTGAAAAGATCCAGTCCCATCAGGTTAGCTCCTTGGCGTGCCACATGAAAACAAAAATCTGGCAAAACTTTTGTTCCATAGCGTACAGTGAGGTTGACAGCCCACTAGTCCAATTTTCGAATTACCATACCCGCAAAGGGCAGTGGAGGACGCAGAGAGTGGCAGGGAGCTGAAAAAACGTTTGAATGTGTCCACATTCAGCAGTGAGATGCTGGCGCCGGCATCCAACAACAGAGGGATGCACATATCATTCAGGTTAATTGTGCATGACTTGAAAGCCGCTACTGGCCCAGAGCTCACGTTGTGAATTATAGTGCTTGAGGACTGAGAGTGTTCATTTGTAGCAACCGGGGCAGAGCGGCAGACATTGGCAAAGTGATTTTGTTTTCCACAATTGCGACAGGCTTGGCCGCGCGTGGGGCAATTCTGCGCTCTGGTAGCATGTGAACGAGATCCACAGTCTCCACACTGTTGCCGCGGTAGCGCGCGTTGCTGCCGTCACGCGAGCATTACAGTGTCAGGGCTGTCGGGGCCGAGGGCGTCGTCACTGGGTGTGTGTGCTAGTTTCGCTGCACATTCGGCTGCAGACTCCACTTGAAAGGCAATGTTAACTGCCTGTGACAACGACAGATCGTCGGACTCGAGTAACAGTCTTTCACGCACTCTCACATTGTTGGTGTGCTCTATTAGTTGATCACGCACCATCTCGTCTTGTAGTGCAGCGAACTTGCACGAGCTAGCTAACCCCCTCAAATTTGCCACGTATTGATGCACAGACTCGCCGGGAAGTTGGTGACGCTGTCTAAAAGTGACTCGCCGCAGGAGGGCACTTTGTGGGGCAGAGAAGTGTGTGCTTAACAGAGCCACAGCCACATCATATGTTTGAATTGAGTCTGCTGTGTCTAATGTCCCAAGAACACGCTGGCCCTCCGCTCCCAAGCAATGGGATAACAGTGCCTTTTTCCGTGCTGTACTCACATTTTCTAGTCCGAGAGCGGTGAGGTAGGTTTCAAAGGACTGTAACCAGCGAACCCATGGAATCGGGGGCTCACCGTGTAGTGCAAGGAAGGGAGGAGGTGGTGGAAGAAAGATTTCGGCCATCCTCGTCACCAAATGTTGCGTTTGCAAAGATAATCCAGAGGCCGTATGCAGAGCTCAGTTCATGTTGCTTTTAATGGCTGATCCCAACACACTCTTCCAGGCAAAAGCAATCGAATACCTATATCCAATGTCAGACACAATACAACAATAACAGCACTATCAAACTCCATGTGCTCAGGCCGAGGCAATCGATTACCTATCACCAATGTCAGACATAACAGCCTCCTCAACAGCGTCATTAGCCAAGTCCTCGGGGGATAGCCCTTGTCTGCAAGTAGCCATTCGTGAAGTTGGTCTGGTGGGCTGAATAGCAGAGGCACACTAGACTGGTGCAGTATGAAGGAGTCATGGCAACTGCCAGGGTACTTGGCACAAACATGCAAAATCTCCTTCTTGTGGTCACACACCAGCTGAACGTTAAGGGAGTGGAAGCCCTTGCGGTTGACAAAAATACCTGGATTGCGATGGGGTGCCCTAAGGGCCACGTGTGTGCAGTCAATGACGCCCTGCACCCTTGGAAAGTCTGCCAGATGAGCTAATCCAACCGCTCACGCCATCACATTTGCGTGATCCCTGATGAAATGGATGTAATTGTGGGCGAGGGCAAAGAGGGCATCGGTTACCTGCGTGACGCAAGTGTGTGCGGCCGACTGGGAGATGCCACTGATGCCTACTGATGATCCCTGGAATGAGCCTGAAGCAAAAAAGTTGAGTGCGGTGGTGACTTTGATGGCCACTGGTAAGGAGTGTCCACCTGGTCCTCTGGGCAGCAGGTCTTGCTGTATCATTGCGCAGATGACAGTCACTACCTGTCGCGAAAGTCGGAGCTGCCTTTGGCACTGCTGCTCAGTCATGTTGAGGTAGCTGACCCTGTGTCTGTAGACCCTGTTTGGGGGGAATCTCCTGCGCCGATGGGCTTCCATGCGCTGGCCCCTTCTGGCCTGTGCTGCCTCAGGTGGGTGAGCAGCAGCCTGTCGCTCCTGCTGCTGCTGCTGTTGCTGGTGCTGCTGTTGTTCCTGGTTCTGCTGCTGCCGCGCCTGGTGCTCGAGCTCCTCTAATGCCAAGAAGGGAAGGAGAAAAATGGCTCCCATGCTTCTGGCATATGCCTCCGCTGAGGAAGCGCTGAGTGAGGGTGGCGAGAGGGGTTTCCCAGGAGTTCACACTGGAGATGTGTGTGAGGCTCCAACCTTTCACAGGTGTGGTTAAGCCTGGTAAAAGTTGCCCCAGGCCTGAAACAACAAAGTCCTGCCACCTGCAAATGATGACTGATCAAATCTCCTCTTTAATGGTTGACCTGCAGCTGATAGTCAGCAAGCCAATAGTGCTCACGCCAGGTTTCACAGGCGTGATCCCCACCAGGCGTGTTTTACGTGGGAAAAGGGTTAAAAATGCAAGGGCCTGTTAAACTGGCTTTATAAAGACCAATTATTGCTGATTAAGGGCCTTAAAGACCAGTCCTGCCTGTTGGAGGCGGGACTGATTCGGGTCCATCAGCCACGCTTGGGTTAAAATGGCTCGGGGTCGGGAACCAGGCGGGCGGGGGCGGGGGGGGAGTCCCGCCCGCCAGCTTTAGCGATTTTAACCCCCCGCACGCCTCAATGCCCGCCTCACAGCTCAGTTAAAATTGATCCCAAAGTGTGTCTGGGCTCCTGGTATATCTACAGAGAGACACAGAGTGTGTCTGGACCCCTGGTATATCTACAGAGAGACACAGAGCTGTGTCTGGCCCCTGGTATATCTACAGAGAGACTCAGAGTGTGTCTGGGCTCCTGGTATATTTACAGAGAGACACACAGTGTGTCTGGGCCCCTGGTATATCTACAGAGAGACACAGAGCTGTGTCTGGGCCCCTGGTATATCTACAGAGAGAAACACAGAGCTGTGTCTGGGCCCCTGGTATATCTACAGAGAGACACAGAGTTGAGTCTGGGCTCCTGGTATATCTAGAGCGAGACACAGAGCTGTGTCTGGCCCCCTCGGATATCGACAGAAAGACACAGAGCTGTGTCTGGGTCCCTGGTTTCTCTACAGAGAGACACAGAGCTGTGTCTGGGCTCCTGGTATATCTACAGAGAGACACTGAGTGTGTCTGGGCCCCTGGTATATCTACAGAGAGACACAGAGTGTGTCTGGGCTCCTGGTATATCTACAGAGAGACACGGAGTGTGTCTGGGCTTCTGGTATATCTACAGAGAGACACAGAGTGTGACTGGGCCCCTGGTATATCTACAGAGAGACACAGAGTGTGTCTGGGCTCCTGGTATATCTACAGAGAGAGACACATTGTGTGCCTGGACCCCTGGTATATCTACAGAGAGACACAGAGCTGTGACTGGGCCCCTGGTATATCTACAGAGACGCAGAGTGTGTTTGGGCTCCTGGTATATCTACAGAGAGGCACAGAGCTGTACCTGTATAAAACACTGGGTCTGTGTCCAATTCTGGGCACCACACTTTTGGAAGGATGTGAAGGCCTTAGAGAAGGTGCAGAAGGGCTTTACAAGAATTATTCCACATATGAGGTGCTTCAGTTATGTTGATAGACTGGAGAAGCTGGTGTTATTCTCCTTGGAGCAGAGAAGATTGAGAGGGGAGTTTTGTATCGGCTCCCTGGTATCTCTACAGAGAGAGACACACAGATAGCTAGAGTTAAGAAATAATGGAGCTGCCGTTACTCTACTAGGTGTATTCTTTTGGCCACCAACTAGTGGGAAAAATTTGGAGGAGCAAATTTGCAGAGAAATTACAGAGAGACGCAAGAGCTATAAAGTAGTGATAATGGGGGACTTCAACTAACCTAATATAGACTGGGATAGTAATAGTGTAAAAGTCGAGAATGAGGAAGTATTTCTGAAGTATGTACAGGAGAACTTTCTTGATTAGTACATTTTTGGCCCAACGATCTGGTTCTGGGAAATGAGATAGGTCAAGTGGAGCTAGTGTCAGTAGGTGAACATTTAGGGAACAGTGATCATAGTATCATAAGGTTTAGATTAGCTATGGAAAAGGACAGGGGGCAATCTAAAGTGAAAATACTTAATTGGAGGAAGGCCAATTTCAGTGGGATGAGAACGGATCTGGCCCGGGTAAATTGGAATCAAAGATTGTCCGGCAAAACTGTAGTGGAATAATGGGCTGCCTTTAAAGAGGAAATAGTTCAGGTACAGTCGAGGTACATTCCCACAAGGGGGAACGGTAGGGCAACTAAAGTCAGAGCTCCCTGGATGATGAAAGAGATAGAGAGCAAGATGAAGCAGAAAAAGAGCACGTATAACAGATGTCAGGTTGAGAATGCATCTGAGAATCAGGTTAAATATAGAAAGTGCAGAGGAGCAGTGAAAAAGAAAATAAGAGGGACAAAGAGAGGGTATGAGAATAGAACGGTAGCTAACATAAAAGGTAATCCAAAAGTCTTCTACAGGCATATAAATAGTAAACCGGTAGTAAAACTAGGGGTGGGGCCGATTAGGGACCAAAAAGGAGACCTATGCATGGAGGCAGAGGGTATGGCTGAGGTACTAAATGAGTACTTTGCATCTGTCTTCACCAAGGAAGAAGATGCTGTCATAGACATAGTGAAGGAGGAGGTAGTTGAGATACTGGAAGTGTAGCGTATGTGCCTTTAAGAGCCCCAGGTGTGCTGTAATGCCGGTAATGGCCACTCGGGCTATATAAGCCTGTATATTGTGTATATCCGTTAGAACCCCCCCCAGACTTTGCTTAGTAAACACCTATGAACCAACTCCTGTCTTCAGTGTCTCTATCAACACACGGACACTACAGTGGCGACGAAGTGGAAACGGACTTACCTGCAATTCGGCAGCACCTCAAGGACATCGATTCCTCGGGCGTCCAGAAGATTCAAGAAAGTGAGAGAAGCTGTGGTTTCACCAGCTGGCCAAGCTGGTGGCAGGTACTGCGCTAATCCTTCCTGGGCATCAGGCTGAGGCTCCAGCGGCTGGCTCTACAGCTGAGACAGGCAGCGAAATCGGAGGCAAGCAATAACGGACTGGGAGGGAGCACTCGGGAGACGGCCGGCGCTGCAAGCAGGTCGGCGTTCAGACCTGGAGAGAAAGTCCGGCGGGAACGAGTCTCCAACTGTAAATAAATAATTTTTTTTTAAAAAGAACGGAAACCGCGGGAAACAGCGTTGTCATCGGCAGCAGCGGCGGGAAAGCGCGGGAAGCGCCATATCTTTTCTAAGATGCCTAAGTCTGGCAATATTGATGCTTTTGATAGCGAAATAGAGGATTGGACCACATATGTGGAAAGAGTAGAGGTATATTGCACTGCAAATGGAATAGAAGATGAAAAAAAAGCTTCAGCACTGCTGAACCTAATGGGCGCAAAGGCATACGGGCTGTTACGAAATTTAATCACTCCAGCCAAACCAAAGGACAAGAATTTTAAAGAAATTGTTGATACCCTGCAGGAGCACTTAAATCCAACACCGCTGCTGATAGCAGAACGATTCAAATTCTTCAAGAGAAATCAACACAAGAATGAAAGTAACGCTGATTACCTCACCGAATTAAGAAAGCTATCAAAATACTGCCAATTCGGGGCAGGACTAGCAGATTATCTTTGAGACAAATTCATCTGCGGTCTCTTAAGTGAAGGAACACAAAAAAGGCTGCTTTTTGAAAAAGATTTAACACTGGACAAGGCTTTCAGTATGGCTGTATCATACGAAGCAGCAGCAAGAGGAGCTGCAGAGATACAACAAAAGACACAGGACTTCGGCACCCATGAAATGACACAGGGTTTCGAAAGATGTTATCGCTGCGGAAGATCCACCCATAACCAGAGGGACTGCTGGTTCAAGGACAAAGCATGCAGGCAATGCGGAAAGATTGGACACATTGCACGGGTATGCCGATCTGGACAAAATAAATCCACAGACAGAAAAAAAAAAATCAATAAAGAAAAGTACAGAAAGGTACAAATGATGACGGACAGTAGCTCCGAAGACCAGAAGAGCGATAGCGACTCTGAAAACAAGAGACTAAGCTGTCTCAAATTACATAATATACTTGCCAAAGATGATTACCAAACCGTTTGGGTTACCCTCACGATAGCAGGGTCCCCAGTTAAAATGGAACTAGATACAGGATCAGCTCTAACCGTAATAAATCGACGGGATTACGAGAGGCTATTTCCGCATATACCTTTAAAAGACACATCCATTATCTTAAAAACATATACGGGGCAGAAAGTGTACCCCAAAGGAAAAATAAGGGTGCCTGTTGTATACAACGGCAAAGAAATACAAAAGTTGTATTTATACATTCTACAAGATGGTGGTCCACCGTTGTTGGGACGTGAATGGATCAGAAAGATATGTTTAGACTGGCACTCCATTCAGGCACTGACGGTGACCAGTAAGGAAAAAAACGATGATTACATCATACCTGAACGATTAAAAGACATCTTGGCCAACGCCAAAGAAGTGTTTCAAGAGAAACTAGGAACCTTGAAAGGCATCACCGCCTCAATAAAAGTGGAAGATGCAGCAATTCCCAAGTTTTTTAAGGCAAGACTGGTGCCATACGCAATTCGTCCAGCAGTCGAGGCAGAGCTGGAGAATTTGGAAAAGGCAGGCGTATTATCCAAAATAGATTGGAGCGAGTGGGCAACACCCATCGTTCCAGTCATGAAGAAAGCATTGAATAAATCTGAAGAACAGAGAAAAATTCGCATCTGTGGAGACTTCAAGGTGACTGTAAACCCGGTCCTTCACACAGTACAGTATCCTCTTCCGAGGATAGAAGATATTTTCGCCTCACTATCCGGAGGGAAACGTTTCACCAAAATTGACTTGGCACAGGCATATCTACAGATGGAGGTTGAAGAGGCCTCTAAAAAATATCTCACGATAAATACACACAAAGGTCTATACCAGTACAATCGACTGGTTTTCGGTGTAGCATCCGCTCCAGCTATCTGGCAAAGAGCTATGGAGCAAGTCCTCCAAGGGATTCCGGGTACTCAATGCTACCTAGACGACATCCTTGTAACAGGAGAAAACAACAACGAGCAACTTGCCAATTTGGAGCAGGTGCTCACTAGGCTGAGAGAACGGGGCCTACGAGCAAATCGCCCCAAGTGCGAATTTTTCCAAAATCAAATATCATATTGTGGCCACATAATTAATAAGGAAGGGTTGCATAAGTCACCTGAAAAAATTGAAGCGGTCATAAAAGCCCCAGCACCTGAAAATGTTTCACAATTAAGGTCGTTCCTGGGATTAATAAATTACTATCATAAATTTTTACCGAACTTATCAACTCTTCTACACCCTCTTAATGAACTGCTACAAACAGGAGTGATTTGGAAATGGAACGAAGACTGTAAACGTGCCTTCCATAAATGCAAAGACTTAATCACATCCGAAGAAGTTTTGGCTCATTACAACCCATCACTGCCAATCAGACTGGCGTGCGATGCATCCCCTTACGGCATAGGAGCAATATTATCGCATAAATTCCCTGATGGCTCAGAACGACCGATAGCTTTTGCGTCACGCTCATTAAACTCAGCTGAGCGTACCTATGCCCAAATCGACAGGGAAGCACTCAGCCTGGTATGGGGAGTGAAGAAATTCAACCATTACCTACACGGACAAAAATTTACCTTCTTGACTGACTATCAACCCCTCATCTCCATATTCAACCCTAAAAAGGGTGTTCCCATTATGACAGCGCAAAGGCTACAGAGGTGGTCCCTTTTTCTAGGGGCACACCAATACAACATAGAATACAAAGGATCAAAACAGCATGGGAATGCTGACGGTTTATCGTGCCTACCGTTGCCAACGGTAAAAGAGGCACCTACAGTAGACCCAGTGGAGATGTTCCACTCTACCATAGTGGAATGTCTACCAGTAACAAATTCTGCCATTGAAAGGGAGATGAGAAATGACCCGACTCTTTCACGGGTCTATGATTTAACAGTGAAGGGATGGCCAGCACACGGCGAACCACTGTTGCCAGCATTCTCGCAAAGAAGAGAACAGCTGTCAGTGTGCCGAGGAACCTTGATGTGTGGATCCAGAGTGGTGATTCCACCCAAACTCCAGGATAAAGTGCTAAAGGAGCTTCACGAGGGGCATCTGGGTGGAGTGAAAATGAAGAACCTAGCCAGGGCGTTTGTATGGTGGCCAGGTATCGATGGAGACATCGAAGAAATGACCAAGAGCTGCCTAGGATGCCAGAAGGTCCAAAACGCTCCACCACAAGCCCCTCTACATCCATGGGAGTGGCCCTCATCTCCCTGGCAAAGGGTACACATCGACTTTGCTGGTCCATTTATGGACTCAATGTTCTTAATCGCGGTTGATGCACACTCCAAGTGGCCGGAGGTAATAAAAATGTCCTCCACCACCATGGAAAAAACCATCACAGTATTAAGGACCATATTTGCCAGGAATGGGCTGCCGGAACAGATCTGTTCTGATAATGGACCGCAGTTTGTGTCCGAAGAATTCAGGAAGTTCTTAAAAAACAATGGGGTTAAGCACTACACGTCCGCCCCATACCATCCCGCCACCAATGGATTGGCTGAAAGGTTTGTCCAGACCTTCAAGAAGGCCATAAAGGCCATGGGTAATGAAGACATAAAACTTCAACACAAGGTGGATAACTTCTTATTCGCATACAGGAATGCAACACATATGGTTACAAACCAAACTCCCGCCATGATGTTCTTCAATGGAAACCTAAGATGCCGGCTGGATTTGGTCAAGCCCAACATCAGAAGGGACGTGGAGAACCGGCAGTTTGAAGGCATGAATGAAAGGCCAACTAGAACCTTCCAGATAGGTCAACAAGTTTTGGCCCGGGACTACCGTACCGAGAAATGGCAGCCTGGAACTATCTGCACATGACTAGGACCACTGATGTATACCGTGGACATCGGAGAAAGCATAATAAGGCGCCATGCTGACCAAATCATAGAGTCATCCGAAAAGGGACAACCTACACCACAACTCTATACGTCTAACAATGAAGTAGAGATACCCATATCTACCTCCGATCCGGTGATACTGGAACCCGATGAACCCGACACTGGCATTCAAGCCGAATCAGCCTTGCCAAAAGAACCTACTACACCACCAGAAACTACTACACCACCGAGGCGTTATCCGGACCGAGTCAGGAAGCCTCCTGAGAGACTGACTTATAATTAATTAACTACAGCAATGTGTATATTATTTTTCTTATAACATGTAATTAATAATTACTTAAAATATGATGTACTGGTTAGCTAAAAGGGGAGGAATTGTAGTGTATGTGTCTTTAAGAGCCCCAGGTGTGCTGTAATGCCGGTAATGGCCACTCGGGCTATATAAGCCTGTATATTGTGTATATCCGTTAGAACCCCCCCCCCCAAGACTTTGCTTAGTAAACACCTATGAACCAACTCCTGTCTTCAGTGTCTCTATCAACACACGGACACTGCAGGAAGGGATAAAAACTGATAAAGAAGAGGTACCAGAAAGGCTGTCTGAACTTAAAGCTGATAAGGCACCAGGACCAGATGGGATGCATCCTAGTACGCTGAGGAAAGTGAAGGAAAAAATCGCAGAGGTACTGGCCAGAAGCTTCCAATCCTCCTTAGAAATGGGGGTGGTGTCAGAGGACTGGAGAACTGCAAATGTTACACCCTTGTTCAAAAAAGGGTGTAAAGATAAACCCAGCAACTGCAGGCCAGTCAGTTTAACCTCGGTAGTGGGGAAGCTTTTCGAAACAATAATCAGGGACAAAATTAACAGTCACTTGGACAAGTGTGGATTAATTAAGGAAAGCCAGCGCGGATTTGTTAAAGGCAAATCGTGTTTAACCAACTTGATTGAGTATTTTGATGAGGTAACAGAGGGGGTTGATGAGGGCAGTGTGGTTGACGTGGTGTACATGGATTTCCAAAAGGCATTCGACAAAGTGCCAGATAATAGGCTTGCCAGTAAAGTTGAAGCTCATGGAATAAAAGGGACAGTGGCAGCATGGATACGGAATTGGCTAAGTGACATTGTTCTAGGACCATTGCTTTCCTTGATATATATTGACTTGGATGTGGGTGTAAAGGGCACAATTACAAAATTTGCAAATGACACAAAACTTGGAAGTATAATGAACAGTGAGGAAGATAGTGATAGACTTCAAGACGACATAGGCAGGCTGGCGGAATGGGCGGACACATGGCTGATAAAATTTAACACAAAAAAATGTTATATTTTGGTAGAAAGAATGAGGAGAGGAAATATAAACTAATGGGTATAATCCTAAAGTGGGTGCATGAACACAGAGAGCTAGGGTGTATATGCGCACAAATCATTGAAGGTGGCAGGGCAGGCTGAGAAAGCAGTTAAAAACCTTACAGGATCTTGGGCTTCATGAATAGAGGTATAGAATACAAAAGGGTGGAAATTATGATGAACCTATATAAAACACTGGTTCGGCCTCAACTGGAGTATTGTGTCCAATTCTGGGCACCGCACTTTAAGAAGGATGTGAAGGCCTTAGAGAGGGTGCAGAAAAGATTTCCGAGAATGATTTCAGGGATGAGGGACTTCAGTTACATGGGTAGACTGGAGAAGCTGGGGTTGTTTTCCTTAGAGCGGCGGACTGGTGAGAGGCACAGAGTCAGCAAGAGGAGGATAAAAAGAGTGCGGAGAGGAGGCCTGGGAACGGAGCTGAGCGGCGGACCAGTGAGAGGCACAGTGTCAGTGAGAGGAGGATAAAAAGAGCGTGGAGAGGAGGCCTGAGACCGGAGCTGAGCGGCGGACCTGCGAGAGGCACAGAGTCAGCGAGAGGAGAGAGAGAAGTAAAAAGTAATCGAAGTGTGATGTCACCAGAAAGCAGGTAAGTGATTGGTTGGTGAGTATTTCTCTCTTTCTCGTTTTTTCCAAACTTAATTTTTGTGGTTTATAGTTTTTAGGGTCTCTGTTGTGTAGCGGGGAGTGCTGTTAAACAAGGGCACTTGAGCATATCATTTAATTGTAGTGTAATTAGTGATATTGATTTGATTTAATTTAATTTGAATTAATTAAAGGGTAAGTCATGGCAGCACAGCTCGGCCTCGTGGCATGCTCCTCCTGCACTATGTGGGAAATCAAGGACACTTCCTGTGTTCCTGACGACCATGTGTGCGGGAAGTGTATCCAGCTGCAGCTACTGAAAGACCGCATTGTGGCGCTGGAGCTGCGAATGGATAAATACTGGAGCATTCGCGATGCTGAGCACATCGTGGATAGCACGTTTAGGGAGTTGGTTACACCGCAGCTAAAGGCTGCACAGGCAGGTGATCACCAGGCAGAGTAGTAGGCGCAGGCAGGAAGTGCAGGTGTCCCCTGTGGCCCTCCCCCTTTCAAACAGATATACCACTTTGGATATTGTTGAGGGGGATGGCTTATCGGGGGAAGGCAGCAGCAGCCAACTTCCTGGCACCATGGGTGGTCCTGCTGCACAGGACGGGAGGGAAAAAAGCGAGAGAGCTATAGTGATAGGGGATTCTATTGTAAGGGGAATAGATAGGCATTTCTGCGGCCGCAAACGAGACTCCAGGATGGTATGTTGCCTCCCTGGTGCAAGGGTCAAGGATGCCTTGGAGCGGCTGCAGGGCCTTCTGGAGGGGGAGGGTGAACAGCCAGTTGTCGTGGTGCATATAGGTACCAACGATATAGGTAAAAAATGGGATGAGGTCCTAAAAGCTGAATATAGGGAGTTAGGGGGTAAATTAAAAAATAGGATCTCAAAGGTAGTAATCTCAGGAATGCTACCAGTGCCACATGCTAGTCAGAGTAGAAATAGAAGGATATTTCAGATGAATATGTGGCTA
Organism: Somniosus microcephalus; assembly: GCF_052327205.1. Taxonomy (NCBI): domain Eukaryota; kingdom Metazoa; phylum Chordata; class Chondrichthyes; order Squaliformes; family Somniosidae; genus Somniosus; species Somniosus microcephalus. Next base: position 92,577,234 of record NC_140994.1, on the reverse strand, counting down.
GAGGAATGGTGCAAGGGGGAGGGATTCAAATTCCTGGGACATTGGAACCAGTTCTAGGGGAGGTGGGACCAGTACAAACTGGATGGTTTGCACCTGGGCGGGACCGGAACTGATGTCCTAGGGGTAGTGTTTGCTAGTGCTGTTGGGGAGGGTTTAAACTAAAATGGCAGGGGGTTGGGAACCTGTGCAGGGAGACAGAGGAAAGGGAAGCAAGGATAGAAACAAAAGACAGGAAGGAGAAAAGCAAAAGTGGAAGGCAGAGAAATCAAGGGTGTAAATCAAACAGAGCCACAGTAAATAATAATTCTAAAAGGACTAAGAGTGTTAAAAAATCAAGCCTGAAGGCTTTGTGTCTTAATGCGAGGAGCATTCGTAATAAAGTGGATGAATTAGCTGCACAAATAGATGTAAACGGATATGATATCATTAGGATTACAGAGACATGGCTCCAGGATGACCAAGTCTGGGAATTCAATAGCCAGGGGTATTCAATATTCAGGAACAACAGGAAAAAAGGAAAAGGAGGTGGGGTAGCATTGCTGGTTAAAGAGGAGATTAACACAATAGTAATGATGTGGAATCTGTATGGGCAGAGCTGAGAAATACCAAGGGACAGAAAACATTAGTGGGAGTTGCACACAGACCGCCAAACAGTAATGCTGAGATTGGAACTCACTACCACAGGGAATAGTTGAGGTGAAGAGCATAGTTGCATTTAAGGGAAGGCTAGATAAGCATATGAGGGAGAAGGGAATAGAGAGTTATGCTGATAGAGTTAAATGAGGAAAGATAGGCGGAGGGTCGAGTGGAGCATAAATGGCGGCATGGACTGGTTGGGCCGAATGGCCTGTTTCTGTGCCGTACATTCCATGTGTGTAACTCTCTCTAGATATACCAGGGGCCCAAACACAGCACTGTGTGTGTCTCTCTTTCTCTGTAGATATAACAGGAAGCCCATACACAGCTGTGTGTGTGTCTCTCTCTCTGTAGATATACCAGGGAGCCCATACACAGCTATCATAGAATCATAGAATGGTTACAGCACGGAAGAAGGCTATTCGGCCCGTCGAGCCCATGCCGCCTCTCTGCAGGAGCACCTCAGCTAGTCTCACTCCCCTGCCCTTTCCCCGTAGCGCTGCAAATTTTTCGCCTTTGGTTCCTTTGCCAATCACCTTAAATCTGTGTCCTCTGGTTCTCGACCCCTCTGCCAATGGGAACAGTTTCTCCCTATCTACTCTGTCCAGACCCCTCATAATTTTGAACACCTCTATCAAATCTCCTCTCAACCTTCATAGAAACATAGAAACATAGAAGATAGGAGCAGGAGTAGGCCATTCAGCCCCTCGAGCCTGTTCCGCCATTTAATGAGATCATGGCTGATCATCCAAATTCAGTACCCTGTCCCTGTTTTCTCCCCATATCCCTTGATCCCTTTAGCCTTAACAAATATATCTAACTCCTTCTTGAATATATTTAATGAATTGGCCTCAACTGCCTCGTGCGGTAGCGAATTCCGCAGGTTCACCACTCACTGGGTGAAGAAATTTTCCTCATTTCAGTCCTAAATGGCTTACCCCTTATCCTTAGACTGTGACCCCTGGTTCTGGACTCCCCGCCATCGGGAACATCCATCCTGCATCTAGTCTGTCTAGTCCTGTTAGAATTTTATAAGTTTCAGTGAGATCCCCTCTCACTCTTCTAAACTCTAGCGAATATAAGCCTAATCGACCCAATTTCTCCTTATGCGTCATTCCTGCCATCCCAGCTATCAGTCTGGTGAATCTTTGCTGCACTCTCCCCATGGCAAGAACATCCTTCCTCAGATAAGGTGGCCAAAACTGCACACAATACTCAAGGTGTGGTCTCACTAAGACCCTATACAACTGCAGCAAGACATCCTTGCTCCTGTACTCGAATCCTCTCGCTGTGAAGGCCAACATACCATTTGCCTTCTTAACTGCCTGCTACACTTGAATGCTTATCTTCAGCGACTGGTACACAAGGACACCCAGGTCTCGTTGCACTTCCCCTTTTCCCAATCTATTGCCGTTCAGATAATAATCTGTCTTCCTGTTTTTGACACCGAAGTGGATAACCTCGCATTTATCCACATTTGCCATGCATCTGCCAAATCACCCAACCTGTCCAAATCATATTAGAGTTCCTCTGTATCCTCCTCACAGCACAGACGCCCACCCAGCTTTGTGTCGTCTGCAAACTTGGAGATATTACATCTAGTTCCCTCGTCTAGATCATTTACATATATTGTGAATAGCTGGGGTCCTAGCTCCGATCTCTGCGGTACCCCACTATTCACTGCCTGCCAACTCTTTGCTTCCTGTCTGCCAACCAGTTCTCTATCCAAGACAGTACATTACCCCCAATTCCGTGTGCTTTAACTTTGCGCGCTAATCTCTTATGTGGGACCTTATCAAAAGCCTTCTGAAAGTTCAAATACACCACATCCACTGGTTCTCCCTTATCTATTCTACCAATTACATCCTCAAAAAATTCCAGTAGATTAGTCAAGCACGATTTACCTTTTGTAAATCCATGTTGGCTTTGTCCGATCCTGTCACTGTTTTCCAAGTGTTCTGCTATTACATCTTTTATAATGGACTCTAGCATTTTCCCCACTACCGATGTCAGGCTTACCGGTCTATAATTCCCCGTTTTCTCTCTACCACCTTTTTTTAATAGTGGGGTTACATTAGCTATCCTCCAATCCATGGGAACTGTTCCAGAGTCTATAGAATTTTGGAAGATGACCAGCAATGCATCTACTATTTCTAGGGCCACTTCCTTAAGTACTCTAGGATGTAGATTATCAGGCCCTGGGGATTTATCAGCCTTCAATCCCATCAATATCCCTCAGCTTTATTTGAAATCACAAGCTTTTGGAGCGCTGCTCCTTCTTCAGGTGAAGTGGAGAAATGCATAAAGACACAGCTTATATAGTCAGAGAATCATGTCAGATGTTTACAGGTAACCTTTCCAACTGCCATTTGTCACACTGATGCGGTGTCTACACAGATGCGGCCGGACCTGCTGTGATTTCCAGCCAAAAAAAATGTTTTTTGTCTTTTTTTGTTTTTCATACAGACCCCAGCATCTGCAATATTTGACCCCTTGTGACCCCACCTCATTGTTCTTTGATGTAATGTTTCCCTGACTGACCTGTTTGGACACCATTCACACCTTTGACTGCTGTGATTATCTCTCTGCCGAGGTGTGACAAATGGCAGTTGGAAAGGTTACCTGTAAACATCTGACATGATTCTCTGACTATATAAGCTGTGTCTTTATGCATTTCTCCACTTCACCTGAAGAAGGAGCAGCGCTCCGAAAGCTTGTGATTTCAAATAAAGCTGTTGGACTATAACCTGGTGTTGTGTGATTTCTTACATTTGTCCACCCCAGTCCAACTCCGGCATCTCCACACCATCAATTTCCCTAACACCATTTCCCTACAAATACTGATTTCATTCAATTCCTCCCCCTCATTAGACCCTATGTTCCCCGACATCTCCAGGATGTTATTTGTGTCCTCCTTTGTGAAGACAGAACCAAAGTATGTATTTAATTGGTCTGCCTTTTCTTTGTTCCCCATTATAAATTCCCCTGATTCTGACTGCAACGGACCTACGCTTGACTTCACCAATCTTTTTCTCTTCACATATCTATAGAAGCTTTTACAGTCAGTTTTTATGTTCCCTGCAAGCTTACTCTCATAATCTATTTCCCCCCTCTTAATTAATCCCTTTGTCCTCCTTTGCTGAATCCTAAACTGCTCCCAATCCTCAGGTTTGCTGATTTTTCTGGCCAAATTATACGTCCTCTCCTTGGATCTTATGCTATCCCTAATTTCCCTTGTTAGCCATGGTTGAGTTGTGGCGGAGCCACTAAGGGACTCCGATCAATTGTATATAATTCCCTTTAATAATATGTTAGCTACAGCCTGAGTCTGTATCTTTGTTTTCACTGTTTACATGTACAGAGCACGATCACTTTAATAGCGCGGGTAAACGTGATGACGTCACGCCGTTCATCACGTGATCCCTCACCGGTGGGAAAAACGTGATGACGTCATGACGTCAGCCACGGGACCGCCCAAGCAGTCCTTGTGGAGCCTCAGAACTGACTAGACGTATATTCGATGTTCTCCTGTAATTATCCGTTAAACTCTGTTAGTTTTCATTAAACCTCGTTTATTTGATCGCCTGAGTGGACCTCAGTCTTTTGATAGGAACTAGACATTCCTACATTGGTGTCCCCGACTTTTGCGAATGGTTTTCGCAGAAGTTACTGAACATGGAATCGAACACCGTTGCTTTGAAGCTACCACAGTTCTGGGAGCAACAGCCAGCCGCGTGGTTCATCCAGGCTGAAGCCCAGTTCGCAATCAGGAACATTGTTGCGGATCAGACCCGTTACTATTATGTGGTCTCCGCCCTCGACAGTGCCACAGCCTTGCGGATCATCAGCCTGCTTGGTAATCCACCAGAAGATCACAAGTATGAAACGATAAAGGCGCGGTTGTTACAGGTCTTCGGGCTCACAAAGTCGGAGCACGCCCGCCAGCTGCTCGCTATGCCCGGCCTCGGGGACTCCAAGCCGTCCGAGCTCATGAGCCAAATGCTCACGCTCCTGGGCTCTGAACCGGAATGCTTCCTCTTCAGGGAGCTGTTCCTCAGCCAGCTACTGGAGCAAATTCAGGCTGCTCTAGCCAGGTCGGAAGTCACAGACTGCACAGAGCTGGCTGCCGAAGCGGACAAGATTTTCACGGTGACACAGCAGTACTGCGCTGCCACGAGGCGCCCATCCCCCACAGACGCTGCTCCAGCCCCTCAACCTGCGGGGTTGTGCTCCTACCATGCCCGTTTTGGCGCAAAAGCAACATGCTGCCGCCCTCCCTGCAGCTTTTCGCTCAAAAAAAACCCAACAGCAACCCTGTCAAAAGAGGACTGGTTATAACTAGCGCCCCGCAGCTGCGATGGCAATCGGTAATTCGGGAAAACTCCTCTTCATCACCAACTCCCTATCTGGTCGACGTTTCCTCTGCGACACCGGGGCGCAGTGTAGCATCCTACCCGCATCAAATCTTGATATACAAGCCGGGGGGCATGGCCTCTCCCTCGAGGCAGCTAATGGTGGGGCCATTTGGACCTTCGGAAGACGGCGGGTCCAGGTGTGCTTCAGCGGCCAGCGGTTTTACTGGAATTTCATCACGGCCAAAGTCTCTCAAGCCATCCTCGGGGCGGATTTTTTGTGCGCCAACGGCCTCCTGGTGGATGTAAGGCACCGCCGGTTGATCAATGCGGCCACTTTTCACTCCATCCCGTGCCACCGCGGTAACGCCGTGTCGCGCACTGTCTCCTGTGCGTTCCCACCTCCGGATGACTTCACTCGCGTCCTCGGAGATTTCCCAGACCTCACCAGACCTACTTTCTCTTCCACGGCCACGAAACATGGTGTCGAACATCACATCACCACTACTGGCTTCCCGGTCTATGCACGGGCCCGGCGCCTCGAACCTGGCAAGCTCGCGGCTGCGAAAGCGGAGTTCGACACGATGGAGCGGCTAGGGATTATTCGCCGGTCGAATAGTCCCTGGTCTTCGCCTCTCCACATTGTTCCGAAACCTGGTGGTGGATGGCGGCCTTGCGGCAAATACCGACGCCTGAACGACGCCACTACTCCTGATCAGTACCCGATCCCTCATATTCAGGATTTCTCTGCCCATTTGGCGGGAAATACCATTTTTTCAAAAGTCGACCTTGTCCGTGGCTACCACCAGGTCCCCGTGCACCCACAAGACGTCCCGAAAACTGCAGTCATCACTCAATTCGGCCTGTTTGAATTTCTGCGGATGCCGTTTGGATTGAAGAACGCTGCACAGGCTTTCCAGTGCTTGATAGACTCCGTGCTTTGGGACCTCAAGTTTCTATTCGTCTACCTCGACGACATCCTCATTGCCAGCCCTAATAAAGAGGCGCACATCGGCCATTTACGCACCCTCTTTAGATGCCTCAGTCAACACGACTTGATCATCAACCCAGCCAAGTGCCAGTTCAGCCTGCAGCAGATTGATTTCTTAGGCCATCACATCACATCGGATGGCGCAATTCCCCTGCAAACGAAGGTGGAGGCAGTTACTTCTTTCCCGCGCCCGCAGACTGTCAAGGCCCTGCAGGAGTTCCTTGGGATGGTAAATTTTTATCACCGGTTCGTCCCTAATGCAGCTCTGCTCATGCAGCCCCTGTATGAGGCCCTCAAGGACAAGTCCGGCAAGGATCCGATTAGCTGGACGGTCGACATGGACTGGGCGTTCGTCGACACAAAAGGTGCCTTAGCCAACGCAACCATGCTGGCGCACCCGCTGCCAAGTGCCACCATCGCCCTTACCACCGACGCATCAGACTACGCCATCGGCGCAGTGCAGGAACAGTGGGTGAATGGGACATGGCAACCGCTGGTGTTTTTCAGCCGTCAACTACGGCGAAACGAACGGAAATACAGCACGTTCGACCGGGAGTTGCTGGCCCTTTTTCTGGTCATCCACCATTTCTGGTTCTTGCTAGAGGGCCGTCCGTTCACGACTTTTGTGAACCATAAGCCACTAACGTTCGCTATGGCCAAGACCGCTGAACCGTGGTCAGCTCGGCAACGTCAGTTGACGTTTATCTCAGAATTCACCACTGACATTCAGCATGTGTCCGGTAAAGACAAACTGGTGGCGGATTGCCTCTCCCGCGCGACCGTTCATGCAGTCCAGCTCGGCATCGACTATGTCCTTATGGCTGCGGATCAAGCCTCGGATCCGGAAGTCCAATCTTACAGAACCAACCCCTCTAGCCTCCAAGCGGCCGACGTCAAATTCCATGCTGCGGGCACTACGCTACTCTGCGATGTCTCCGTCGGAGATCTTTGCCCTATCGTGCCGGTCGCCTGGCGCCGAAAAGTTTTTGACGCCATACACAGGTTGTCGCACCCTGGCATAAAGGCCTCGCAACGGCTGATGTCGTCCAAATTCGTGTGGCGAGGCATGCACATGGATGTTCGCGACTGGGCCAACACCTGCGTGGTCTGCCAAAAGGCCAAGGTGCAGCGTCACGTCAAGGCTCCATTGGCCACTTTCGCTGTTCCGGAACGTAGGTTTGATCATGTGCATGTGGACCTGGTGGGGCCACTTCCGCCTTCGCACGGGTTTACTCATCTTCTTACAATGGTGGACCGCACCACTAGATGGCCTGAGGTGGTTCCTTTGTCATCCACCACTTCCATAGACATCGCCAGGGCATTCATCTCCGTTTGGGTCGCCCATTTCGGGGTACCGGCGGACATCTCGTCTGATCGTGGGCCGCAGTTTTCTTCTGAGCTCTGGAATGCTGTGGCTCAGGGGCTCGGCGTCAAGCTACATCGCACCACTGCCTACCATCCACAGGCGAACGGCCTGTGCGAACGATTCCACAGGTCACTCAAAGCTGCACTGCGAGCCAGCCTTCAAGGCGCGGGCTGTGTGGACAGGCTTCCATGGGTCATTTTGGGTCTTCGTACGGCACCTAAAGAAGATCTTCAATCGTCCTCGGCGGAGCTCTTATATGGCCAGCCGCTACGCGTACCAGGGGATTTCCTTCCGACTCCAACAGAGCCATGGTGCGCATCCCAGCAGCTCATCAGCCACCAGGAGGCAGCCAGAAGTTTCGCTCCAGTGCCTACATCGCATCACGGCTTGCAGAGCTCCCACGTCCCAGTTGAGCTGAAGAACGCCGACTATGTGTTTATCTGCCACGACGCTCATCGGGATCCGCTCAAACCCCCTTACACAGGTCCTTTCTGCGTGCTAGAGCCAGGAGACAAAACTTTTTCAGTCGATATCGGAGGTAAACCGGACCACATTTCGGTTGACCGGTTGAAGCCGGCACTTGGACCTTGACCGCCCAGTTGAGATCGCACAACCGCCGAAACGTGGCCGACCGCCCACAGTCACCGTGCCAGATCAAACGCAACCGCCCGCCAGCTCGCCCGCCATCCATCAGCTTCCACTTCAAGGCTACAGAAGTCGATCTGACAGGCTTGTCAGGCCTCCTCGCCATTTTACTTTTGCTGTTAAAGACAATTCTGGGGGGGCGCATGTGGCGGAGCCACTAAGGGACTCCGATCAATTGTATATAATTCCCTTTAATAATATGTTAGCTACAGCCTGAGTCTGTATCTTTGTTTTCACTGTTTACATGTACAGAGCGCGATCACTTTAATAGCGCGGGTAAACACGATGACGTCACGCCGTTCATCACGTGATCCCCCACCTGAATTCCCGATTTGATTTCTTGGTGACTATTGATGGCCTCTAGTTTTGTTTTTCCCCACAAGTTGAAACACTCTCTCTGTATCCACTCTATCAAAACCTTTCATAATTTTAAAGACCTCTATTAGGTCACCCCTCAGCCTTCTCTTTTCAAGAGAAAAGAGACCCAGCCTGTTCATCCTTTCCTGATATGTATACCCTCGCATTTCTGGTATCATCCTTGTAAATCTTCTCTGCACCCTCTCCAGTGCCTCTATATCCTTTTTATAATATGTCAACCAGAACTGTATGCTGTACTTCAAGTGTGGTCTAACCAAGCTTCGATACAAGTTTAGTATAACTCCACTACTTTTCAATTCTATCCCTCTAGAAATAAACCCGAGTGCTTGATTTGCTTTTTTATGGCCTTGTTAACCTATGGTGCAACTTTTAGTGATTTGTGTATTTTACTCCGAGATCCCTTTGCTCCTCTACCGCACTCAGACTCGCACCCTCCAAGTGATAAGTGACCCCCCTATTCTTCCTACCAAGATGTAATACCTCACATTTATCTGTATTGAAATTCATTTGCCAATTATGTGCCCATTCTGCAAGTTTATTACTGTCTTCCTGTAATTTGTTGCAGTCCTCCTAAGTATTGAATGTCCCCCCAATTTGGTGGCATTCGCAAATTTAGAAATTGTGTTTTTGATTGCAAAGTCTAAATCGTTAATATAAATTGTGAATAACAGTGATCCCAGCAATGATCCTTATGGAACACCACTACCCACCTTCTGCCACTGTGAATAGCTACCCTTTACCCCTACTCTCTGTTTTCTGTCTTGAAGCCAGCTAGCTATCCATTCTGCTACTTGTCCCCTGACTCCGCATTCTCTGACCTTGTTCATCAGTCTATTATGTGGTACCTTATCGAAGGCCTTTCGAAAATCTAGATAAATTACATCTACTGCATTACCCTTGTCTATGCTCTGTTACCTCTTCAAAAAATTCAATAAGGTTGGTCAAGCAAGACTTTCCCTTTTGCAATCCATGCTGATTATTCATTATTATATTTTTGGTTTCTAGATGTTCTTCTATTTTCTCCTTTACTAGAGATTCCATTATTTTTCCTACCACAGATGTTATGCTGACTGGTCTATAGTTCCCTTGACATGCTCTATCTCCCTTCTTAAATATAAGTATTATGTTAGCTATCCACCAGTCCTCTGGCACTACATAATTTTCTAACGAATTATTAAACATGTGGAGTAATGCCGCTGCTATCTCTTCCCTAGATTCTTTTAAAATACGCGGATGTAATCCGTCCAGACCAGGGGTTTTATCCTCTGAGTTGTAGTGTATGTGGGCTCCCAGGTATATCTACAGAGAGAGTTGCACATACCTGTATATGGGCTCCCAGGTATATCTACAGAGAGAGATGCACATACCTGTATTTGGGCTTCCAGGTATATCTACTGATGGATATACATGAAATGTAAAGGCCACTCATTTACAGTTTTCCTGGAATAACATTGAATTCCCAAAGCAGCAGTAAAGACCCCAGAATACCATTTAGTCTCTTGTTATAAAGCAGGGAATCCTCTCACTCAGCATGAGCAATGCCACAGGAGATAGACTATATATTTATCTTTGCCCGGCCTGTTTGGTGTCAATCCTGCTCATCACCCAGCTCCTGTGGCCCCCTCCCAGGTCTTCATAATTCATTTTCACCAGTAAACTGCAACTTTACTTCTGTCAGCAGAACCAGTGCTCGGAATGTATTCTAGATGTTCATTGTGCTTTCTGTGTGTTCATTATGGTGCTAGTTTACCAGCGAAGATAAAACAGCATCCCTGACAATGTGGACAATTGGCCAGGAATTTCTTATCCACCAAAAACAGGGCACATCTAGCCCAGCCCAATACCACTCCACCAGCCTCCTCCCAATCATCAGTAAAGCGATGGAAGGAGTCATCAATAGAGCCATCAGGTGACACCTGCTCACCAATAACCTCCTCAGTTCAGGTTCTGACAAACCCACAGGGCTCTAGATTTTGCTTCCACCTTGATCCAGATGTGAACGCAAGTGCTGAATGCCAAAGGAGAGAGAGTAACTGTACTCGACATCAAAGCAGCATTTGACCTAGCGTGGCATCAAGAAGACCTGGCAAATTGGAGGTCAATGAGGGGTCAAGGGGAAAACCATCCAGTGGTTGGAGTCATGCGTGACACACAAAAGATGCTGGCGTCTGTTGCAGGCCAAACGCAATGGCATCATTGTAGCAGTTTCTTAGGGCAGTGTTTTTGGCTCAACAATCTTCAGCTACTTCATCAATGGCCTTTCCTCCATCATATGGGTCAGGAATAGGACTGTTTACTCACAATTCCACAGTGTCCAGATTCATTCCAGCCTACAGCAGGGCCTAGGCAAGGGTTGACAAGTGACAGGTAACATTCGCACTTCAGGCATACCAGACTATGACCATTCTCACATTTTTGGGTCTTGACGTTGGATATTTTCTCAAATTCCACGTTGCTGGCCATTCCTCCGTTGGCTTTGCCTTCCCTACAATCCAGAGCATACCCTTTTCTGCTCAACAACATATTCTATAACTGGAGTGCAATTGGTCCCACTGGTGGGGGTGAAGGTGAAAGTTACTCCCAGTGAATGAGACCATATGCTGTCTTGTAACAACAGGGGCGTTAATGGCATGTCAAGAACAACATCAGCACCACTGGTTTACAGGCTCTGAATGAGTCAAATTCTGCTTTTATTACATGTATTTTTATCAGTGTTTTGAGGATTCTTTCTACGATTATCCATTTTTCTGTGAAAGCTCTAAATTAGCAGCCTTCATTTTTCTTATACAGTCCCCACCATATATACTGGGTGTGTTGGAGTTAACGTGATAGGGTAGACGTAGAGAGCGTGATAGGGTAGTCTGCAAGTGTGACTCCGAGCTTCTGGTAGCCTGTCACTTTAATTCTCCGCTCCACTCCCACTCTGACCCCTCTGTCCTTGGCCTCCTACACTGTTCCAATGAAGCTCAATCTAAGCTCAAGGAACAGCACCTCATCTTTCTATTAGGCACTTTACAGCCTTCCGGACTCAACATCGAGTTCAACAATTTCAGTTCATAACCTCTGCCTCCATTTTGTTGATGATGATTCTGATATTCCCATTTACACCTCCTCTAGACCCATCTTTTGTTTCTTTACTGATCCCATTACCATCTCCTTTCACCTTGTATCATCATCGCTTTTGTCATTTAATCTCTCCTGCCTTCCACCCTATCACAGACATTTCCTCCCCCCTTTCCCTACCTCTGTACTTGCTTGAAACCCGTTACATCTCTAACATTTTCCAGTTCTAATGAAAGGTCATCGACCTGAAACGTTAACTCTGTTTCTCTCTCCACAGATGCTGCCTGACCTGCTGAGTGTTTCCAGCATTTTCCCTTTTTATTTCAGATTTCAAGCATCTGCAGTATTTTGCTTTTGTAGATGTAGAGAAGATGTTTCCCCTTGCAGGCAATACCAGACATGGGGCCATAAATATAAGATAGTCACTAATAAATCCAATAGGGAATTCAAGAGAAACTTCTTAACCCAGAGAGTGGTGAGAATGTGGAACTCACTACCACAGGGAATAGTTGAGACGATTAGCTTGATGCATTCAAGGGGAAGCTTGATAAGCACATGAGGGAGAAAGGAATAGAAGAATATGTTGAAGGGGTGGGAGGAGGCTCGTGTGGAGCATAAACACCGGTTGGGGTGAATGGCCTGTTTCTGTGCTGTAAATACTTTGTAACAAACGGCATCTTTGTAACTGACACCTATGGTAATAACAAATGGTTAGCGCCATTTGCCCGATATAGGCGGCTGTCTGTGATAAGCATATACGGTTTAAGTTTCGTGGACTGTATTCATAAATAAGTGGTCCGGTTTGTAACTTTCTAATAAAGTTCTGCAAAAATTGAATGAATTGTTTTATGGTCAGTTCCTGGAAAATTACTGTTTACCTTGGGTAGTTAAATATCCCAGCTGCATAAATAAATACATAGGTGGCACTATTTGTGTCTCTCTTGAATAGCAAATAAACACATGGCTGCTTTAGCAAAATGTATTCTTATTTTCAATCAGTAAATTTCGGCCAGCAACTTTTACACTTTCGGAAAGTGGGTGCGGAACAGGGCTTGCAACCAACATCCTTTGTAAATGGCAATTATTCCTGTCAAGCATAATCAATTTGGGATATGATCTCAGACAAGATTACTTATCTTAGATAAGGGTCCAAAGGTACTTTGTATTGGACACAAACCTGAGAATAATCTAATTGGCTTATGTTGTGGCCAGGTTAATATACAAAATAAAGTTAACTTGCCACAGCAAGAGCAGAGAGGAGAGAGCAGACGCAGGGAGTGAGAGGAGTACTGGTAGGTGACCTGAGGCCGGGCAGGGCTGGGAGAGAATATAAGGTGGATGCCAAAGCACCTCCTAGCTTCCGGAGGACTCAAGTGTAAGTATAATGGTAATGATAAACAAATGTATCTTAGTTTATACAGGTCAAAAGTAAGGCCCAGGTGTCATACTCAGCCGTGACACCCAGACATGATGGAAGTTATGTGACAAATCATGGCATAGGAACTAAGTGTGACAAACAAAGTGTGTGCTTGCTCAAGACTTTGTATATTGGTAACCGGTTCACAGTGAGTTGGAGGATTCGCTATTTTATAACATCGAAGGGAAATTTACACCATATGGGGCAGGACGTCAGGGCCTTGACTTATAGTGACAGAATAAGTCATTTTTATTGCATAAGAACATAAGAATTAGAAGCAGGAGTAGGCCATATGGCCCCTTGAGCCTGCTCCACCATTCAATAAGATCATGGCTGATCTTCGACCTCAACTCCACTTTTCCGCCCAATCTCCATATCCCTTGATTCCCCGAGAGTCCAAAAATCTATCAATTTCAGCCTTGAATATACTCAATGACTCAGCATTCACAACCCTCTGGGGTAGAGAATTCTAAAGATTCACAACCCTCTGAGTGAAGAAATTCCTCATCATCTCAGTCCTAAATGACTGACCCCTTATCTTGAGACTATGACCCCTTAGTTCTAGACTCTCCAGCCTGGGGAAACTACCTCTCAGCATCTGTAAGAATTTGCAAAAATTTACAGTTCTGAAGATTCATTTTTTTGATTAAAGTATCCCTGGGCAATGTGCTTTTAAAATTTCCAGGGATAAAAATGGCAGTCGCACCACATGGCCGAATGACAAAAGAGGCTTGGAATGCAGCTTTCTGTGTCTGGAAGTAAGGTTCAATGAAGACAAAGGACATCTAAACTGCAGAAGAGACTTTTGTATCTTGAATGGGAAGCATTAACATTTGAATAGATTTTAAATCACCCCAGTACTGGACAATAGAGCAGATGTATCTCCCTCTTGTTTCAGCACAGGGAGCTCCGAAAATCACATTAACTCAATCCAACCACTTTGAGTTAGCCTATCACAGCTTTCTCTTGTGTATTGGACCCTTTTGGGTGGGGAATTTTGCACACAGCCTTGCAAGGCAGGACGGGAGGGGCTCACCAGATATAAAGATAAGGGCTGAGAAGCCAGCTCTCTCTCTTGACTGCTTGGGACCATAGGTGAGTCTCTCTCTCTCTCTCTCTCTTCGCTGGACCACAGGTGAGCAGAGTTTCTGACTCCTCAACAAGGCAACCTAGCAGGAGTTTGGGGTGGTGATTTAAGGGAATTGCTAAGATTGTTTAAATAACATTGTAGCCATTGTATCCCTCGTTTTCGCCGTTTGCAACCCCCCTGTTGTATAGTTTTACAATTTCACTGTGTTCGTGTGGGATAGTTTGATATTTTGATTATAGTTTCTTTTAGTTAATAAAGCTTGATTTTGTTCTCTCATCCAAACCACGTGTTCCGTTTTAATATCATTAATTATAAGTTCCTCCACTCAGAACTAAAGGAGGGGTAGCGATTCGAAACCGCTGTTTGTAAATTGGTTTAGAGTGTAGCAGCAAAAAGACTGCTGGCCAGGTAGATTATCTTAAACCAGTTTAAAAGAAGCCCCCGGAATCCTTACAATGGCGAGCCAGCCAGGAGTGGAGGCAGTTTTTGATTTAATAAGTGGTCTGGATCTGGTGAAAGCATCAACTCTTGTTTCTCTTGTTGTTTTCAGTATGTGGGTAGGCCTGCGGATGTTAGCAGCAGCGTGTAGGCTGACCTATCGGGGTATAGGTGGCTGGGTTAGGAAGGGTGTGAAGAGAGAGCAGGAGGAAAGGTTTAGGGAAGCAAAGGCAGCTTATCAGCTGGCCTGTGCCCTAAGGTTTGAGGAAGCAGATCATGGCCCCTGTAGTGCAGAGCTAGAAAGCCTTAACATGGTTTTAAATGCATCTAAGGGGATGATTTGCATGATCAGCCTGAAGGCAGGTCAGCCGGGCTTTACTGGCAGCCCAAGTAGAACCATCCCACAGGCAACACCCAGAACGGTGCTGGATTGGGAATTAGAGACCCCAAGACCGCAGCCCACAGCTCCGAGTCTTGAGGAGCTCTGGCAGCGAGGAGGGGTGGACAATGGGGTGGTAGGAGAACACCAGCAGGTCTCGCTAGGCAGGCGGGGACCAGGACCAGTGTACCCCCTCCAACAACGGAGGTACGGTCCGCCCGTGAGGAGTGAGCCTGAGAATAGGAATCCTCAGCCCACAGCAAGTTCGAGTTCACAGGCAAGCACTGTGGCTTGTGTGGGGGGAGGAGCCATTCATATTCAGAATAAGCTGTTTAAGCCAGGGAACAGGAAAGGAGAGTTCTGGGACCCCTGTAGAGCAGGCCCAGTAGCAGAAATCCAGGACAAGGGAGGCACACAGGGGATAGTTTTGGCCCTAGGAAAAAGGCAGGTCCAAAATTCCCCAGTTAAAGCCACCTGGGTGAGGGAACATGAGTTTGCTGTCCATGCAAGTTCAAGTTCACAGCCTATAAAAACAGGAAATGTGACTTGTTTCCAGGGAAAAGCAGACAAACCCAGAGAGAGATTTGCACCAGCAGGCTGCCAGGTATATTATACAGTGCGGGCTATTTGGACATGGGGGAGCAGGTTCCCAGCCAGCTGGGGCTGTGACCCAAGCTCAGGGTCCGCCAGCCAAAGTTACCCCCATAGAGACACCCCTCAGAAGGTCTCAGCGGGTGCCCCAGCCTAAGAAAGCATGGTCACCCACTTTACAGTGGAGTAGGGCGGTCTCCCGAGCCAGGGAGAAGCCAGAGAACAGGGGTCCCCACTCAACAGCCATAAGCTGCGAGGGACCAGAGACAGGAGGCAGTCCAGCTTCGCTGCAGCCAGCAGCAATCTGTGACAGTGCCAGAGATTAGACTGGCCGTCCGGAGACGGGCGGCATTTGCATTATAGCTATGTGTGTGTATATAGCGTGCTTTTAAGGTGTATTTTAAGTTTTGTTGATTTAACTAGTTTTAAGTTAAAGTGCAAAGAGTTTAAGTTCACATGTGTGCCAAATGTTTGTGTTTTGGTCCGAGGTCGAGGGACCTGACCATGTCTCCACCTAAGGCAGCAGGTCAGTGAGACCTGGCTGCATGTCCCTTTTAAGTTTTGCAGGAGATTGGAAAATGAAGCAGCCATGTTCGCCCAGCCCGAGCTGGACATCGAATGAAGATACGGAATGTTGGGGATCACCTCGCTACTGGACGAATCCAGGAGACCCCGCAGCGATCTTCGGGAAAAACCGGACAGAGTCTGGAGGAACTTGCCTACTCCTCCTACGGGGAGGAGATGGCCCCAGCTGGGTGGGGCATGGCCCCCAACCCAGCACTATCCTGACCGAAGTTCACTTGCGGGAGACCTCGCCGTCGAGGAGTCATGATGGGGAAGCGTGGGCGCCTTGTGATAGGGACGCGTTCCCCGGGGGTGGGTGGTGATGGCCCGGGAAGATTGTATAGAGGAGGGGGAGACCCAAGAGTCGCGTGGGTGCGGTCGGGGGAGGGAGGAACTCACCCGGGGGCCCACGGGCAAAGAAGGTAAGTTGTGGCTGGGAAGGATGAGTGGGTGGCCGGATCAGTGTGAGGCCAGGGAGTGCTGCCACACAGGCACCCATCATTTTCTGCAGCCAGTCGAGGGAAGACGGGAGGGGGAGGGACTGGGAGTCATGAGATCCCATACTCCCCGGTCTCGGTCTGTGCCAAGGTAATTTTAAACGTGAGGGGTACCCTGCCTCCACAAAGGGACAAGGGAACGGTTCGGGGCTGGCGGAGCAGGCTGGTCGCTAAATCCATTCTGCCTGTTTTAAAGTTTAAGCCGATCAAAGGGGGGTGGAAGGTACTTTTACTGCCCGAGTGGGAGGAGCAATACCCACTCGAATTTCGCGACCCATCATCGGCACATGATGATCGGGGTTCATAAGCATGTTGTTTAATGATTTTTTGTATTTTGTGTTGCAGCCCCAAGTTGAGCAGAGGCGTAAGGTCATCTCCGTGCTTGGGACCAGTTTGTGACAACTCCAAGTTGAGCAGAGGCGTAGGACTCTCTCCGTGCTTGGGATCATTTTGATTACATTGTGTAACTAAGATTGCAACATTTTTGTAATAACTTATGATGTAAAAAAAGGTGATTGTAAATTTGGTTTACACTGTATAATTTTACAAGCGTGTAGGGGTATGAGACCCCTTATTGAAAACTGAAGTATCTGTAAGATGCCTACCGTACCATGGTTTTTTTCTTGAATTTAAGGGGAATAGACGGGACGGGGATCAAGGCAGATAGCTATTAGGTAAATACAGGGGATGGTTGTTTGTGGGGGGTCAGAAATCATTGCTCATTTCTTCAAGAGGATACTACAAGCAAGCTGGAAGTATCCAAGGGCGGACTGTAAGAATTCGCAAAAATTTACAGTTCTGAAGATTCATTTTTTTGATTAAAGTATCCCTGGGCAATGTGCTTTTAAAATTTCCAGGGATAAAAATGGCAGTCGCACCACATGGCCGAATGACAAAAGAGGCTTGGAATGCAGCTTTCTGTGTCTGGAAGTAAGGTTCAATGGAGACAAAGGACATCTAAACTGCAGAAGAGACTTTTGTATCTTGAATGGGAAGCATTAACATTTGAATGGATTTTAAATCACCCCAGTACTGGACAATAGAGCAGTTGTATCTCCCTCTTGTTTCAGCACAGGGAGCTCCGAAAATCACATTAACTCAATCCAACCACTTTGAGTTAGCCTATCACAGCTTTCTCTTGTGTATTGGACCCTTTTGGGTGGGGAATTTTGCACACAGCCTTGCAAGGCAGGATGGGAGGGGCTCACCAGATATAAAGATAAGGGCTGAGAAGCCAGCTCTCTCTCTTGACTGCTTGGGGCCATAGGTGAGTCTCTCTCTCTCTCTCTCTCTCACTTCGCTGGATCACAGGTGAGCAGAGTTTCTGACTCCTCAACAAGGCAACCTAGCAGGAGTTAAGGGGGGATGGTGATTTAAGGGAATTGCTAAGATTGTTTAAATAACATTGTAGCCATTGTATCCCCCGTTTTCGCCGTCTGCAACCCCCCTGTTGTATAGTTTTACAATTTCACTGTGTTCGTGTGGGATAGTTTGATATTTTGATTATAGTTTCTTTTAGTTAATAAAGCTTGATTTTGTTCTCTCATCCAAACCACGTGTTCCGTTTTAATATCATTAATTATAAGTTCCTCCACTCAGAACTAAAGGAGGGGTAGCGATTCGAAACCGCTGTTTGTAAATTGGTTTAGAGTGTAGCAGCAAAAAGACTACTGGCCAGCTAGATTACCTTAAACCAGTTTAAAAGAAGCCCCCGGAATCCTTACACATCTACCCTGTCAATCCCCCTCAGAATCTTATATGTTTCCATGAGATCGCCTCACATTCTTCTAAACTCCAGTGTAAGCATCAGCGCAGGCCCCAAGGATTTTTGTATCGGACATTTTGTATGATTGTTACTGCTGATTGACCTGTTTGGAGAAGATGAGAGGGGCCCAGGTGTTCGTGATGGACAGGAGATGCCAGCCAGGCCTACAAATTGATTACCGGAGAAAGTCTGAGCAGACAGAGTTCTCTGGGAAACAATGGGAAACCACTTAACCCAGGATCGGGTGAGAAGTGCGGCCCATCATCTGCCATTAACACTAGCACCTAGATGGGATAGCCCCGAAAGGCGGGAAGCCCGACAAAGAAGGGTGATTAAAAAGACATCACTGAACTTTTAGGGTATAAGAGAAGGCAGCTTTGGCCATTCTCGCTCTCTCTCACTTGCTCTCGCCTTCGCGGGCCCTCATCTCTGAACCAAGAACCGAGCACTCCGTCCGGGATGGAGAGAAGAAACCACCACGAGCGACAAGAGCCTCGCCTTGCTCTTCGACTGTAGGAATGAACCTCGAAACTGGGACTTGGATACTGCATCGGCGATACGGAACCAGGAGACACGCCCTACACAGGGAAGCAGCGAGCAAGAAAACAGACAATCTGGGTGAGCATTGTCCAAGCTCACAAATCCTTAAGACCACCGATTCTGTGTGAGGGGGTGTTGTGTGTCCCAACCAATCCAGAAGGGCTTAGTGGGGAGGTTCCGTGTGTATTATATAGTGTATGTTCCGGGATTTGTGGGACAAGTCCATGTTTACTCTGTATAGCAACACTGTGATTTTAGGCGTCTTAATACGAGACAGGGGCCTGTTCGACGGACCAAGTTGTATTGTTGTACAGTGACAGGTACATGTGGCACAGGCAGGATGGGCCTCTTTCTGTGCTGTATCATTCTATGATTCTATGAAGATCAACATAGCAAGAGTTCGATATTCCCAGAGATAAATACAGGGAATAGACACACACTGAAAAACAAAACACACAGAAAAATACATACATATACACACACAGATGTACTGTATCACACACATGCACCAAAGGCAACTAAATAGGAAAACAGATACATGCATATATACACACAGATACAGATAAATACATAAACACACAATCACCAACAGAGGCCCCGAAATTAGTATCTCTGCAAAAATAGCGCAGAGAGGAACTTCAGACATATTCCTAAAATAAGCAAAGAGTTGGAATAAACGGGTTGTTTTCCGAGTGGCAGGCAGTGACTAGTGGGGTACCGCAAGGATCGGTCCTAGGACCCCAGCTGTTCACAATATATATTAATGATCTGGACGAGGGAATTGGATGTAATATCTCCAAATTTGCAGACGACACAAAGCTGGGTGGAAGGGTAAGCTGTGAGGAGGATGTCGTGAAACTCCAGTACGATTTGGACAGGTTGGGTGATTGGGCAGAAACATGGCAAATGCACTATAATGTGGATAAATGTGAGGTTATCCACTTTGCTGGCAAAAACAGGAAGACAGATTATTATTTGAATGGCAATAGATTGGGAGAAGGGGAAGTGCAAAGAGACCTGGGTGTTCTTGTGCACCAGTCGCTGAAGGTAAGCATGCAGTTGCAGCAGGCGGTTAAGAAGGCAAATGGTATGTTGGCCTTCGTAGCAAGAGGGTTTGAGTACAGAAACAAGGATGTCTTGCTGCAGTTGTACAGTGCCTTGGTGAGACCACACCTTGAGTATTGTGTGCAGTTTTGGTCGCCTTACCTGAGGAAGGATGTTCTTGCCATGGAAGGAGTGCAGCGAAGATTCACCAGGCTTATACCTGGGATGGCAGGAATGACGTATGAGGAGAGATTGTGTCGATTGGGCTTATACTCACTGGAGTTTAGAAGATTGAGAGGGGATCTCATCGAAACCTATAAAATTCTGTCAGGCCTGGACAGACTAGATGCAGGAAGGATGTTTCCGATGGCCGGGGAGTTCAGAACCAGGGGTCATAGTCTAAGGATAAGGAGTAAGCCATTTAGGACTGAGATGAGGAGGAATTTCTTCACCCAGAGAGTGGTGAACCTGTGGAATTCTCTGCCACAGAGGGCGGTGGAGGCCAGTTCATTAAATATATTCAAGAAAGAGTTGGATATATTTCTTAAGGCTAAAGGGATCAAGGGATATGAGGAGAAGGCAGGGACAGGGTACTGAATTTGGATGATCAGCCATGATCTCATTGAGTGGCGGAGCAGGCTCGAGGGGCTGAATGGCCTACTCCTGCTCCTATCTTCTATGTTTCTATGTTTCTAAAAACAGAACATACTGGAAACACTCTTATTTCTCGCTCCTACACTATCACCCCACAGGGAGGCTGTAGAGACGGACACATACATCAGTTTTTCAAACTTCGCCCCCTCCCTATCTCTATAACCTCCTCCAGCCCTATAACCCTCTGAGAGCTCTGTGCTCCTACAATTCTGGCATCTTGCACCTCCCTGATTTTAATCCTGTAAGATGCTTCTTAAAGCCTACCTCTTGGACCAAGCTTTTGTTCACCTGTCCTAATATCTCTTTAGAATCACAGAATCATAGAATGGTTACAGCACAGGACGCCATTCGGCCCATTGAGCCCGGGCTGGCTCTCTGCAAGAGCACTTCAGCTAGTCTCACTCCCTTACCCTTTCCCCGTTTTCTTTCAGGTACTTATCCAATTCTCTTTTGAAAGCCACGATTGAATCTTCCTCCACCACCCTTTCAGGCAGTGCATTTCAGATCCTAATCACTTGCTGCGTAAACATTTTTTTCCTCATGTCGCCTTTGGTTCTTTTGCCAATCACCTTAAATCTGTGCCCTCTGGTTCTCGACCCTTCCGCCAATGGGAACAGTTTCTCTCTATCTACTCTGTCTAGACCCCTCATGATATTGAATACCTCTATCAAATCTCCTCTCAACCTTCTCTGGTCTAAGGAGAACAACCCTCCAGTCTATCCACATAACTGAAGTCCCTCATTCCTGGAATCATTCTCATAAATCTCTTCTTCACCCTCTCTAAGGCCTTCACATCTTTCCTAAAGTGCGGTGCCCAGAATTGGACACAATACTCCAGTTGAGGCC
This sequence comes from Somniosus microcephalus, assembly GCF_052327205.1. NCBI lineage: Eukaryota > Metazoa > Chordata > Chondrichthyes > Squaliformes > Somniosidae > Somniosus > Somniosus microcephalus. Next base: position 92,555,978 of record NC_140994.1, on the reverse strand, counting down.
GAACCAGTGTTTTATAAAGATTCATCATAACTGCCTTGCTTTTGTTACTCTATGCCTCTCTTTATGAAGCCCAGTATCCCGTATGCTTTTTTAGCCACTTTTTCAACCTGCCCTGCCACCTTCAACAATTTGTGCACATATACCCCCAGGTCTCTCTGTTCATGCACCCCCTTTAGGATTGTACCTTTTATTTTATATTTCCTCTCCTCATTCTTTCTACCTAAATGTATCACTTCGCATTTTTCTGCATTAAATTTCATCTGCTACATGTCCGCCCATTCCACCAGCCCGTCTATGTCCTCTTGAAGTCTATCACTATCCTCCTCACTGTTCACTATACAGGTTGAGCATCCCAAATCCAGAGTTCCATAATCCAGAATGTTCCGGAATCCAGACTCCGGGACGATTGGTGGCAGGGGTCTGGAATCCGTAAAATTTTCCGGAATCCGGACACCCTGAGGGAGGCTGACCAAAAGCGCAACCTGGGCCCAGGCATTTCCGGACTCGGCACGTATTTCTGATGTCCGAAGTCCAGAAATATCGCAACCTGGGCTCGGGCGTTTCTAGATTTCGGACATCAGAAACACGTTCTGAAGTCCGGAAAACCCGAAAACCGGCTCGGCCTCAGTCCCGAGGTTGCTGGATTCGAGACGTTCAACCTGTACTTCCAAGTTTTGTGTCACCTGCAAATTTTTAAATTGTGCCCTGTAAACCCAAATCCAAGTCATTAATATACATCAATAAAAGCAGTGGTGCTAGGACCGACCCCTGGGGAACACCACTGTATACCTTCCTCCAGTCGGACAAACAACCGTTCACCACTACTCTCTGCTTCCTGTCACTTAGCCAGTTTCGTATCCAGGCTGCCACTGTCCCTTTTATTCCATGGGCTTCAACTTTGCTGGCAAGCCTATTACGTGGCACGTTATCAAACGCCTTTTGGAAGTCCATGTACACCACATCAACTGCATTGCCCTCATCAACCCCATCATTATGTGGCTCGGTGTCAAATTTTGTTTAATAACGCTCCTGTGAAGCGCCTTGGAGCATTTTACTACTTTAAAGGCGTTATATAAATGCAAGTTGATGTTGTTTTGGAATTCAGTTCCTACCATTCTTGATGAAGTCACCCATTTGAAACTTGTCTGAGTTTTGAATTAGCCCTGATTCCCTCAGATTGGGCTGCTGGCTGTATACCATTGCAGTCTGCAGAGATCAATGAAACTGTCGGAGGCTGCCCCGCTGTCTGTCCTCAGACTACAAGTCCCAGGAGACTGGCCAGTGTGTGTGGTGTGTGTGTGTCATTCCCCGGGATTTAGCGAGTGGGCGGCACATCCGCCAGCTTCTTTATAAGGAGCCGAACCGGCGGCCGAGCGCTGGCTCACCGGGCTGGGAGCGGGCGACAGGTGTCAGGCGGGGTCTGAGCCGGGCTCCGCACATGGACGGGACGATGAACCGCACTGCCGACTGTCCCGACGATTATTACCGGCTGCTGGGCTGCGACGAGCTGTCCACGGTGAGAAAGATCCGCGCTCTCCCTCCGGGCACATTTAACTGGCTCCAAGCGATCGCTGTAACCCAGTTTGTATCTTAGTGCGAACCAGTTTGTACCTTAGTGTGAACCAGTTTATGTTAGTGCTGACCAGTTTGTATCTTAGTGCTGACTAGTTTGTATCTTAGTGCGGACCAGTTTGTTTCTTAGTGTGAAGCAGTTTATATGTTAGTGCTGACCAGTTTGTATCTTAGTGCTGACTAGTTTGTATCTTAGTGCTGACCAGTTTGTATCTTAGTGCTGACCAGTTTGTATCTTAGTGCTGACTAGTTTGTATCTTAGTGCTGACCAGTTTGTACCTTAGTGCGTACCAGTTTGTTTCTTAGTGTGAACCAGTTTATATGTTAGTGCTGACCAGTTTGTATCTTAGTGCGGACCAGTTTGTTTCTTAGTGTGAACCAGTTTATATGTTAGTGCTGACCAGTTTGTATCTTAGTGCTGACTAGTTTGTATCTTAGTGCGGACCGGTTTGTATCTTAGTGCTGACCAGTTTGTATCTTAGTGCTGACTAGTTTGTATCTTAGTGCGGACCAGTTTGTATCTTAGTGCTGACCAGTTTGTATCTTAGTGCTGACCAGTTTGTATCTTAGTGCTGACTAGTTTGTATCTTAGTGCGGACCGGTTTGTATCTTAGTGCTGACCAGTTTGTATCTTAGTGCTGACCAGTTTGTATCTTAGTGCTGACCAGTTTGTATCTTAGTGCTGACCGGTTTGTTTCTTAGTGTGGACCAGTTTGTTTCTTAGTGTGGACCAGTTTGTATCTTAGTGCGGACCGGTTTGTATCTTAGTGCTGACCAGTTTGTATCTTAGTGCTGACCAGTTTGTATCTTAGTGCTGACCGGTTTGTTTCTTAGTGCTGACCAGTTTGTATCTTAGTGCGGACCAGTTTGTATCTTAGTGCGGATCAGTTTGTATCTTAGTGCGGACCAGTTTATATCTTAGTGCTGACCAGTTTGTTTCTTAGTGCTGACTAGTTTGTATCTTAGTGCGGACCGGTTTGTATCTTAGTGCTGACCAGTTTGTATCTTAGTGCTGACCAGTTTGTATCTTAGTGAGGACCGGTTTGTATCTTAGTGCTGACCAGTTTGTATCTTAGTGCTGACTAGTTTGTATCTTAGTGCGGACCGGTTTGTTTCTTAGTGTGGACCAGTTTATATCTTAGTGCGGACCGGTTTGTATCTTAGTGCTGACCGGTTTGTTTCTTAGTGTGGACCAGTTTGTTTCTTAGTGAGGACCAGTTTGTATCTTAGTGCTGACCAGTTTGTATCTTCGTGCTGACCAGTTTGTATCTTAGTGCGGACCAGTTTGTATCTTAGTGCGGATCAGTTTGTATCTTAGTGCGGACCAGTTTATATCTTAGTGCTGACCAGTTTGTATCTTAGTGCTGACTAGTTTGTATCTTAGTGCGGACCGGTTTGTATCTTAGTGCTGACCAGTTTGTATCTTAGTGCTGACCAGTTTCTATCTTAGTGAGGACCGGTTTGTATCTTAGTGCTGACCAGTTTGTATCTTAGTGCTGACTAGTTTGTATCTTAGTGCGGACCGGTTTGTTTCTTAGTGTGGACCAGTTTATATCTTAGTGCGGACCGGTTTGTATCTTAGTGCTGACCAGTTTGTATCTTAGTGCTGACCGGTTTGTTTCTTAGTGTGGACCAGTTTGTTTCTTACTGAGGACCAGTTTGTATCTTAGTGCTGACCAGTTTGTATCTTAGTGCTGACCAGTTTGTGTCTTAGTGCGGACCAGTTTGTATCTTAGTGCGGACCAGTTTGTATCTTAGTGCTGACCAGTTTGTATCTTAGTGCTGACCAGTTTGTATCTTAGTGCTGACCAGTTTGTATCTTAGTGCGGACCAGTTTGTTTCTTAGTGAGGACCAGTTTGTATCTTAGTGCTGACCAGTTTGTATCTTAGTGCGGACCAGTTTGTATCTTAGTACTGACCAGTTTGTATCTTAGTGCGGACCAGTTTGTATCTTAGTGCGGATCAGTTTGTATCTTAGTGCGGACCAGTTTGTATCTTAGTGCGGACCAGTTTGTATCTTAGTGCGGACCAGTTTGTATCTTAGTGCGGACCAGTTTGTATCTTAGTGCGGACCAGTTTGTATCTTAGTGAGGACCAGTTTGTATCTTAGTGCGGACCAGTTTGTATCTTAGTGCGGACCAGTTTGTATCTTAGTGCGGACCAGTTTGTATCTTAGTGCGGACCAGTTTGTATCTTAGTGCGGACCAGTTTGTATCTTAGTGCGGACCAGTTTGTATCTTTGTGCGGACCAGTTTGTATCTTAGTACGGACCAGTTTGTATCTTAGTGCGGGCCAGTTTGTATCTTAATGCTGACCAGTTTGTGTCTTAGTGCGGACCAGTTTGTTTCTTAGGGCGGACCAGTTTGTATCTTAGTGAGGACGAGGTTGTATCTTAGTGCGGGCCAGTTTGTATCTTAGTGCGGACCAGTTTGTATCTTAGTGCGGACCAGTTTGTTTCTTAGTGTGGACCAGTTTATATCTTAGTGCGGACCAGTTTGTATCTTAGTGCTGACCAGTTTGTATCTTAGTGCGGACCAGTTTGTATCTTAGTGCGGATCAGTTTGTATCTTAGTGCGGACCAGTTTATATCTTAGTGCTGACCAGTTTGTATCTTAGTGCTGACTAGTTTGTATCTTAGTGCGGACCGGTTTGTATCTTAGTGCTGACCAGTTTGTATCTTAGTGCTGACCAGTTTGTATCTTAGTGAGGACCAGTTTATATCTTAGTGCGGACCGGTTTGTATCTTAGTGCTGACCAGTTTGTATCTTAGTGCTGACCAGTTTGTATCTTAGTGAGGACCAGTTTATATCTTAGTGAGGACCAGTTTGTATCTTAGTGAGGACCAGTTGGTTTCTTGGTGCGGGCCAGTTGGTTTCTTGGTGCGGGCCAGTTGGTTTCTTGGTGCGGGCCAGTTGGTTTGTTGGTGCGGGCCAGTTGGTTTCTTGGTGCGGATCCGGTTGTCGTGTTCCACGTAGGAACCAACAACATAGGTAGAACTAGGAATGACGTTCTGCTGAGAGAGTTTGTGGAGTTGGGGTCCAAATTAAAAATCAGAACCTCAAAGGTAATAACCTCTGGATTGTTACCTGAGCCACGCACCAATTGACATAAGGATAAGCAGATTTGAAGCTTATATGCATGGTTCAAAGAGTGGTGTGGGATGCAAGGGTTTTGCTTCATGGGGTACTGGCACCAGTACTGGGGAAAGAGGGAGCTCTTCCTTTGGGACAGGTTCCACTGGCTGGAACCAGTGTCCTGGCGAATCGAATAACTAGGGCTGTAGACAGGGCTTTTAACTAATGAAGGAGGGTGGTGGAAGGATTCAGGAAAGAGTAAATTTAAAGGCAGCAAGAGAAATGTCCAGACTCTAGAGCAGTGCAGAGGTTTGGGTAAAAATAAGCAGAGTGGGTCAGGAAGGGACAGAGAGAGTAACAAAGGTAGTAAGGCATCAGTGACAAAGGTGACAGCAGGGATAAATAGAAAAAAGTCAAAGCTAAAGGCACTATATCTGAATGCGCGAAGCATTCGCAACAAAATAGATGAATTAATAGCGGAGATAGAAATTAATAGATTTAATCTAATAGCCATCACGGAGATGTGGTTGCAAAGTGACCAAGGTTGGGAACTAAATATTCCAGGCTACTTAACTTTTAGTAGAGATAGGCAAAATAGAAAAAGACGAGGGGTAGCCTTGATAATAAAGGATGGGATAAAGTCAGTAGAGAGAAAGGATCTTAGCTCTGAAAATCAAGAAGTAGAATCAGTTTGGGTGGAGCTAAGAAACAGCAAGGGACAGAAAACATTGGTGGGGTTGTTTATAGGCCCCCAAACAGTAGTTGTAATGTAGGGCAGAGTATAAATCAGGAAATTAGAGGCGCATGTAACAAGGGTAATACAGTAATCATGGGGGACTTTTATTCTACATATAGACTGGGCAAACCAAATTTGCAGTAATAGTGTGGAGGACGAATTCATGGAATGTACACAAGATAGTTTTCTAGATCAGTATGTTGAGGAACCAACTAGGGAACAGGCTATTTTAGATCTAGTATTGTGCAATGAGGAAGGGTTAATTAATAACCTTGTAGTAAAGGGGCATTTAGGGAAGAGTGACCATAAGATGATAGAATTTTATATTGGGTTTGAAAGTGATTTAGTTCAATCCAAAACTATGGTCTTAAATCTAAACAAAGCAAGCTACGTAGGTATAAGGGGCGAGTTGGCGAAGGTAGATTGGGAAACTACATTAAAGGGTATGATGGTAGACAAGCAATGGCTAGCATTTAAAGAATTAATACATCATTTACAACAAATATACATTCCTTTAAGGCACAAAAACCCCACAGGAAAAGTGGTCCAAACGTGGCTAACAAGAGAAGTTAAAGATAGTATTAGATCAAAGGAAGAGGCTTATAATGTTGCCAAAAAGAGTAGTAAGTCTGAGGATTGGGAGGATTTTAGAATTCAGCAAAGGAGGACCAAGAAATTGATAAAGAAAGGGAAAATAGAATATGAGAGTAAACTAGCGGGAGACATAAAAACAAATTGTAAAAGCTTCTATAGGTATGTAAAAAGGAAAGCATTAGCAAAAGTAAATGTGGGTCCCTTACAGGCTGAGACAGGAGAAATTATAATGGGGAATAAGGAAATGGCAGAGAAATTTAACAAATACTTTGTGTCTGTCTTCACGGAAGAAGATGCAAATAACCTCCCGGAAATAGTGGAGAACCAAGGGTCTAGCAAGAATCAGGAACTGAAAGAAATTAGTATTAGTAAAAAAAATAGTACTGGAGAAATTAATGGGACTGAAAGCCGATAAATCCCCATGACCTGATGGCCTACATCCAAGGGTTTTGAAAGAGGTGGCTACAGAGATGGTGGATGCATTGGTTGTCATCTTCCAAAATTCCATTGATTCTAGAACGGTTCCCACGGATTGGAAGGTAACAAATGTAACCACACTATTTAAGAAAGGAGGGAGAGAGAAAATGGGGAACTACAGACCAGTTAGCCTGATATCAGTAGTAGGGAAAATGCTAGGATCTATTATTAAGGCCGTGGTAATAGGGCACTTAGAAAATAAGAGGATTGGGCAGAGTCAACACGGATTTATGAAAGGGAAATCGTGTTTGACGAATCTGCCTTTTTGAGGTTGTAACTAGCAGAATAGATAAGGGGGACCCAGTGGATGTATGTATTTGGATTTTCAGAAGGCATTCGATAAGGTGCCACACGAGGTAATTAAACAAAATTAGTGCTCATGGGATTGGTGGTAATGTACTAGCATGGATTGAGGATTGGTTAACGGACAGAAAACAGAGAGTAGGAATAAACGAGTCATTTTCGGGTTGACAGGCTGTAACTAGTGGGGTACCGCAAGGATCAGTGCTTGGGCCTCAGCTATTCACAATCTACATCAATGATTTGGATGAGGGGACCAAATGTAATATATCCAAGTTTGCTGATGATACAAAGCTAGGTGGGAATGTAAGTTGTGAGGAGGATGCAAAGAGGCTTGAAGGGGATATAGGCAGGCTAAGTGAGTGGGTAAGAACATGGCAAATGGAATATAATGTGGAGAAATGTGAAGTTATCCACTTTGGTAGGAAAAAAAGGAAAGTAGAGTTTTTTTAAATGGTGAGAAAAGCAGAGGTGTCCTTGTACATGGATCACTGAAAGTTAACATGCAGGTGCAGCAAGCAATTCAGAAATCAAATGGTATGTTGGCCTTTATTGCAAGTGGATTTGAGTATAAGAGTAAAGGGCCTAGAAATTCAGTAGCGTTCGCCAGCCGTTAACGCCTTAAGAGGGGTAGATTTCCAGCGCTAGGCACTTAGCGCCCGGGCGCAGTCCGATCTGCGCCTACGCCCAACTTCAGTTGACATTTAGCGCCGGCGCAAAGTGTTTGCGCCCGCTCAGCTGCGTGCGCAGCTTATGACGTCATTTCGTCGTGCAACGCTGTTTGTGCGCCCCAAACCGGAAATTCAGTGGCGCCCGCCCAATGTGGGCGTGGCGCTGTTAAGAACTGTGAACTGGAACACAGCAGAGGCCCTGCGGGCCTCGGGGAGCGCTAATTAAAGGGCACTTAGACTGAACTATAAAGGCCAGCCATTTTGCTGCAATGACTTTATTGCTTTGGATTTCTGGACAGAGACCAAGGAACAGACCTTACTGATTTGGGACAACATAGGCGAGGTATTTTTGGCTTCTGGCCAGAGCTTGGAAATTAGACTCATTGTGATTTCACTGTTTGCAAGTTTATTATGGGGGCTGCATGGGGTTCCAACCCTCAGTTCCAGCATTATGTGCGAAGGGCTCACAGATGCTGTGTGAGAGGGCCAGCCATGCCTAGACGCAGAGGGGCCATCAGGTGTCGGCAACGTAGGCCTTACCCACTCAGGGAATACCGCCAGCAGGTGTCCTATCTCACCATGACTGCCGCGCATTGTGTTAAGAGGCTGCGCTTCAGAAGGGAGGTGGTTGCAGAGATCTGCCAGCTGCTTCACAGAGATCTGCGTCCACAGCTGATGTGCAGGACGTCTCTGTCGGTGGAAGTGAAGGTCACGGTGGCTCTGAACTTTTATGCAAGCGGCTCCTTCCAAGCCGCTGCTGGGGACATAGCGAACATCTCCCAGTTCGCCGTGCATCGCTGCATCCGGCAGGTCACCTATGCCCTTTTCGCAAGGAGACACCAATTCATCTCCTTCCCCATGACCCTAGAGAGGCAGGAGCAGCGTGCAGTCGGATTTGCCAGGATCGCCGACTTCCCCATGGTGCAGGGCGCCATTGACTGCACGCATGTGGCTATGCGGGCACCTATCGACAATGCCGAGGATTACCGCAACCGGAAGGGCTACCATTCCCTCAATGTACAGCTGGTGTGTGACCACAGGCAGCGCATCCTAGCTGTCAATGCCCGCTTTCCAGGAAGCAGCCACGATGCATTTATCCTGCGCCAGACTACTGTGGCTGACATGTTCGAGGCACAGCCTCCACCAAGGGGATGGCTTATTGGGGACAAGGGCTACCCTTTGTGTACATGGCTCATGACCCCGCTCCGCGCGCCCAGGACCCCTGCGGAGGAGGCATACAACGAAAGCCATCAAGCCACAAGGAACATCATAGAGCAAACGATTGGCGTCCTCAAGCAACGGTTCCGCTGCCTGGATCGTTCCGGCGGATCTCTACAGTATTCGCCGGATAGAGTCTCCCAGTTCGTCGTCGTTTGCTGCATGCTGCACAACCTGGCTATCCGCAGGACTCAGGCACTGCCACCTCGCGTTGGACCACCACCTCAGGAGGACGAGCAGGAGGACCATGAGGAGGAGGAGGAGGAGGAGTACCAGCCCAGGAGGGAGCCACAAGGTCCAAGGGCCGTCCGCCGGCGGCTTATTGAACGACACTTCTAGGCCCCCTGTCAGGGAATGGCTTGTGGCAATGAACGCACCTGAATGCAGCCGCTCCGCAAGCCCTCAGCCGGTTAACGCAACAACCACTTGAAACATGACACCTGGACAAGCTGAATAAATAAAAAGCTTTATTTAACAAACTCAGGGCCCTTCCCACATGAAACAGAAAAACAGACAAGACCCCCAAAAAACAGTCAAAAACATATCTCACTCCCACAACCTGGGGAGGAATAACAAAAATTGTCCTTCCAATTGGCCTTCATCCTCGGCCTTACCAAAATAAGCCCCCCCCCTCCAGAACACAAACACCCCCATATAAAAAAACATTTGCCTTCATCTTCGGCCTTACCAAAATAAGCCCCCCCCCTCCAGAACACAAACACCCCCATATAAAAAAAACAGTTGGCAACACACTCTACTTGGTGTGCCGAGAGGGCGAGTCCTTGTGCAGGCTCCTCCGGCCCCTGCCCGACCTGTTGCTCCGCCTCAACCTGGGTCCTGTGGGTGTTGCAAGGCTGGGGGAAGGCTCCTGAGGGGCACAATGCGTGACGGCAGATGCCCTTGGGGGTCGGCCTAGACGAGGTCCGGCCCTGGAGGGGCCGGCTGCTGACTGCTGCAGCTGTGGCTGGCCAGCATCAGTCTCTCCAGCAGCTCGTCGCACCTTGGCTGGGGGAGTGGCAGTGGCAGCTGCAGCAATGGGGGCAAGCTGGCTGATGCCAGGCGCTCGCTGGTCGCCAGAGACACTGGCACTCGGCCGGCCTGGCACTGCAGCAAGCGCTGCAATCTGGTGAAGGCCAGACCGCTGTGCTGCAGCAGGGCGGCGGGTGCCCTGGCGATGCTTCCGTGACACAGCGAGTGTGGGAGAAGTGAGTGCGCGAACTGCCCTGGTCTGTGCCCGCATCAGATCAGCCAGTGTCTGGACGGCACCACTCATGAACTCGCGACTCGCGTCCTGTGCTGCCGCGAGTTGCTCGACACCCTTGGCCTGTGCTGCCGCGAGTTGCTCGACACCCCTGGCCTGTGCTGCCGCGAGCTGCTCGACACCCCTGGCCTGTGAGTCCCCGAAATTGGCCACACTATGAGCCAGGGACTCAATGGCCTGAGGCAACTGTCCCACAACCCCCATGAACTCGTTGTGGCGCCGCTCCGAGGCCGCGGACATTTCATCAAGGAGGCGCACCTCCTGGGCGAGGACCGTCTCCGGACTGGAGGGCGGACTCTCCCTCTGGGGAGAAGGCCGCCGTGCTGCCCGACCCTTCCCGCGTGCCTGGACGCCACTGGGCCCAGCAACTGCCCTCCCCTGCAACACTTCCCCCCTCTGGGGAGAAGGCAGCTGTGCTGCCTGACCCTTCCCACGTGCCTGGACGCCACTGGGCCCAGGAGCTACACCCCCCTGCAACACTTCCCCCTGGCTCTCCTCCAGGCAAGACGTGTCCCCTCCATTGCCATCCCCTGGCGCGGATGAGGGTTCCCCCGATGTGCCGCCTTCCTCTTGGTCCTCGTCGTCCTCCTCTTCCGAGGGACTGGCACTCTCAGCTTCAGGGACCTCCTCCTCACCAGCTAAAAGCAGGAAGGCACAAGAGTAGCTTTAGAGTGAGGACAGGGCGTCAGCGAGGGAGGCATGAGTGGTGCCATTATGCGCATTGGTGGGACAGTGGCAAAGGATGTAGATCTGAAGCGCAAGGGGAACCAGAGAGGTCCAAACGGTCATGTCCTTACCATTGGGGCCCAGCACAGGGTCGGCATCTCCAATAGCAACGGGGCCAGTAACCCGGCCACGCACGAGTCGAGCCACGCTCTCCTCCAGCTGACTGAGCTGCTGGAACTGGGGACGGCCTCCCCCGGTGACAGTCTGGCTCTTCAAATTCCACGCCAGCTTGGCCTGCAAGAGAAAGGACGGCCTCTAAGTACAGTGTGGTGCCCTGTTGTTGTGTGCACTGCCTCCCATGGTCGAATAGCTTGGCCAGTGTGTTAAGTGCAGAGAGTGCTATTGATGATCATGCCAGTGCCATAGCTGCGGGAGGAGGGCTGGCCATTAGGCCTTTGAGGTCCCTTTGCCCATAATGTGAGGTGCACATGCAAGGATGAGGAGGACACTGGAAAGGGTACTCACCCTGACCAACCGACTGAGGTCGTTGTACTTCTTGCGGCATTGGTCAGCAGTCCTGGGGACATCGCTGTTGGCTGACACCCTCAGGGCGATTTCCCTCCAGGCTCTCCTGTACTGCCTCCTGGGAGCCTTCTTGCCACTGTCCGGGCACAAGATCTCTCTGTTCTTTTCCAACCCCCTAAGCAGCACCCTCAAAGCATGCTCTGAGAAGCGCTGCGCTCGTTCACGGGCCTTCTGCATGGCTTCAGGCGCTATTTGGGTCCACCAGCAGTGTTCAGGCCTAGCTGCAGGGCTCCACTATCCAGGGCGTGGCTGCAGACAAAGTCGACCCTTCCCCCTTTAAGAGCTGGCCGGCGTCAGGGTGTCTGCTGTCAATCAAAACATGACCGCACCTGCGCTGCGCGCGGCCTCGGCGTTATCAGTCCGCACCGCCGGCTTAGCGCCTAAAGATAGGAGTGCAACGCCAGTTTCAGCGCTCGCCCAAACTCCTTGGCCAAAGCTACTGAATTTCGGCGAAGTGGCCTCCACTTTCCGGCGGGCGCTAACTTTAGCGCCCGCCCGACTTTACCGCCCCAAAAGTGGCTATACTGAATTTCTAGGCCAAGATGTCTTACTGCAATTATATAGGGTCCTGGTGAGACCACACCTGGAGTATTGTGTACAGTTTTGGTCTCCTTACCTAAGGAAGGTTATACTCGCCATAGAGGGAATTCAATGAAGGTTCACCAGACTGGTTCCTGGGATGGGGGGATTGTCCTATGAGGAGAGATTGAGTAGACTAGGCCTATATTCTCTAGAGTTTAGAAGAATGAGAGGGGATCTTATTGAAACATACAACATTTTTACAGGGCTTGACAGGGTAGAGGCAGGGAGGATGTTTCTCCTGGCTGGGGAGTCTAGAACCAGAGGTCACAGTCTCAGAATAAGAGGTTGGCCATTTAGGACTGAGATGAGGAGAAATTTCTTCACTCAGAAGGTGGTGAATCTTTGGAATTCTCTACCCCAGAGGGCTGTGGAGGCTCAGTCGTTGAGTATATTCAAGACAGAGATCGATAGATTTTTGGATATTAAGGGAATCAAGGGATTTGGGGATAGTGCAGGAATGTGGAGTTGAGGTAGAAGATCAGTCATGATCTTATTGAATGACGGAGCATAGCCAAATGGCCTACTCCTGCTCCTATTTCTTATGTTCTTATGACCAGTTAGTATCTTAGTGCTGACTAGTTTGTCTCCTGCTGCGGGCTAGTTTGTCTCCTGGTGCGGGCTAGTTTGTCTCCTGGTGCGGGCTAGTTTGTCTCCTGGTCCGGGCTAGTTTGTCTCCTGGTGCGGGCTAGTTTGTCTCCTGGTGCGGGCTAGTTTGTCTCCTGGTGCGGGCTAGTTTGTCTCCTGGTGCGGGCTAGTTTGTCTCCTGGTGCGGGCTAGTTTGTCTCCTGGTGCGGGCTAGTTTGTCTCCTGGTGCGGGCTAGTTTGTCTCCTGGTGCGGGCTAGTTTGTCTCCTGGTCCGGGCTAGTTTGTCTCCTGGTGCGGGCTAGTTTGTCTCCTGGTGCGGGCTAGTTTGTCTCCTGGTCCGGGCTAGTTTGTCTCCTGGTCCGGGCTAGTTTGTCTCCTGGTCCGGGCTAGTTTGTCTCCTGGTGCGGGCTAGTTTGTCTCCTGGTCCGGGCTAGTTTGTCTCCTGGTGCGGGCTAGTTTGTCTCCTGGTGCGGGCTAGTTTGTCTCCTGGTGCGGGCTAGTTTGTCTCCTGGTCCGGGCTAGTTTGTCTCCTGGTGCGGGCTAGTTTGTCTCCTGGTCCGGGCTAGTTTGTCTCCTGGTCCGGGCTAGTTTGTCTCCTGGTGCGGGCTAGTTTGTCTCCTGGTGCGGGCTAGTTTGTCTCCTGGTGCGGGCTAGTTTGTCTCCTGGTGCGGGCTAGTTTGTCTCCTGGTGCGGGCTAGTTTGTCTCCTGGTGCGGGCTAGTTTGTCTCCTGGTGCGGGCTAGTTTGTCTCCTGGTGCGGGCTAGTTTGTCTCCTGGTCCGGGCTAGTTTGTCTCCTGGTGCGGGCTAGTTTGTCTCCTGGTGCGGGCTAGTTTGTCTCCTGGTCCGGGCTAGTTTGTCTCCTGGTCCGGGCTAGTTTGTCTCCTGGTGCGGGCTAGTTTGTCTCCTGGTGCGGGCTAGTTTGTCTCCTGGTGCGGGCTAGTTTGTCTCCTGGTGCGGGCTAGTTTGTCTCCTGGTCCGGGCTAGTTTGTCTCCTGGTGCGGGCTAGTTTGTCTCCTGGTCCGGGCTAGTTTGTCTCCTGGTCTGGGCTAGTTTGTCTCCTGGTCCGGGCTAGTTTGTCTCCTGGTGCGGGCTAGTTTGTCTCCTGGTGCGGGCTAGTTTGTCTCCTGGTCCGGGCTAGTTTGTCTCCTGGTGCGGGCTAGTTTGTCTCCTGGTCCGGGCTAGTTTGTCTCCTGGTGCGGGCTAGTTTGTCTCCTGGTCCGGGCTAGTTTGTCTCCTGGTGCGGGCTAGTTTGTCTCCTGGTCCGGGCTAGTTTGTCTCCTGGTGCGGGCTAGTTTGTCTCCTGGTGCGGGCTAGTTTGTCTCCTGGTCCGGGCTAGTTTGTCTCCTGGTGCGGGCTAGTTTGTCTCCTGGTGCGGGCTAGTTTGTCTCCTGGTCCGGGCTAGTTTGTCTCCTGGTGCGGGCTAGTTTGTCTCCTGGTGCGGGCTAGTTTGTCTCCTGGTCCGGGCTAGTTTGTCTCCTGGTGCGGGCTAGTTTGTCTCCTGGTCCGGGCTAGTTTGTCTCCTGGTCCGGGCTAGTTTGTCTCCTGGTGCGGGCTAGTTTGTCTCCTGGTGCGGGCTAGTTTGTCTCCTGGTGCGGGCTAGTTTGTCTCCTGGTGCGGGCTAGTTTGTCTCCTGGTGCGGGCTAGTTTGTCTCCTGGTGCGGGCTAGTTTGTCTCCTGGTCCGGGCTAGTTTGTCTCCTGGTGCGGGCTAGTTTGTCTCCTGGTGCGGGCTAGTTTGTCTCCTGGTGCGGGCTAGTTTGTCTCCTGGTGCGGGCTAGTTTGTCTCCTGGTGCGGGCTAGTTTGTCTCCTGGTGCGGGCTAGTTTGTCTCCTGGTCCGGGCTAGTTTGTCTCCTGGTGCGGGCTAGTTTGTCTCCTGGTCCGGGCTAGTTTGTCTCCTGGTGCGGGCTAGTTTGTCTCCTGGTGCGGGCTAGTTTGTCTCCTGGTGCGGGCTAGTTTGTCTCCTGGTCCGGGCTAGTTTGTCTCCTGGTGCGGGCTAGTTTGTCTCCTGGTCCGGGCTAGTTTGTCTCCTGGTGCGGGCTAGTTTGTCTCCTGGTGCGGGCTAGTTTGTCTCCTGGTCCGGGCTAGTTTGTCTCCTGGTGCGGGCTAGTTTGTCTCCTGGTGCGGGCTAGTTTGTCTCCTGGTGCGGGCTAGTTTGTCTCCTGGTGCGGGCTAGTTTGTCTCCTGGTGCGGGCTAGTTTGTCTCCTGGTGCGGGCTAGTTTGTCTCCTGGTCCGGGCTAGTTTGTCTCCTGGTCCGGGCTAGTTTGTCTCCTGGTCCGGGCTAGTTTGTCTCCTGGTCCGGGCTAGTTTGTCTCCTGGTCCGGGCTAGTTTGTCTCCTGGTCCGGGCTAGTTTGTCTCCTGGTGCGGGCTAGTTTGTCTCCTGGTGCAGGCTAGTTTGTCTCCTGGTGCGGGCTAGTTTGTCTCCTGGTGCGGGCTAGTTTGTCTCCTGGTCCGGGCTAGTTTGTCTCCTGGTGCGGGCTAGTTTGTCTCCTGGTCCGGGCTAGTTTGTCTCCTGGTCCGGGCTAGTTTGTCTCCTGGTGCGGGCTAGTTTGTCTCCTGGTGCGGGCTAGTTTGTCTCCTGGTGCGGGCTAGTTTGTCTCCTGGTGCGGGCTAGTTTGTCTCCTGGTGCGGGCTAGTTTGTCTCCTGGTGCGGGCTAGTTTGTCTCCTGGTGCGGGCTAGTTTGTCTCCTGGTGCGGGCTAGTTTGTCTCCTGGTGCGGGCTAGTTTGTCTCCTGGTGCGGGCTAGTTTGTCTCCTGGTCCGGGCTAGTTTGTCTCCTGGTGCGGGCTAGTTTGTCTCCTGGTGCGGGCTAGTTTGTCTCCTGGTCCGGGCTAGTTTGTCTCCTGGTGCGGGCTAGTTTGTCTCCTGGTCCGGGCTAGTTTGTCTCCTGGTGCGGGCTAGTTTGTCTCCTGGTCCGGGCTAGTTTGTCTCCTGGTCCGGGCTAGTTTGTCTCCTGGTCCGGGCTAGTTTGTCTCCTGGTCCGGGCTAGTTTGTCTCCTGGTGCGGGCTAGTTTGTCTCCTGGTCCGGGCTAGTTTGTCTCCTGGTCCGGGCTAGTTTGTCTCCTGGTGCGGGCTAGTTTGTCTCCTGGTCCGGGCTAGTTTGTCTCCTGGTCCGGGCTAGTTTGTCTCCTGGTCCGGGCTAGTTTGTCTCCTGGTGCGGGCTAGTTTGTCTCCTGGTCCGGGCTAGTTTGTCTCCTGGTGCGGGCTAGTTTGTCTCCTGGTCCGGGCTAGTTTGTCTCCTGGTCCGGGCTAGTTTGTCTCCTGGTCCGGGCTAGTTTGTCTCCTGGTCCGGGCTAGTTTGTCTCCTGGTGCGGGCTAGTTTGTCTCCTGGTCCGGGCTAGTTTGTCTCCTGGTGCGGGCTAGTTTGTCTCCTGGTCCGGGCTAGTTTGTCTCCTGGTCCGGGCTAGTTTGTCTCCTGGTCCGGGCTAGTTTGTCTCCTGGTCCGGGCTAGTTTGTCTCCTGGTCCGGGCTAGTTTGTCTCCTGGTGCGGGCTAGTTTGTCTCCTGGTGCGGGCTAGTTTGTCTCCTGGTGCGGGCTAGTTTGTCTCCTGGTGCGGGCTAGTTTGTCTCCTGGTGCGGGCTAGTTTGTCTCCTGGTGCGGGCTAGTTTGTCTCCTGGTGCGGGCTAGTTTGTCTCCTGGTGCGGGCTAGTTTGTCTCCTGGTCCGGGCTAGTTTGTCTCCTGGTCCGGGCTAGTTTGTCTCCTGGTGCGGGCTAGTTTGTCTCCTGGTGCGGGCTAGTTTGTCTCCTGGTGCGGGCTAGTTTGTCTCCTGGTGCGGGCTAGTTTGTCTCCTGGTGCGGGCTAGTTTGTCTCCTGGTGCGGGCTAGTTTGTCTCCTGGTGCGGGCTAGTTTGTCTCCTGGTCCGGGCTAGTTTGTCTCCTGGTCCGGGCTAGTTTGTCTCCTGGTCCGGGCTAGTTTGTCTCCTGGTCCGGGCTAGTTTGTCTCCTGGTCCGGGCTAGTTTGTCTCCTGGTGCGGGCTAGTTTGTCTCCTGGTGCGGGCTAGTTTGTCTCCTGGTGCGGGCTAGTTTGTCTCCTGGTGCGGGCTAGTTTGTCTCCTGGTGCGGGCTAGTTTGTCTCCTGGTCCGGGCTAGTTTGTCTCCTGGTCCGGGCTAGTTTGTCTCCTGGTCCGGGCTAGTTTGTCTCCTGGTCCGGGCTAGTTTGTCTCCTGGTCCGGGCTAGTTTGTCTCCTGGTCCGGGCTAGTTTGTCTCCTGCTGCGGGCTAGTTTGTCTCCTGGTCCGGGCTAGTTTGTCTCCTGGTCCGGGCTAGTTTGTCTCCTGGTGCGGGCTAGTTTGTCTCCTGGTGCGGGCTAGTTTGTCTCCTGGTGCGGGCTAGTTTGTCTCCTGGTGCGGGCTAGTTTGTCTCCTGGTGCGGGCTAGTTTGTCTCCTGGTGCGGGCTAGTTTGTCTCCTGGTGCGGGCTAGTTTGTCTCCTGGTGCGGGCTAGTTTGTCTCCTGGTCCGGGCTAGTTTGTCTCCTGGTGCGGGCTAGTTTGTCTCCTGGTCCGGGCTAGTTTGTCTCCTGGTCCGGGCTAGTTTGTCTCCTGGTGCGGGCTAGTTTGTCTCCTGGTGCGGGCTAGTTTGTCTCCTGGTCCGGGCTAGTTTGTCTCCTGGTGCGGGCTAGTTTGTCTCCTGGTGCGGGCTAGTTTGTCTCCTGGTGCGGGCTAGTTTGTCTCCTGGTGCGGGCTAGTTTGTCTCCTGGTGCGGGCTAGTTTATCTCCTGGTCCGGGCTAGTTTGTCTCCTGGTGCGGGCTAGTTTGTCTCCTGGTCCGGGCTAGTTTGTCTCCTGCTGCGGGCTAGTTTGTCTCCTGGTCCGGGCTAGTTTGTCTCCTGGTGCAGGCTAGTTTGTCTCCTGGTGCGGGCTAGTTTGTCTCCTGGTCCGGGCTAGTTTGTCTCCTGGTCCGGTATACTTTGTCTCCTGGTGCGGGCTAGTTTGTCTCCTGGTGCGGGCTAGTTTGTCTCCTGGTGCAGGCTAGTTTGTCTCCTGGTCCGGGCTAGTTTGTCTCCTGGTGCGGGCTAGTTTGTCTCCTGGTGCAGGCTAGTTTGTCTCCTGGTGCAGGCTAGTTTGTCTCCTGGTGCGGGCTAGTTTGTCTCCTGGTGCAGGCTAGTTTGTCTCCTGGTGCGGGCTAGTTTGTCTCCTGGTGCGGGCTAGTTTGTCTCCTGGTCCGGGCTAGTTTGTCTCCTGGTGCGGGCTAGTTTGTCTCCTGGTCCGGGCTAGTTTGTCTCCTGGTGCGGGCTAGTTTGTCTCCTGGTGCAGGCTAGTTTGTCTCCTGGTGCGGGCTAGTTTGTCTCCTGGTGCGGGCTAGTTTGTCTCCTGGTGCGGGCTAGTTTGTCTCCTGGTGCGGGCTAGTTTGTCTCCTGGTGCGGGCTAGTTTGTCTCCTGGTCCGGGCTAGTTTGTCTCCTGGTGCGGGCTAGTTTGTCTCCTGGTCCGGGCTAGTTTGTCTCCTGGTGCGGGCTAGTTTGTCTCCTGGTGCGGGCTAGTTTGTCTCCTGGTGCGGGCTAGTTTGTCTCCTGGTGCGGGCTAGTTTGTCTCCTGGTGCGGGCTAGTTTGTCTCCTGGTGCGGGCTAGTTTGTCTCCTGCTGCGGGCTAGTTTGTCTCCTGGTCCGGGCTAGTTTGTCTCCTGGTGCGGGCTAGTTTGTCTCCTGGTCCGGGCTAGTTTGTCTCCTGGTCCGGGCTAGTTTGTCTCCTGGTCCGGGCTAGTTTGTCTCCTGGTCCGGGCTAGTTTGTCTCCTGGTGCGGGCTAGTTTGTCTCCTGGTCCGGGCTAGTTTGTCTCCTGGTCCGGGCTAGTTTGTCTCCTGGTGCGGGCTAGTTTGTCTCCTGGTGCGGGCTAGTTTGTCTCCTGGTGCGGGCTAGTTTGTCTCCTGGTCCGGGCTAGTTTGTCTCCTGGTGCGGGCTAGTTTGTCTCCTGGTCCGGGCTAGTTTGTCTCCTGGTGCGGGCTAGTTTGTCTCCTGGTGCGGGCTAGTTTGTCTCCTGGTGCGGGCTAGTTTGTCTCCTGGTCCGGGCTAGTTTGTCTCCTGGTCCGGGCTAGTTTGTCTCCTGGTCCGGGCTAGTTTGTCTCCTGGTCCGGGCTAGTTTGTCTCCTGGTCCGGGCTAGTTTGTCTCCTGGTCCGGGCTAGTTTGTCTCCTGCTGCGGGCTAGTTTGTCTCCTGGTCCGGGCTAGTTTGTCTCCTGGTCCGGGCTAGTTTGTCTCCTGGTGCGGGCTAGTTTGTCTCCTGGTGCGGGCTAGTTTGTCTCCTGGTGCGGGCTAGTTTGTCTCCTGGTGCGGGCTAGTTTGTCTCCTGGTGCGGGCTAGTTTGTCTCCTGGTGCGGGCTAGTTTGTCTCCTGGTGCGGGCTAGTTTGTCTCCTGGTGCGGGCTAGTTTGTCTCCTGGTGCGGGCTAGTTTGTCTCCTGGTCCGGGCTAGTTTGTCTCCTGGTGCGGGCTAGTTTGTCTCCTGGTGCGGGCTAGTTTGTCTCCTGGTCCGGGCTAGTTTGTCTCCTGGTGCGGGCTAGTTTGTCTCCTGGTGCGGGCTAGTTTGTCTCCTGGTCCGGGCTAGTTTGTCTCCTGGTCCGGGCTAGTTTGTCTCCTGGTGCGGGCTAGTTTGTCTCCTGGTCCGGGCTAGTTTGTCTCCTGGTCCGGGCTAGTTTGTCTCCTGGTCCGGGCTAGTTTGTCTCCTGGTCCGGGCTAGTTTGTCTCCTGGTCCGGGCTAGTTTGTCTCCTGGTGCGGGCTAGTTTGTCTCCTGGTCCGGGCTAGTTTGTCTCCTGGTGCGGGCTAGTTTGTCTCCTGGTCCGGGCTAGTTTGTCTCCTGGTGCGGGCTAGTTTGTATCTTAGCGCTGAAATTTTGTTGCATGTTTCTGAGTGAATGGCACTCGGGAGATTAGGGATGTATCTTTTTGTTTGAAATAAATAATCACTCAATGCATTGACCACATTATTAAGTTACATGTGTGTAATGATCAATAACGTCATTCTATAGTGGACACTAGGTGGAGCCGTAGAGCTGTATATAGCTGTATGTATAAGACTACACTACCCAGCTGTATGATATCAAGACTACATTACCCATGAGGCACTAGGCTAGCCACAAGGCAGCAGTCAAGATGGAAGCCTCCACAGATACTGTACCGGTCCACGTGCTCAATAAAAAGTCTAGCAAAAGCTAGCTGTGTTCATAATAAGAATGTCTAGTTATTAATGAACATAACAATGTGAACAACAGTTTGTCTTTTACAAAGATTTCCAAGCCGCTGCACACTATTAATCCTAAATATCCTCCTGGAGTACAGGTTTGCTATAAGATCTCTTTGAATTCAGGCTGTGCAGAGGATGTTTGCCTTGTAGCGATCGGTGTAAAGGTTGGGTTTGGGACCCCTACATTTTTCTAGACAATGATACTAATTAATTCGATTCTATTTTTCGTTTTGGAGTTTAAAGAATTCTTACAGACTCAGTGTGACAGTACACACATTCTTAAAGCTCTGCCCTGTGTCACAAAAATGTATGTAACTTTACTTTCCTTCCGTGTTAGATATAGTCGCTCCTTCAATACTCCAGTAAATTCAACATCAGTGTCACAATCCATAACAATAAAGCTTTGATCTGTGAGATTTGGTATATGTTTTATATAAAGCAAAAACAACAACACCAACTTGCACTTATATAGTGCCTTTAATGTAGTAAAATGTCCCAAGGTGCTTCACAGGAGTGTGTTCAGGCAGAAATTGAGACCGAGCCAAAGAAGGAGACAATAGGGCAGGTGACCAAACATTTTGTCAAAGAAATCACTTTTAAGGAGCACCTTAAAGGAGAAGAGAGCGGTAGAGAGCTGGAGAGGTTTAAGGAGGGAATTTCAAACTTTAGGGCCATGACAGCTGAAGGCATGGCCACTAATGATGGACTGAAGGAAATGGGGGATGTACAAGAGGCCAGATTTGGAGGAATCCAGAGATCTCGGAGGGTTGTAGGCCTGGAGGAGGTTAGAGATAGGGAGGAGTGAGGTTATCGAGGAATTTGAAGATGGGGATAAGAATTTTAAAATCGAGCTGTTGGTGGACTGGGAGCCAATGTAGATCAACGAGCACCGGGGTTGATGGGTGAACAGGACTTGGTGTGAGTTAGGATATAGGCAGCAGAGATTTGGATGAGCTGAAGTTTATGGAGGGTGGAAGGTGGGAGGCCGTCCAGGAGAGCATTGGAATAATTGAGTCTGGCGGTAACAAATGCGTGGATGAGGGTTTCAGCAACAGATGGTTGAGGCAGGGCCGGAGACGGGTGATATTATGGAAGTGGAAGTAGGTGGTCTTTGTGATGTAAAGGATATGGGGTCGGAAGCTACGCTCAGGGTCAAATAGGATGTCGAGGTTGCAAACAGTCTGTTCAGCCAGAGACAGTGGACAGGGAGAGGGATGGAATCATGGGCTAGGGAACGGAGCTTGTGATGGGGGCCAAGGGCAATGACTTCAGTCTCCCCAATATTTCATTAGAGGAAATGTTGACTCATCCAGGACTGGAAGTTGGCCAAGCAATCTGACAATACAGAGGCAGTGGAGGTGTCGGGGAGCTGGTGGTGAGGTAGAGCTGGGTGTCGTCAGCGTACATGTGGAAACTGATGTGCTGTTAGATGGCCGAGGAGAGCAGGACCCAATAGTGCTTGTTGAAACAAAATGGGTACATACAGCCCATGCTGTGGCACTAAGAGATATAGACCAAAAGGTCCTGGTTTGATTACCAGACTGTGTGCTACAATTGGCCACAGCTCCCTGGGAGGGGATAGGGATATAGCGGAGTATCAGCCAGGGTTCCTGCTCCTGTTTCAATCCAGTAAATTGTGAACAACAGTGGTCTCAGCAACAATCCTTGTGGAACACCACTTCCCACCTTTTGCCAGTCTGTGTAGCTGCCCTTAACCCCTACTCTCTGCTTTCTGTTCTGTAGCCAGCTTGCTATCCATTCTGCTACTTGTCCCCTGACTCCACATGATCTGACCTTAGTCATGAGTTTACCATGCGGCCCAAAGACCTGGACTAGTAAGAGACATGAGTTGAAATCCCATGAAGTATCATGGCTTTAAGTCAAACATGGGTAAGGGAACCTCCTGCTGATTACCACCTACTGCCCTCCATCAGCTGATGACTCTGTACTGTTCCATGTTGAACACCACTTGGAGGAAGCACTGAGGGTAACAAGGGCACAGAATGTACTATGGGTGGGGGACTTCAATGCCCATCACCAAGAGTGGCTTGGTAGTACTAGCACTGCGGTACCGAGCTGGCCTAGTCCTGAAGGACATAGCTGTCAAACTGGGCTTGTGGCAGGTGGTGAGAGAACCAACATGAGGGAAAAACCTACTTGACCTCGTCCTAACCAAGCTACCTGTCGCAGATGCCTCTGACAATGACACTATTGGTAGGAGTGACCACTGCACAGTGGTTAGTAGGATAGATTCAGAACAGATCTAGCTCAAAAACTGGGCATCAGTGAGGCACTGTGGGCCATCAGCAACAGCAGAATTGTATTTCACCACAGTCTGTAATCTCATGGCCCAGCATATCCCTCACTCCTTCAGCACCATCAAGCCAGATGACCAACACTGGTTTAACGAGGAGTATAGAAGAGCATGCCAGAGCAGCACCAGGCATACCTAAAAATGAAGTGCCAACCTGGTGAAGGTACAACACAGGACTACATGCAGGCTAAGCAGCATGCTATAGATAGAGCTAAGTGATCTCACAAACAATGGATCAGATCAAATTCCGCAACATCTGCCACCTAGAAGGACAAGGGCAGCAGGTGCATGGGAACAACATCACCTCCAAGTTCCCCTCCAAGTCACACACCATCCTGACTTGGAAATATATTGCTGTTCCTTCATCGTCGCTGGGTCAAAATCCTGGAATTCCCTGTCTAACAGCATTGTGGGAGCACCTTCACCACAAAGACTATAATGGTTCAAGAAGAAAGCCCACCACCATCTTCTCAAAGGCAAGTAGGGTTGGCCAATAAATGCCAGCCTTGCCAGCATCACCCACATCCCAAGCATGAATTAAAAAAAATGAAATGTTACAGTAGAATGTTCCTTATCTGCACTAATGGAGAGCCCCCTCCTGATGGTGTGAAAACTTTTTAGATATTGGGTAATGCCCCACAGGACAGTGCCCGGTCCCAGGTGGTGGATGAGGTTACCAGACCCTGGGGGCAGAGCGATGAGGAAGAACTGAAGAAGGGCGGTTGACGAAAGGTCCAGCCAGGACCATGTCTGCAGACTGCGGCGGTGTAGGGGCCCCGTGCAACTGCAGGGGTTTCAAGGCTCGAACTCCGGCCGTGTTGTATCCTGAAGTTTACAGGCTGTGCTGTGATTTGTCACCTTTTTAAAACCAGAGATCCCAGTGAGCTCATACAGCAAATGACAGTTTATGGGAAGTGTACATAGTACAGTATTTAGGAAACAGATTCAGGCTAAAATATTTAAAAGTCATTCCTCGTCTGTGTCATTTTAATGAATCAGTGTTTAGTTCTCAGGTCAGTGTTACTAAATCACAAATTAAAATCTTGTCCCGAGAACTGATACTGTGGTTAATGAGCAATCTCCAATAACTGCCGGCATACGTGCGGAAAGCCTCACACCAGTTGTTACCATGGAGAATGTATTACATCAAAATAAACAATTAACTTCCTGAATACAAAATAAACCAACCAAAATGAAGCGATAAATACGCAACTGGAAATGCTGATTCATAACTGTCAGATAGGATTACATAGGATATACGGCTCAAACAGGCCATTTGGCCCAACCAGTCCCCGCCAGCGTTTATGCTCCACTCGAGCCTCCTCCCGTCTTTCCTCATCTAAATCGATCAGCATAACCCTCTATTCCCTTCTCCCTCATATCCTTTCCAGCCTCTCCTTCAATGCATCTAGACTATCTGCTTCAACCACTCCCTCCTCACCATTCTTTGGGTAAAGAAGTTTCTTCTGAATTCCCTATTGGATTTCTTGGTGACTATCTTATATTGATGGCCTCTAGTTATGCTCTTCCCCACAAGTGGAAACATTCTCTCTCTATCCACTCTATCAAAACCTTTCATCATTTTAAAGACCTATTCGGTCACCCCCTCAGCCTTCTTTTTTCAAGAGAAAAAAGACCCAGCCTGTTCATCCTTTCCTGATATGTATACCCTCGCATTTCTGGTATCATCCTTGTAAATCTTTGCACCCTCTCTAGTGCCTCTATATCCTTTTTATAATATGGAGACCAGGACTGTTCTGATGACATCGGTGACAAAAGGTTTACCTTAATACTTCAAGTTGTGTAATGATTAAATTTTTATTTTGTCAGACAGAACAAATCATTGCAGAGTTTAAAGCCAAGGCCCTAGGCTGCCATCCCGACAAACATCCGCAGAATCCGAAAGCAGGCAAGTGTGCATTCAAATTAAAATACATGTCTTGTGAACGGCTGATGTCCATTTCTGGCCTGGCAATGCTGCAGCACAGTGGTTCACCTGGCTGGGAATCTGCAAAACTTTGGTCACGTGTCAGGTCACCCAGAACCTGAACCTTGACATCATCCAGCTGAGAGGCAGCTCGGGTTCGCAACCCTCCCGGTCTCCCAAAATCGACGGTCCCTCGTAGTGCCAATTTGCGCATTCATGTCCCTGTGTCAGGTGAATAAACTCTGGGACATGGCTCCCCCTCCGATTCACTTTACATTCAGGCACCGGTTGCACTGGCCCCCTATGTAATTTCCCACCTCTGGCCCGTGGCCGTTACTCCCACCACCGCAGAGAGCTGGCATCGGCAGGTGTGCCGGGAACAATTGAGGGTCAGGAGTCAGGGGGAGATCAGGACTCGGGGGACGGGGCGTGCCTTGGGAATCGGGGGGAGAAATGGAGAATGGGGGGTCGGGGAGTGAGGAAGACTGGGGAATGGGGGCTCGGGGGAGAGAGGGAGACTGGGGAATGGGGGCTCAGGGGAGAGAGGGAGACTGGGGAATGGGGGCTCAGGGGAGAGAGGGAGACTGGGGAATGGGGGCTCGGGGAGAGAGGGAGACTGGGGAATGGGGGCCCGGGGAGAGAGGGAGACTGGGGAATGGGGGCTCGGGGAGAGAGGGAGACTGGGGAATGGGGGCTCAGGGGAGAGAGGGAGACTGGGGAATGGTGGCTCGGGGAGAGAGGGAGACTGGGGAATGGTGGCTCGGGGAGAGAGGGAGACTGGGGAATGGGGGCTCGGGGAGAGAGGGACACTGGGGAATGGGGGCTCGGAGAGAGGGAGACTGGGGAATGGGGGCTCCAGGGAGAGAGCGAGGTGGAGGAATAGGTTGGATGTGGGATCAATATTTTCTGAAGAGCTGAGAGTAGTAGCAGCAACGTGGTGAGTGGGAGCTGCGCTGTGATGGAGCAGCCAGTAAAGGGGCGAGTGAAACCTTGGAACCTACTGTGGGTAAATAGGGATGGAGACTGAGGATTCCCACTGGAAGGATCTTGAACGCAGGGCTATTAGTCCATGGGATGCTTCACCAGGTGGCTATTGAGGCAAACTAGACCATTGTTTAAAAGGGAATGGAGTAATGTTTAAAAAGGAGCAATATAAAATAATCTGAATGGTTGGGGATGGTATTACAGGAGAGAACTGCAGCACTGGGGGTTGAATGGCCTCCACCTGTGTATTTTCTATCATTCTATGGAAAATCTCCTTTTATTGAGGCTAATCCCAGGGAATGTTTTAGAAAAATTAATGCTGAGCTGAGTTTTGGATGTGAGGTCTGTGCCGGCCGGTTTTGACGTGTGATGTCCAAGTACAGATCAGCTCCGACTGAGGCTCCAAGTTCAGAGTTGGCACCTTCACACAGAACCTGAGTCCAAACCAGAGTCCAAGGAGATGGGGGGAGAGATGGAGCCTGTTAAAAGTGGCATCAACTGGGGACTGACCAGACCTTGTGCAGTGCAGGGGGAATCTGGCTATGGTTTCAAGGTGAATATCAAGGGGTTATAGGATTACTTCAAGTTACAGGTGGGATGTTGGGGCATTACATCTATTACTATCAGTTACTCATAGACTTTCAGTGAGTTAATGTATGCGGAGCAGTGGCAAATGGAATTTAACCCTGAAAAGTGTGAGGTGATGCATTTTGGACGGACTAACAAGGCAAGGGAATACACAATCACAGAATCACAGAAACCCCACAGTGCAGATAGAGGCCATTTCGGCCCATCGAGCCTGCACCGACACATATCCCACCTGATCCCCGTAACCCCTACACCAACACATATCCCACCCTATCCCAGTAACCCCACGTATTTAATCCCCCCTAACACTAAGGGTCAATTTATCATAGCCAATCAACCTAACCTGCACATCTTTGGACTGTGGGAGGAAACCGGAGCACCCGGAGGAAACCCACGCAAACACGGGGAGAATGTGCAAACTCCACACAGACAGTCACCCGAGGCCGGATTCGAACCCGGGTCCCTGGCGCTGCGAGGCAACAGTGCTAACCACTATGCCACCGTGCTGCCACAATGAATGGTAAGACCCTAGGAAAGACAGAGGATCAGAAGGACCTTGGTGTGCATGTACATAGATCCCTGAAGGCAGCAGAACAGGTGGATAAGGTGGTTAAAAAGGCATATGGGATAATTGCCTTCATTAGCCGAGGCATAGAATATAAGAGCAGGGAGGTTATGATGGAGCTGTACAAAACGCTGGTAAGGCCACAGCTGGAGTACTGTGTGCAGTTCTGGTCGCCACACTATAGGAAGGATGTGATTGCTTTGGAGAGGGTGCAGAGGAGATTCACCAGGATGTTGCCTGGGCTGGAGCGCTTCAGCTATGAAGAAAGGCTGGACAGGCTGGGGTTGTTTTCCTTGGAGCAGAGAAGGCTGAGGGGGGACCTGATTGAGGTGTACAAAATTATGAGGGGCATAGAGAGGGTAGATAGAAGGGAACTTTTCCCCTTAGTGGAGGGGTCAATAACCAGGGGGCATAGATTCAAGGTAAGGGGCAGGAGGTTTAGAGGGGATTTGAGGAAGAACTTTTTCACCCAGAGGGTGGTTGGAATCTGGAACTCACTGCCTGAAAGGGTGGTAGAGGCAGGAACCCTCACAACATTCAAGAAGCATTTGGATGAGCACTTGAAACGCCATAGCATACAAGGCTACGGACCAAATGCTGGAAAATGGGATTAGATTAGACAGGGCTTGATGGCCAGCGCGGACGTGATGGGCCGAAGGGCCTCTTTCTGTGCTGTAAAACTCTATGACTCTACAATATGAGGAGGAGTTTCTTCACTCAGAGGGTTGTGAATCTTTGGAATTCTCTGCCCCAGCGGGCTGTGGATGCTGAGTCTTTGAGTATATTCAAGGCTGAGATGGATAGATTTTTGGACTCTAGGGGAATGAAGGGATATGGAGATCGGATGGGAAAGTGGAGTTGAGGTCTATGATCAGCCATGATCTTATTGAATGGCGGAGCAGGCTCAAGGAGCTGTATGGCCTACTCCTGCTCTTATTTCTTATGTTCTTATGACTATTAGTTATGAGGGGAATCTGAGTGTTACCACTATTACTATTAGATATCAGTGCAATTTCAGTGAGTTACCATTAGTTACTGGCGGAATCAAAGTTTCTCCCACCTCTGGTTGCTCCCTGCAAATCATTTTCCCCCCTTCGGTTTCTCCTCTTTCGCCCTCGTTATCTCCTCTCCCCCCCCCCACCTCGATTTTCTCCTCTTCCCCCCCCCTCGATTTCTCCTCTTCCCCCCCCCCTCGATTCCTCCTCTCCTCCTCCTTCCCCCCCCCCTCGGTTTCTCCTCTTTTCCCCCCCCCTCGGTTTCGCCTCTTTTTCCCCCCCCCTCGGTTTCCCCTCTTCCCCCCCCCACTCGGTCTCCCCACTTTCCCTCCCCTCGGTCTCCCCTCTCCCCCCCCTCCCCTCGGTCTCCCCTCTCCCCCCCTCCCCTCGGTTTCCCCTCTTGCCCCCCGCCCCCCCTCGGTTTCCCCTCTTCCCCCCTTCCCCTCTCCCCCCTCCCCTCGGTTTCCCCTCTTCCCCCTCCTCCCCCCCTTCCCCTCTCTCCCCCTCCCCCCTCCCCTCGGTTTCCCCTCGGTTTCCCCTCTCCCCCCCCTTCCCCTCTACCCCCCTCCCCTCGGTTTCCCCTCTTTTCTCCCCCCCTCTCCCCCCCCCACTTCCCCTCTCTCCCCCTCTCCGCCTCCCCTCGGTTTCCCCTCTCCCCCCCCTTCCCCTCTACTCCACTCCCCTTGGTTTCCCCTCTTTCCCCCCCTCCCCTCGCTTACCCCTCTTTCTCCCCCCCCCCTCGGTCCCCCCCCCTCGGTTTCCCCTCTTTCCCCCCCCATTCGGTTCCCCCTCTTTCCCCCCCCCACCTCGGTTTCCCCTCTCCCCCCCTCGCTTCCTCCCCCCCCCCCTCGGTTCCACCCCCCCTCGGTTCCCCCCCCCTCGGTTCCCCCCCTCCCCCTCGGTTCCCCCCCCTCGGTTCCCCCCCTCCCCTCGGTTCCCCCCTCCCCTTGGTTTCCCCCCTCCCCTCGGTTTCCCCCCCCCCTCGGTTCCCCCCCCTCGGTTTCCCCTCTTTCTCCCCCCCCCTCGGCTTCCCCTCTTTCTCCCCCCCCCCTCGGTTTCCCCTCTTTCTCCCCCCCGCCCTCGGCGTCCCCTCTTTCCCCCCCCTCGGTTTCCCCTCTTCCCCCCCTCGGTTTCCCCTCTTCCCCTCCCCCTCGGTTTCCCCTCTTCCCCCCCCCGCCCCCCTCGGTTTCCCCTCTTGCCCCCCCCTCGGTTTCCCCTCTTTCCCCCCCCCTCGGTTTCCCCTCTTCCCCCCTGCCCCCCCTCGGTTTCCCCTCTTCTCCTCCCCCTCGGTTTCCCCTCTTCCCCTGCTCATGGGTGCCTTCCTGGTTCTTGGCATTTTTGCGCAAAACCACAAGCAAAAGTACTCAACTACAGGGAACCCAACCTTTATAAGGTAAATGCAGTAACATTTGTGGATGTCATGTGATCAGATGTTAGTTAATCGGGCATCACCTGATCAGACGTCGCATGGTCAGATGTCATGTGGTCAGAACATCACGTGATCGAACCTCGAGGAATGCCTCCAACCTGAGCTGGCATCGCTAGCAGGCAGCTCCTCTGTCACCTCCTGTAACTGTATTTGTGTTAATGATGAAAATAACAGTGCTCTCATTTTTCTTGTGGGTCTGCGTTTATGTTTTGATGCAATGCTGAGAGGGTTTATTTTAAAATGCTTCCTCCCCTCCCATCTAAGCGATTGCCATTAAACTTTCACTACACTCCTCTGTCCATGGTACTTCTTTCTTTGACTGTGCCAGCGGGATAATGCAACCTCCAGTGAGTGTTTCTGATTGACAATTCATGTCCCCATGTTTTGTGTGTAGATTCCCGGCGTTGTTGCCCACTAGTTTAGCGGGATGTGGCTGGGGAGTGGAGAAGGTGGTTAGGCAGGGAAGCACGAAGAGGGGAGTGCAACATGGGGCCAGGGAGCGGGGTGGATGAGTAAAGTGGGACTCAAACAGGACACTGCACCATAGCTGAAGCAGAGTTGGTCCCTTAAATGTGGGCAGGTCTCGTGGTGGGAGGTGGTGGGAGCGAGGGGCAAATGCTATGGGAGAATTTAAAATGCAGAAAAGGCGTGAGAATATGAGAAAGTTTCATGATATTGTTGATGAATGATGTAATGTTTTAAATGTGTTTACTATGTTAGAATTCTTACTCCCGGTACTAAATAAGATGGCAGAGAAAAAGATTTTCGAAAACAATATTCTCAATAGGGGGTTGGGAACCTGAGCAGGGAGACAGAGGAAAGGGAAACAAGGATAGAAGCAAAAGACAGGAAGGAGAAAAGCAAAGGTGGCAGTCAGAGAAATCAAGAGTTTAAATCAAACATGGCCACAGCAAATAATAATTCTAAAAGGTCTGAGTGTTAAAAAAACATGCCTGAAGGCTTTGTGTCTTAATGCGAGGAGCATTTGTAATAAGTTGGATGAATTAGCTGCGCAAATAGAGGTAAACGGATATGATATGATTGGGATTACGGAAACATGGCTCCAGGGTGACCAAGGCTGGGAACTCAACATCCAGGGGTATTCAATATTCAGAAAAGACAGGCAAAAAGGAAAAGGAGGTGGGGTAGCATTGCTGGTTAAAGAGGGGATTAACACAATTGTAAGGAAGGATATTAGCTCTGATGATGTGGAATCTAATGGGTAGAACTGAGAAATACCAAGGGGCAGAAAACGTTAGTGGGAGTGGTATACAGACCCCCAAACAGTAATGCGGAGGTTGGGGATGGCATTAAACAGGAAATTAGAGACGCGTGCAATAAGGGCACAGCAGTCATCATGGGTGACTTTAATCTACATATAGATTGGGCTAACCAAATTAGTAACAATACTGTGGAGGAGGAATCCCTGGAGTGTATACGGGATGGTTTCCTGGACCAATGTGTCGAGGAACCAACTAGAGACCAGGCCATCTTAGACTGGGTATTATGTAACGAGAAAGGATTAATTCGCAATCTTGTTGTGCGAGGCCCCTTGGTTCGGAGCGATCATATGATAGAATTCTTCATTAAGATGGAGAGTGAAGTAGTTGACTGAGAGACTATGGTCCTGAATTTAACTGAAGGAAACTACGATGGTATGAGGCGCGAGTTGGGTAGGATTGATTGGGGAATGGCACTCAGGGTTGACGGTGGATAGGCAATGGCAAACATTCAAAGATCGCATGGATGAACTACAGAATTTGTTCATCCCTGTTTGGCATAAAAATAAAACACAAAAGGTGATTCAACCGTGGCTAACAATGGAAATTAGGGATAGCTTAAGATCCAAGGAGAGGACATATAAATTGGCCAGAAAAAGCAGTAAACCTGAGGATTGGGAGCAGTTTAGGATTCAGCAAAGGAGGACAAAGGGATTAATTAAGAGGGGGAAATAGAGTGTAATAATAATAAATAACTTCCGGAGGAAGTTATGTGCACATCACTTCCTGTGAACTGTGAACTGTGAACTCTGTGCATACATCACTTCCTGTGCATACGTCACTTCCTGTGTTTGGACTAGTATAAATACTGAACTGCTCAGTATAGTAAAAGGGCTTCTCCTAGAGGCATGGTGAAGACCGCTCTTGTATATAGTAGAATTATAAGTTGTTTAAAGCTTACTTTAAAGTTCCTTGATGTGTGAGACTTTTTATTACATCGATTTAAACAACTTAGTATTTACACTCACAAATGCTAGACCTTCGGACAAACTCGGAGTTAAGGATCCAGGGAACCACCCATCATGGAAAACATCCTTAAACCTACTCGTCTGGACTTGGACCCAAACGCACCAGCAGCTGGCAGGGTATGGAAGCATTGGTACCGTACTTTTGAGAATTTTCTTGATGAATGTAAAGCGAATGCTTCTACTAAACTGAGGATACTTATCAACTATGTGACCCCAACAGTGTTTGAATATGTTGATGAATGGGATAATTACGATGAGGTGATCCGGGCACTTAAAAAACTATATGCCAAGACCGCAAATGAGGTCTATGCTAGACATCTACTGGCCACAGCCCGACAAGGGCCAGGGGAATCGATTAACGAATTCCTTCAAGAACTTCGCAGGCTCAGCGTAGATTGTAACTTTCAGGCAGCCTCGGCTGAGCTGTACCGCGAAGAAATGATTCGTGATGCTTTCATCTGCGGGATTGCCTCTCCATTTATACGCCAGCGTCTGCTAGAAAGTAAAACACTTGAGCTACAAAAGGCTTTTGACCTGGCTTGTTCTCTGGATTTGGCAAAGAAAAATGCAGACCTCTATCAGCTGCCCAGATCTCGATCTGCTGCTGTAACTGCAACCAGACGATTCAAGTGGCCTCATGGAGGAATCTAATCCTGATGATAATTCTGATGAAGAAGAGGAGGATGACCCCACTTTAGCAGCCTCTTGGCAATCTAGGAAGGAATGCTTCTTTTGTGGAGATTCTTTTCACCCTAGGAAATTCTGCCCTGCTCGCAATGCGATCTGCAGTCATTGCGATAAAAAGGGACACTTTGCAAAAGTTTGCCAATCAAGAGCCTCTGCGAGGGCCTATCCAGCTAAGGCCTACCGAACTGCCCCAATTAGGGCCTATCAAGATGCTCCGGCTAGGACCTATCAAGCTTCCTCTCGAGCTCTCTCCCGAAGAAGCACACCTAGAGTTTCAGCCACTCTCTGTGCAACCACACCAATTACAGCTGCTTGCCCACAGAACCTGTTTCATGCAGCTACAAAAGTTTCAGTTAATGGGCATACCTTAGATGCCTTAATTGACTCAGAAAGTACTGATAGTTTCATTAGAGAACAGATTGTTGCGAAATTGAAACTACATATCTTCCCATCGGACCAGGCAATTGCGATGGCCCAGTCATCACTTAATACCAGAATCTCCGGCTTTTGTATTATTGATATGACACTTAACGGTCGCATGTATCCCTCCACCCGACTTTCGGTGCTCAAGGACTTATGTAGTGATCTCATCTTAGGGCTGGATTTTCAAAAACAGCATAAGAAACTCACCATTGAGTTCGGCGGATCCAAACCTGGACTTACTATTTCTAATATACTGTCTAAATTATCGTTTTGTGCATTATCAGCAGCTTCACTTGATGAACCCTCATTATTTGCCAGTATTCCTCCTCGATGCAAACCAATAATAATGAAATCGCGGCGCTTTAGTCAGGAATACCAATCTTTTATTGAGGCTGAAATCTCTCGACTTTTAGCAGAGGATATCGTCGAACCATGTTCGTCGCCCTGGCGGGCTCAAATCGTCATCGTCAAGAACCCTCTAAAACCTCACAAACAACGACTATGCATTGAGTATTCGCAAACCATCAATCAATATACTGACTTGGACGCCTACCCATTGCCACGCATTGATGATATGGTTAATAAACTGGCCGAATACAAAGTGTTCTCAACTTACGATTTGAAAAGTGCCTATCATCAGGTACCCTTGAAGGTCTCAGATAAGCAGTACACGGCCTTTGAGGCTAATGGACGGCTGTACCAATTTCGTCGCCTCCCATTCGGGGTTACTAATGGAGTGGCTGTCTTCCAACGGGCAATGGATGGCCTGGTTAAGCAGGAAAACTTAAGGGACACTTTTTCCTATCTTGATAACATTACTATTGCAGGTCACGATCAACAGGAACACGACGCCAACCTCCAAAAATTTCGGGATGCTCTCCATCACCGTAACTTAACTTTGAATGAATCTAAATCTGTTGAGTCGCAACCGACCATCAACATCCTTGGCTACTGCGTAGGCAATGGTATCATTAAGCCAGACCCAGAAAGACTTCGCCCGCTCCAAGAGCTCCCGTCACCTAAGTATCCGGCTTCTTTACGTCGGGCTCTCGGTCTGTTTACATACTACGCTAAATGGATTCCTCATTTTTCAGACAAAATCCAACCCTTGCTGCATGCTAGGTCATTTCCATTGGAAACAGCGGCTGTTGCAGCCTTTAACCTTCTCAAAAAACAGTTGGAGAAAGCGGCTCTTCACTCCATCGATGAGAATCTCCCTTTCATAGTCGAATGTGATGCCTCGGAGGTGGCGATCTCGGCTACTCTAAATCAGGAAGGTCGTCCTGTAGCATTTATGTCCAGGACCTTACAAGGTGCCGAGCTACATTATCCTCCGGTTGAGAAGGAAGCCACAGCCATCATAGAGGCGGTACGGAAGTGGAACCATTTCCTAGCTCGCCAGCACTTTACATTAATCACGGACCAGCGATCAGTCGCCTTCATGCTCGATAATCGAAAACGAACCAAAATTAAGAATAATAAAATACAGCTTTGGAGGATGGAACTGGCCTCTTTTGGTTACACCATTCACTATCGACCTGGCAAGGAGAATGTGGCCCCGGATACCCTCACACGAGCATTCTGCTCCACTATGTCGTCCTCTACTCTCATAGATGTCCATAATGGATTGTGTCATCCTGGCGTTACGCGCATGCTACATTTCATACGATCACGGAATCTCCCTTTTTCTACTGGAGATGTAAAGAAAATGTGCTCAGAATGCCGGCTTTGTGCAGAATTAAAACCTCAGTTCTTCCGCCCCTGAGATAGTATGCTCATACACGCAACCCAACCGATGCAACGACTTAGCATCGATTTTAAGGGCCCAGTGCCCTCTTCAACTCGGAACACATATTTGCTCACCATGATTGATGAATATTCACGTTTTCCATTTGCCTTCCCCTGCTCCAATATGCTGGCGTCCACAGTAATCTGCTGCCTTGAGCAGGTATTTTCTCTCTGTGGCATGGCGGCTTACATTCACTCGGATCGGGATCCATCCTTTATGTCAAGGGAACTCAAGGACTACCTCTCAGAACGGGGAATTGCTACAAGCAAAACGACGCCATATCATCCCATCGGAAATGGGCAGGTAGAGAGGTATAACGGTATCATCTGGAATTCCGTACATCTTACTTTAAGATCTCGGGGCCTACCAAACCAGCAATGGGAAGCAGTGCTTCCGGATGCATTGCACTCTATACGGTCCCTTCTTTCTACAGCCACAAATACTACACCTCATGAGCGGTTCTTTGGATTCCAGCGTCGCTCATCTTATGGGACATCCTTCCCATCATGGCTAACTACTCCTGGACCTGTACTACTCCGAAGATATGTTCGGACGTCTAAAAATGACCCTCTCATAGACGAGGTCGAACTAACCGATGCCAACCCCACCTATGCATACATACGATAGCCCGACGGCCGAGAATCTACCGTATCATTACGGGATCTGGCTCCCTGCCCACCAGGACCTAGTGGGACATCGAGTGATGGTATTTTACCAGGAGCCTCTTGGAACCTACCGGGTACCCCTCTCCAGGATCCTGATCTGACACCAACTAGCTTGGTGCCGGTAGAACCCCGTACTCAAAGTTGCGACCCTCCCAGTACCGCGCACCAAAGTACTGATCTGCCACAGACCAGCTTTGCACCTCCCTCTGAACAGAGACAGACTGACTCTGCACCTATTGGGGCTCGTACACGAAGCCATGATCTCCCCGACCCTTCACAGGGTAATCCAGGCCACACAGACTCTGACCAATGGCCAACAGCATGTAAGCGGACCAGTGACCCTCTACGACGGGAACCCAAACGGGTGCGACTCTTCCTCGTTCGGCGGCTGCGGAATAAAAGGAAGACCACAGCCTTCTAATCTCGCAGGAGGGAAGAATGTAATAATAATAAATAACTTCCGGAGGAAGTTATGTGCACATCACTTCCTGTGAACTGTGAACTGTGAACTCTGTGCATACATCACTTCCTGTGCATACATCACTTCCTGTGTTTGGACTAGTATAAATACTGAACTGCTCAGTATAGTAAAAGGGCTTCGCCTAGAGGCATGGTGAAGACCGCTCTTGTATATAGTAGAATTATAAGTTGTTTAAAGCTTACTTTAAAGTTCCTTGATGTGTGAGACTTTTTATTACATCATAGAGTATGAGAATAAGCTTGCCGGGAACATAAAAACTGACTGTAAAAGCTTTTATAGATATGTGAAGAAAAAAGATTGGTGAAGTCAAGCGTAGGTCCCTTGCAATCAGAATCAGGGGAATTTATAATGGGGAACAAAGAAATGGCAGAACAATTAAATGCATACTTTGGTTCTGTCTTCACAAAGGAGGACACAAATAACCTCCCAGAAATGTCGGGGAACATAGGATCTAATGAGAGGGAGGAACTGAAAGAAATCAGTATTTGTAGGGAAATTGACGGGATTGAAGGCCGATAAATCCCCAGGGCCTGATCATCTACATCCTAGGGTACTTAAGGCCCTAGAAATAGTAGATGCATTGCTGGTCATCATCCAAAATTCTATAGACTCTGGAACAGTTCCCATGGATTGGAGGGTAGCTAATGTTGCCCCACTGTTCAAAAAAGGTGGTAGAGAGAAAACGGGGAATTATAGACCGGTAAGCCTGACATCGGTAGTGGGGAAAATGGTAGAGTCCATTATAAAAGATGTAATAGCAGAGCAGTTGGAAAACAGTGACAGGATCGGACAAAGTCAACATGGATTTACAAAAGGTAAATCGTGCTTGACTAATCTACTGGAATTTTTTGCGGATGTAACTGGTAGAATAGATAAGGGAGAACCAGTGGATGTGGTGTATTTGGACTTTCAGAAGGCTTTCGATAAGGTTCCACATAAGAGGTTAGCGTGTAAAGTTAAGGCACATGGGATTGGGGGCAAGGTACTGACTTGGATAGAGAACTGGTTGGCAGACAGGAAGCAAAGAGTTGGAATAAATGAGTCTTTTTCCGAGTGGCAGGCAGTGACTAGTGGGGTACCGCAGGGATTGGTCCTAGGACCCCAGCTATTTACAATATATATTAATGATCTAGACGAGGGAACTAGATGTAATATCTCCAAGTTTGCAGACGACACAAAGCTGGGTGGGCGTGTGTGCTGTGAGGAGGATACCGAGAAACTCCAGTATGATTTGAACAGGTTAGGTGATTGGGCAGATGCATGGTAGATACAGTATAATGTGGATAAATGTGAGGTTATCCACTTTGGTGGCAAAAACAGGAAGGCAGATTATTATCTGAATGGCAATAGATTGGGAGAAGGGGAAGTGCAACGAGACCTGGGTGTCCTTGTGCACCAGTCGCTGAAGGTGAGCATGCAGGTGCAGCAGGCGGTTAAGAAGGCAAATGGTATGTTGGCCTTCGTAGCGAGAGGGTTTGAGTACAGGAACAAGGATGTCTTGCTGCAGTTGTACAGGGCCTTGGTGAGACCACATCTTGAGTATTGTGTGCAGTTTTGGTCACCTTATCTGAGGAAGGATGTTCTTGCCATGGAGGGAGTGCAGCGAAGATTCACCAGACTGATACCTGGGATGGCAGGAATGACTTATGAGGAGAGATTGGGTCGATTGGGCTTATACTCGCTGGAGTTTCGAAGAATGAGAGGGGATCTCGTTGAAACTTATAACATTCTAACAGGACTAGACAGACTAGATGCAGGAAGGATGTTCCCGATGGCGGGGGAGTCCAGAACCAGGGGTCACAGTCTAAAGATAAGGGTTAAGCCATTTAGGACAGAGATAAGGAGGAATTTCTTCATCCAGAGAGTGGTGAACCTGTGGAATTCTCTACCACAGAAGGCAGTTGAGGCCAATTCATTAAATATATTCAAGAAGGAGTTAGATATATTTCTTAAGGCTAAAGGGATATGGGGAGAAGGCAGGGACAGGCACTTAATTTGGATGATCAGCCATGATCTCATTGAATGGCGGAGCAGGCTCGAGGGGCCGAATGGCCTACTCCTGCTCCTATGTTTCTATGTTTCAACTTTGTCATTGTCCCTGTTCTCCGAGCTAGTGGTTTGGTCGGTAGCTGAAGCCAATGGTAAAGAAAATCGCGCAGGGTGTAAAACGGGTTGCCGATTCACTATTGTGTGATTTGCACTACCACCCAAGACAGATTTCTCCTTCTTTGACTATTAACTGTTGCCGACTGTGCTCACAGATACCACATTGCACGTCTACAGATGGCCATTTGAATAAGGCACATGTGATGATAAAAGACCAACTTATTTTTGGCCAGTAACACTGTACCCCCTGTCCACTGGAGGTCAGGTTCCACTGGAAGATTCTGTCCCAGAACTTGCTGCGAGCTACCTATCAATCTGCCAGAAACTATAGTAAGAGTTGGCGGAAAAATATAAAATGAGTGTGTAAACCACCTCTCGGTTCAAGAAACAGATGCTGGTTTAATCTTGTGCCAAAGACACAAGCTCTTCAGACTCTTGCAAAATGAGACATTATAGCTTGTCATGAGATGACCGTAATACAACTAATGCACGTCATAGATGCATGAGTCAGGAGTCTAAGTGCTGTGCTTTATTCCGGAACTCACTCGGCTGTGTTATATTAAGCTTGGACCACAGTCGTTCTAATTTTCCATAAATGCATTCTCTTTGTTTCTGTCTCTCAAAAAGCTTAAATAGGAAGGGAAAATAGTGCAGCTAAACAGCTTCTCATCAGCACTAGACACTGTAACGGCAGATGTTGCAGTGGTCTATTTATGATGTAAATAATGCTGTCGCTCTGTTGCCGTGGGTAACGTGTATATTTCCATTTTTAGTTGTCTTTGATGAAACTTTAGGACATAGATAATTTTATTCCCATCACAGAACTACTCCTGATTCAGGTTCATCCTTCAAAACAAAACAAACTTGTCTGCTTGTATTATATAATGAACTTCATTTCTACTACTGGGATCTAGTTAGCCCAGGCGTACAGGTAATATATGTTATGGTTACATGTGGGAGTACCTTCTTCACACAAACTGCAGCGGTTCAAGAAGGCGGTTCACCACCACCTTCTCAAGGACAACTAGGGATGGGCAATAAATGCTGGCCTTGCCAGCGATGCCCACATCCCATGAACGAATATAAAAAAAAATATAAGAGCATTGTGAATGGGAAATAAATAGAGCTTTCTATTATTTTAAGATTTTATACAGCTAAATACATGTGGTTTTAATGAATGCAGTAGAAATATTATTGACACTGCGCGTGCTTTATTAAACAATATCTACAGCTAGATATGTCAACTGTTCAGTTGAGTAATGCTACGGATTGGTGGTAGTTTTACTTTTTCATCAACAGTTGAACTGCAGGAAAATTCTATCGTGATAGTACGGAGCAGCTGAATGTGTTTGGGAAGAGATTCCTGACAGTCACGATTCTAACATACCAGTGTCAGCTTTGCCTCAGTAGTAGCACTCTTGCCTCAGAGTCAGGAGATTGTGGGATCAAGGTAGCATAGAGAAAGACCTGTTCACTCTCTAAGTGTGGGCCTATTTCTGCCCCAAATTCCAGAGATGGTAGAATTGCACCAAAGCCACAGAGCCACTCAGTTCTTCAATACATGTTTTAATGCTTTTACTTTTGGAGCCGAGGTTTCATGAACTGCTTTTTTGATAGTGTGTGTGTGTGCGCTAATCGGCTTTGGGTAAAAACATTAACATAATGGCCCTGAATTTGCGGTCGGAGGCGTACCAGAAGAATATTCCTCTGAACCAATAAAAAAAACATACGAACCTACCTGGTGTCTCCGGAGCTTCGGACTCTTTGGGCCCTGGGCTTCAGGTGTACATCTGCGTAAAGGCCCACGGATCCCGGAGCGCAGGCAGTTCTCAAGCGTCCCTGGAATCACGTGGGCCCGGTCAACCAATCAAAAAGGGGGATTCCTATGATGCTTATGGGGATGCCATTTACGTACAGAATCCCCCATAAGCACATTAGAAATCCCCAACTAAATAACAATTCACACCATTAAATAAAAATAACTGATCACATGTTCAAAATTAATGAAAAGACTGTTTAATTAAAGCATTTAAAATAAAATAAATTTTGAAAAATAAAACGGGCCAAAATTTTACCAAACACATTTTAAATGTATGTGTGTGTTTAAATCATTTAAAAATTTTTATTTTAACCTTTATTTTAACACTTATGCTGGTAAAAGATGGCCTTACATCTGCTTTTACCAGGCATAAGGGTTTGCTGGGCAGTAGTTGGGTGAACAGCCCAACTCTGCGCCAGTGAAAGTGATTTTGTAGCGGAGGCGGTTAATCTGTCCAAGTGAAACTTGACAGATCGCAAGTTCCGGGTTTTCACGCATGCGCAGCGTGTGTGGAAACCCGGGACTTGCGGGGCCATTCCGAAGGCTTCCGACAGCGTATGTTGTGCGCTCGCTGTCTGAAGCATCGTAAAATCCGGGCCATTTTATACCTATAGAACAGCAATGAATCACATGAACCTGTTCTCGATTTGATTGGCCTACGACAGCATCACTTGGTAAAATATGCTGCAATAAAATGTTCCAAGGGACGCGGTGGCAGAATGGACTCTACTCTCGCCTTTCAACTCCAGGACCTGGGTTTGAATCCAGCCCAGACTAATTGGATGAAAGGCTCCCTCGGTCTACTGGTTTTGTTATTTCTTCTTGGCCTGTGGGTGATGCTGGCAAGGCTGCATCTATTTCCCATACTCAGTTCCCAGAGAAGGTCTTTTCCTGGAATCACTACAGTCCTTGTCTTGCACGTATTCCCACAATGGTGTTAGGTATGGAATTCAAGGCTATTGACCCAGCAACAATGAAGGAACATAGGAACAGGAGTAGACCATTTGACTCATCAAGCCTCTTCCACCATTTAATTAAATCATGGCTGATCTGTACCTTAACTCCATTTACCTGCCTTGTTTCTGTAACCCTTAATACCCTTACCTAACTAAAATCTATCTGTCTCAGTTTTAAAATTTTCAATTGACCTAGACTCAACAGGGGATGGGGGGAAATTGAGTATTGCCCCATTCGGTGCGATAACTTTAGCGGTAACGAAAAAGTGGTGTCGGGCGCTACGCCAGTGAATCCGACGCGAACTTCAGGTTTAGCGCTCCAGGAAGGAAGTGGAACGCTAAATCAAGTGCTACCACTTCCCTTGGAGCGCTAAAGTTCGGCAAGAGAGGCAGTAGCGGTGCAGCGCTGCCCAATGTTGAGTGAGAATGGAGGTTCCTTCCCTCCCTGAAAGGGAAGGGTCATCGCTGCAGGCAGCCGCGATCCACGACAATCAACCCCAAGCACTCTAACAGAGCGCAGGGCTGATCAATCGCGGCACAGGAAAAAGTTGAAAAAACAACCTAAGGGGTAAAACAAATTTTTCATTGGCACAAGTGGCCTTACCTTTAAATACTACTCTCCAGGCAGCCGGCCTCCCAAACAACGCCTCCTGCAGCTGTCGGTATTATCGACCAGTGATGTTGCAGGGGGTGGAACCGAAGTTCGGATCCGGGGCACTACCGGAGCGCTGCGCAGCCGAATGATGTCACGATCTCCAGGCGCAGGAGATCATGGCACTAGTGGTTACCGCCGCCACAAACCTCCACGTCAATTTCACAGGCGTCAGCACTCTCGCCGCGCCCGGTCGCAAAGCCGGTAGCGCCCCGTTATTGCCCCCCGGAGGCACTAACTGGAGGCACAAAGAAGCCGAATTTCTAGCCCATAAGCTTTTTGGGGGAGAGAGTTCCAGGTTTCCACTACCCTTTGTGTGAAGAAGTGCTTCCTGACATCACCCCTGAACCGCCTAGCTCTAATTTTAAGGTTATTGCCCCTTGTTCTTAGGGCTCATGGGATTGGGGGTAATATACTAGCATAGATTGAGGATTGGTTAATGGACAGAAAACAGTGAGTGGGAATAAATGGGTCATTTTCGGGATGGCAGGCTGTAACTAGTGGGGTGCCGCAAGGATCAGTGCTTGGGCTTCAGCTATACACAATCTATATCAATGATTTAGATGAGGGGACTGAGTATAATATATCCAAGTTCTCTGATGATACAAAGCTAGGTGGGAATGTAAGCTGTGCGGAGGATGCAAAGAGCCTGCAAAGGGATATAGACAGGCTAAGAAGGTGGCAGGTGGAATATAACGTGGAGAAATGTAAGGTTATTTACTTTAGTAGGCAGAATAGAAAAGCAGAATATTTTTAAAAGGTGAGAGACCAGTAAATGTTGGTATTTAGAGCGATTTGGGTGTCCTTGTACACAAATCACAGAAAGTTAACATGCAGGTACAGCAAGCAATTAGGAAGGCAAATGGTATGTTCGCCTTTATTGCAAGGCGGTTGGAGTGTAAGAGTAAGGAAGTCTTACTGCAATTATATAGGGCTTTGGTGAGACCACACCTGGAGTACTGTGCACAGTTTTGATCTCCGTATCTAAGGAAAGATATACTTGCCTTAGAGGGGTTGCAACAAAGGTTCACTAGATTGATTCCTGGGATGAGAGGACTGTCCTATGAAGAGAGATTAAGTAGAATGGACCTATATTCTCTGGAGTTTAGAAGAATGAGAGGTGATCTCATTGAAACGTATAAAATTCTTACAGGGCTTGACAGTGTAGATGCTGATAGGATGTTTCCCCTGGCTGGGGAGTCTAGAACCAGGGGTCACAGTCTCAGAATAAGGGGTCGGCCATTTAGGACTGAGATGAGGAGAAATGTCTTCACTCAGAGGGTGGTGAATCTTTGGAATTCTCTACCCCAGAGGGCTGTGGAGACTCAGTCGTTGAGTATATTCAAGACAGAGATTGATAGACTATTGGTCTTTAAGGGATCAAGGAATATGGGGACAGGGCGGGAAAGTGGAGTTGATGTATAAGTTTAGGCATAATCTTATTGAATGGTGGAACAGGCTCGAGGGACCGTATGGCCAACTGCTGCTCCTATTTCTTGTGTTCTTATGTTCTGGATTGCCCCACCAGAGGAAATAGTTTCTCTCTATCCACCCTATCAAATGCTTTAATCATCCTAAACACCTCAATTATATCACCCCTTAATCTTTTATACTCAAGGGAATACAAGTCTAGTCTATACAATGCAAGCCTAGTCTATGCTAATGAATTCCGATATGTGTCGAAGTCAGGATGGTGTGTGACTTGGAGGGGATCTTGGAGGTGATGGTGTTCCCAAGATCTTGCTGCTCTTGTCCTTCATGGTGGTAGAGATCACAGGGCTGGGAGATGCTATGAAATTAACCTTGGTGAGTTGCTGTTGTGTATTTTGTAGATTATACATACTGCAGCCACAATATGCTAGTGGTGGAGGGGGTGGATATTGAATCCAGAGGCAGTGACACTGATCAAGCAGACTGAACAGTTCTGGATGTAATTGAGCTTCTTCAGTGCTGTTGTGGTTGCAGTCACCCAGGCAAGCCTTGTAGATGGTGGCAAAGCTTTGATGGGAGGTGAGCCACACATTGCAGAATACGCAGCCTCTGCCCTTCTCTTATAGTCACAGTGTTGATATGATGGTCCAGCTAAGCATCTGGTCAATGGTGCTCCTATGGTGTTGTTGGTGGGGATCTCAGAGATAGTGGTGCCTTCGAAAGTCAGGCGAAGGGGTCTGATCTTTTGTTAAAGTCGGCCATGGCCTGAGAATTATGTGCCATGAATGTTGCCTATCACTTGTCAGCCCATACTTGCATGTTGTCCACGTCACGCTGTAGGGTAGTATAGACTGCTTCATTATCAGGAGTTGTGAATGGAGCTGAAGACTGTGAAATTATCAGTGAACAGTCACACTCCTGACCTTATGATGGAGGGAAGGTCATTGATGAGGCAGTCGAATATGTTTGGGCCAAGGATACTGTCCTGGGGCTGCAATAATTAGCTTCCAACATCCACAACTATGTTTCTTTCTATCAGGTACAACTCCAGCCATTGGAGGGTTTTCCCCTTGACCCTCATTGAGCTGTAAGAGCAGTTATCTCACCTGTCTTCTGGCATTCTGCTCTAGTGTGCATGTCTGGATCAAGGCCTGGAGCCACGTGGTTCTGGCAGAACTCAAATTGAGCATCAGCAAGCAAGTTATTGGTGGGTAAGTGCCAATTGATGGCACTGTGGATGACTCCTTCACTCACTTTGCTGATGAGTGAGAGGTTGGTAATTGGCTGGGTTGGATTTATCCTGTTTTTTGTTGATAGGGCATACCTGTGCAATGTTCTATATTGTCGGGTATATGTCAGGGTCACAGCTGCACTGGAATAGCCTGGGTAAGGGAGTAGCTAGCTCTGGTGCATGGGTTTTCAGCACTACAGCCAGGATGTTGTCAAAGCCCATAGCCTTCACTGTGTCCAGTGCACTCAGTCGCTTCTTAATATCACATGGAGTGAACTGAAGTGGTTGGACCCTGGCATCTTTGTTGTTGGGAACCTCGGGAGGAGACTGACTTGGATTGTCCGCTTGGCACTTTTGGCTGAAGACCTTTGCAAATCACCGCTGCCTTGTCTCTTACACTCATGTTGAGCTCCACATAGTTGAGGATGAGCACCTTCATGGAATCTCATCTTCCATGTTAGTTGCCTGGTGTCTACCACCATCTTCTCTTCTATCTATCTACTATCTATCTATATATATATATACTAGCTGAAGTGCCCGGCGGTGCCGAGGCTTTTTCGAGGGCATGTTGTTGTTGGAAGAGAGAGAAAGAGCGACTGGGGGGAAGAGAGAGAGTGACTGGGGGGAAGAGAGAGAGCGACTGGGGGGGAAGAGAGAGAGCGACTGGGGGGAAGAGAGAGAGCGACTGGGGGGAAGAGCGAGAGCGACTGGGGGGAAGAGAGAGGGCGACTGGGGGGAAGAGAGAGAGCGACTGGGGGGAAGAGAGGGCGGGGAGGGCAGGGAGGGGGAGGGAGGGCAGGGGGGGAGGAGGGATATATATATATATATAATATTGATCCGTCTGTCTGTCCGCTATACACTCAAAAGTTATAGAGCGTACCTAAACATATGTTATATCAAAAGCAAGCTTATGATTAGGGGAGTCTCATAGGCGTATTTACTTTTTGGTCAGACAAAAATTGTTCAGACAGTATACAAAAAACATTCAAAAATCCACTCATTAGCGGTTGACCAATCCTACCGCTCATTAGCGTTGAGTGACATGATGGTTGACCAATCCTGCAGTTCAGTGACCTGATGGTTGACCAATGGTGCGTCACGAGGAGCGTTTCATTCCGTGTGTGGGCAGGACCTAATCCTGCAGCCTCCCGAAACGTAGCCGCCATTTTTTTCACTGCTTTTACTCAACAGCGAGTGGGGCAGCTGCGGCAGCCCGCCGGAGTGGGAGGTGAGTTCGGGTCACTCGGGCCGGGCCTCACAACCGCTCGGCCCGAGACACAGAGCGGGGGAGCGGCAGCGGACGACCGTCAACCGCGCGGCCCTGTAAACTGCCATTTCACAAAAAAGCCTTGGCAACGCCGGGCCCCCCCAGCTAGTCTCAAATAAATGTGGCAGTGCTACAGAGCTTTGCTCTAATCCGTTGGTTGTAGGATTGCTTAGCTTTGTCTATAGCTGGTGCTTTTGGTGTTTAACATGTTGGTAGATCTGTGTTGTAGCATCGTTAAGTTGGTGGCTCCTTCTAGGATATATCTGGTGCTGCTCCTGGCATGGCCTTCTGCACTCCTCATTAAACCAGGGATGGTCTCCCAACTTGACGATGATGGAGAAGTGAGAGCTG
The DNA here is from genome assembly GCF_052327205.1 of Somniosus microcephalus. Classification (NCBI taxonomy): domain Eukaryota; kingdom Metazoa; phylum Chordata; class Chondrichthyes; order Squaliformes; family Somniosidae; genus Somniosus; species Somniosus microcephalus. The sequence continues at coordinate 92,511,585 of NC_140994.1, read as the reverse complement.
TGTCGGGCTGTGAGATTATAGTAGCATACAGTTCTGCTGCTGCTGATAGCCCACAGCACTTCATGGATGGCCAAGTTTGGGCTGCTAGATCTGTCCCTAGTCTGTTCCACTTAGCATGGTGGCAGTGTTCTACATGATAGCAGGTGTCCTAACTGTGAAGGCAAGCTTAAGGCCTTGCAGGACTGATCACAGCAACAGGTTAGTTGGTAAGGACAAGGTCAAGTTGGTAACTCCCGAATGTTGGTTCCTTCACCACCTGACACAGGTCCATTCTGACAGCTATGCCCATCAGGGCTCGGCAGCACTGTCACCTGACACCTTGGTGAGCCCAAAGTTCACAAAGAAAGTGATCCATCTCTGAAAAACATTGCCACTGATAATTCTAATTCCTTCCCAATAAACATACACATTATTCAAGAACTATTATACTTTTTCATGTCAAGATTTTGTTGCCCACTAAACCACATTGAGGAGGTAAGATGGCAAATTCAGGAAGTGATGAGATTTTGGTACCATGTCAAATCAAACAGTTCCATTTAATGGTGGTTGATGGAAGATGTAAAATATCACAAGTTATGAGGTAAACCCATAGAATAGGATAAAGGCCTGGGATTGCTCCGGTGTTCCCCCTTTACTCATCAAAGGTGAACTGAATTACTGCAATGCTGCTGTGACTCTGAACGCTTGTGATGATTGCTTTGATAACAGTGTTATCATTACATACAGAGTTAGGGAAATAGTAGGGGTTTATTCCTTGAACTCTGGTAAGCCATGAGTTAAATGGTTTTCAACCAATATTCAGGCTGTTAGCGATATCTTAATTTTTTAATTAACTTTATTCAGGTTGGTTTAATGTAGGACAAGTTGAGCGAGCTAAGTATGGCTCCATGTATTAGACACACAGTAATTGCTCCTGTAGTGAATTTGCACTTGTCACTTTTGGCATATGTTGAGAACTGTATAACAGTAATTACACCACACTGCCATTCGGAGGGGTAATTTGGTTGACATGTGCCTCTGAAGCCAAAAGAATGTCTGTTAAAAGATTAGCATAGCACTGACACAATTAAAAACACACCATGAGCAAGACAGAGATGTATTTTTATTTAAAACTGCCCAATTTGTCAGACATAAAAAGACACTGGAAATCTGAAATTAAAACAGAAAATGCTGAAAGATCATCATAAACGGAAGGAAAAAAACAGAAGTTTCTCACTCTGGTGTTTCTCCAGAAGGTTTCTCGTGTCACTCGTTGCTCAAAAGGTTATCATGCCTGTTCAGGATTGTGGTTGGACCACTTGGAAGCTTTTAAACTGTTGTGTTATGCCTGAGGGGCAATTGTGTGAGGTTTCACTCCCAGCTAGATGCAAGCGTCACTATCGGGCCATCTCTGACTCACACGTGCGTCTCGAGAGTCTTTGCACCTGTATCAGAGCCTGGCAAAGACAGCCTGTCTGTGCTCTGCCTGCTTAATAAAGTAAAATAAATATGAAAGTAATCTGAGCACCTAATTAGCTCTTCTCAATCAATAAAAAGAGAAAGGTGATACTGTAGGACTCCTATATTCAAACAGGAAAACATTAGCCAATTTGTGCTTTTAACTTACTAAATGTTGTGGTTCTGTGGTTTTTATTGGTTCTGAAGTGGTGTACTCTTTCTGATGGGGTGATTAAACAAATGGACTGTAACTAAAATAACTAAATAAAACTTAACACATTAAATTTAAATTTTGTTGGCCGGGGTGATGATGCACTCCAGTTCCCGTGGTGCCCACCGGTCATGGAAGGCCTCGAGCGTGCCGGCGGACACCGCGTGCTCCATCTCCAGGGCCACCCGGGCTCGAATGTGGCCGCGGAAGATCTGAAGTGGTGTAAGGCCACTTGCTGGAATTACTTCTACTGATACCGTACCAGCCCGTGGCAGTGGAGTTGCATGGCACATTTGGCACTGGCACATCTTTGCATGGCACTGGCAATAAGCCTGCACAGTAGGCGCTGGTGAGCGGTTTGAGGTCACTTGCTGAGAGTTCTTTATTTCCCTCACTTTTGAGGAATCACTTAGCATAGCCCTGCTCAGCACAGCTGAGAGTAGGAACTTGACTGTGTTAACAGCTTCGAAGATCACTGTTTGGTAGTAAGTGGCACTGCACACTTCAAAGATCAGACAGTCCGGAAGTAAGTGGCACTGCACACTTCAAAGACCAGACAGTCCGGAAGTAAGTGGCGCTGCACACTTCAAAGCTAAAAGAATGTTAACAGCGGCAGAAAATGTTGTTGCAGGAAAGTCAACCAGCAACAGCTGGCAAGTGGACAGCAATGGAGAGGTGATACACATCGGCATCAGTGTGCTTCACGCACTGTCCATTGAGTCACTCTCGCAAATACAGCTGACTGACTCTCTTTCCCAAGCCGCGTGTCGCCCTTAATCTTCCTTTCAACGTGATAATTCCATGATCCACACTATCAAAAATGTCCTGAGGTACGTTTCCTGCGACACGGATTGTGCAACCACCCCATAACTCCTGCTAAAACCGCACTCTCAGGAAACCCAGTACAAAGCTGCTTACTCCCAGAGTTTGTTGACCAGAAATTATGATGGGAAATTGGCATTTCTCCTGTTTGTTTTAATAAAAGAGGAAATTTCAGTCACTCAATAACCCTTAGTAAAATTAATCCTCATTCTTGTATTTAAAGAAAGCTTCTTTCATTCAAGGAACTTGACATTTGCAAGTAATGATAAAGGACTGTTAGAATGTGCGTGCTCCTGATAAGAGCTGAAATTCTGCGGAGGAGGCTGCTCTGTTTAATTTGACCTTATCAACATGCTTTAAATCAAATATTTGTCTGCCTGTTAGCTAGAACAGATCTTTGAAACAATGCCAATTTTGAAATTGGATGGCGAGGAAAGACAGAATATCACATGCACGGAATAGAATCAGTAGGATGAAAGCCAAGAAATGTCAATTTCTTAAGCTTACCCAATGATATATTGGCAATATATTAAAAGTCTTATATCTGTTCCATTAAAATTCCTGTGTCCACATTTATAATGGAAACTGCCTATGTAAACATGTCACGCTGTAATTACACCCTCCTTCCAGTGGCAGCACTGCAGCACCTCAGTTTTGCATCTCCCAGCTCCTCAGCCTATACTCCACCTCGAGTCCTTTGCTTCTCAAATTGCCCTAAGCTTGGCTATTGAACTATAAACAATAACATGAAATCAAAGTAATATATGAAAATAAGGACAGAATGTATAACTTTAAAATGGCGGCTGAATTACACCTGTGCGTTGGTCCAATTATCCCCACTCTCTAACCCCACTTCACCTGAAGACTACACATGGTCTTTATTCCCTGTGTAGTGCCATGGGAGGTTGACCAGTACACACTCATTTTCCACTGCACAGGCCTCTCCTGAGTGCCAACATGTTGAAATGTAACAAAGGATGATTAGGAAACCAAGGAACAACACTTTGTTAAAGGTTTGTTCTTGGTTGGGAAGGCCTTGCATCAAGAAAACTGTGCAAAGTTACAACGATCGCAATATAAAAAAAGTGTTGTTCAAGCGAACCCAGACCTGCTCTTCAGTAAAAAGAAAAAAGACTTGCATTTATATAGCACCTTTCACGACCACCGGACGTCCCAAAGTGCTTTACAACCAATGAAGTACTTTTGAAGTGTAGTCACTGTTGTAATGTAGGAGATGCAGTAGCCAATTTGCACACAACAAGCTCCCACAAACAGCAATATGATAATGACCAGATAATCTGTTTTTGTTATGTTGATTGAGGGATAAATATTGGCCACCGGGATTGGCAACAGGACACTGGGGATAACTCCCCTACTCTTCTTCAAAATAGTGCCATGGGATCGTTTACGTCCACCTGAGAGGGCAGATGGAGCCTCGGATTAACGTCTCATCCGAAAGACGGCACCTCTGAGAGTGCAACACTCCCTCAGTACTGCACTGGAATGTTACATAAGGACATAAGAACAGCCTGGATTTTTGTGCTCAAGTTTCTGGAGTGGGACTTTGAACCCACAACCTTGTGACTCAGAGGTGAGAGTGCTACCCACTGAGCCACAACTGACACTGTAGCAGAAAGAAGCGTAACTCCTAGAAGTGGCAGCACAGGACTATACAGGTAGACTATCCTTTATCCGAAAACCTCGGGACCAGCCGAGTTTCGGATAAAGGAGAATTTCGGATTTCGGAAGGTGGGTCGGCGGGGGTCCGCGGGGGGGTCGGCGGGGGGTCGTGCGCACGACTTACGCTGACGCTCAGCGTAAGTCAGTCGGGGTCGGCGGGGGTCGGGGCCGGCGGGGTACGCGGGGGGGGGTCGGCGGTTGTCGGGGCTGGCGGGGTCCGCGGGGGGGTCGGCGGTTGTCGGGGCTGGCGGTTGTCGGGGCCGGCGGGGGGGTCGGCGGCTGGCGGGGTCGGCGGTTGTCGGGGCTGGCGGGGTCCGCGGGGGGGCCGGCGGTTGTCGGGGCTGGCGGGGTCCGCGGGGGGGTCGGCGGTTGTCGGGGCTGGCGGGGTCCGCGGGGGGGTCGGCGGTTGTCGGGGCTGGCGGGGTCGGCGGTTGTCGGGGCTGGCGGGGTCCGCGGGGGGGTCGGCGGTTGTCGGGGCCGGCGGGGTCCGCGGGGGGGTCGGCGGTTGTCGGGGCTGGCGGGGTCGGCGGTTGTCGGGGCTGGCGGGGTCGGCGGTTGGCGGGGGGGTCGGCGGGGGGTCGTGCGCACGACTTACCCTTTATCCGAACTTCCGCAACCAGAACCCTCTAAAATCCGAAGGTTTTTTCATTCAGCGTAAGTCGTACGCACGACTTACGCTGAATGAAAAAACCTTCGGTTTTTAGAGGGTTTCGGTTTTCGGAAGTCCGGATAAAGGGTAGTCTACCTGTACAAATGTTTAATGGTTTATTTTCCCCTGCAAGTACCATGGGGGAAGGTGCAGTAATTGTGGAGCTGCCCTCGGAGCAGGTTGTGTAGAGGAAGCCCAGATGGGGCAAGCACTGAGGTGGTTACAGATCACATTGGGGCAAGGTAAGACCTTACAAGGTGAAGCTACCAGGATCTCATAGAGGAGCAATGCCTCACACCGTGTTCGAACGGTCAGAGTGTTACTACACAGAGGCAGGCCGTTTGGCCCCATCAGGTCTGCAGGCCAAGCGAGGATGCAGTGAGGAAGCTCTACCACCTGCCTAAGAGCGATCTACAGCCCAAATCAAGAGTCAGCACAGCCCTTTTCGTGGAGGTGAAAGTCAAGCCTTGAGTTTTTATGCCAGGAGAATATTCCAGGCACATATCAGTGACAGATTGGCAGACAGTCAGATGCTGCATTACGATTGTGTTTTTCCACAGATTAGTGCACGGACTTCAGTGTCTACTCAGCATCAGCTGCAGTTTTATTTCCGTATAAATTCCCAAAGGTGCAGGGTGTAATTGACTGCACACACATAGGCGTCCAGACACCAAATAGTAACGCAGGCCCATGTGTCAGTCGGAATGGTTCACATTCTTTTGAATATGCAAATATTAGGCAACACCAACTTCAAAATAGCCAGTATGCAAGTTTGACAGAAATGTAGTTTTTAGGTTTAGCTTAATGCTTGTCCCTTTAAAGTCTGTAACGATACATAAGGGTGAATGTCCACCACTTGCGGTGGAATTTGGAGTGGATCTGGTTCTGCCAGGATTCTGCCCCATTTATTTGTGATTGCCGTTTTCCGATGAGGAGGAAAGCGTGCGATTCCTCTGTCCCGCACCTTCCCCGCCCCTCCCCCCTCATCAGGGGGCGTGTGTATAGTTCCCAAGCTCCCTGGGAATTTCTGCTCTTGTGATGCGTCAGTGGAACTGTCGCCAACTGAGAGCTGGTACGAGTACCACTGAGGCCTCTTGAAGGACCCCGAGGCTGTATCAGAACTAAAAAGGGGATCGATCACCTTTTATCTAGAGGCAGAATGGCTCTCCCCAGGTGTGAAGACTTGTATTGTTTTCTTAAACACGGAAGGACCTGAAGGCACCTTTGGGTGAGGGACTGTTCTGTCCACCAAAAGGCTCTGGACGCTGGGTCCAATTGTAATTTTCGAGACTGAGATCGATAGATTTTTGTTAGGTAAGGGTATCAAGGGATATGGAGCAAAGGAGTTGAGGTAAAGATCAGCCATGATTTAATTGAACGGTGGAACAGGGTCGAGGGACTGAATGGCCTCCTCCTGTCCCTATCTTCCCAAGACATCACGCTAATACTCTACAGTGCCTTGCTCAGACTGCGCCTTTAATACTGTGGTTAAAATTCTGAACACAAAGGTGTATTGGAATCATTCAAGCCTGGGAGGCTGTGCACAGAAATGCCATGAGGCTGATCCTTGGTATCAAGAGAGCAGAAAATGGGGCTTTTTAGCTTTGAAAAGGGATGATGGAAAGAGGATTTTATAGAAGTATGAAAGATATTGAAAGGTATAGATAAATGAGATACATGCAAAACACTGCTTCATGGTGTGTCAGGATACGAGCACAGGGGGCCAAGGCTCAAAACTGGTGAAAGGAAAGTTCAGGACAGATGTAGGAAAAGCTTTAAATGCAAAGGGTGACCCGCTTCAATGGTGTTCTGGACAGGCTGGAGTAGCAGAGGCCAAAAGCTTAGACTCGTTCAAGAGGCAAATGATGTGCTGGATGGATGGGTCATGATGGGCCGAATGGCCTCGCTTTGCTGTATCTATCTTGGGATCTTATGAATCCTGACGGTGGATTGAGCTTCGGTGTCCCGCATAAGAGATTAGCGTGCAAAATTAAGGCACATGGGATTGGGGGCAAGGTATTGACTTGGATAGAGAACTGGTTAGCAGATAGAAAGCAAAGAGTTGGAATAAACGGGTCGTTTTCCGAGTGGCAGGCAGTGACTAGTGGAGTACCGCAAGGATCGGTCCTAGGACCCCAGCTGTTCACAATATATATGTGGTAAACCACTGTTATACCTGTCTGTATGTGTATGTGTATTCCACTAGGTACAGGTCTGGACATGCCTCGGCTGACTCCTCCCACTATTCCAGGTATATAAGTGACTACCTCCCAGTCCCTTAGTATTCTGGACGGGTCGACCACTCGAGACTAGACCTTCATTCTTTAGTTAATAAAAGCCTGGTTGTTACTCGCTTAACCTCAGTCTTTTGAGTAATGGATGGCGCATCAATATATTAATGATCTGGACGAGGGAATTGGATGTAATATCTCCAAATTTGCAGACGACACAAAGCTGGATGGGAGGGTATGCTGTGAGGAGGATGTTGTGAAACTCCAGTACGATTTGGACAGGTTGGGTGATTGGGCAGAAACATGGCAAATGCACTATAATGTGGGTAAATGTGAGGTTATCCACTTTGGTGGCAAAAACAGGAAGGCAGATTATTATTTGAATGGCAATAGATTGGGAGAAGGGGAAGTGCAAAGAGACCTGGGTGTTCTTGTGCACCAGTCGCTGAAGGTAAGCATGCAGGTGCAGCAGGCGGTTAAAGAAGGCAAATGGTATGTTGGCCTTCGCAACAAGAGGGTTCGAGTACAGGAACAAGGATGTCTTGCTGCAGTTGTACAGGGCCTTGGTGAGACTGCACCTTGAGTATTGTGTGCAGTTTTGGTCGCCTTATCTGAGGAAGGATGTTATTGCCATGGAAGGAGTGCAGCGAAGATTCACCAGGTTGATACCTGGGATGGCAGGAATGACGTATGAGGAGAGATTGTGTCGATTGGGCTTATACTCACTAGAGTTTAGAAGATTGAGAGGGGATCTCATCGAAACCTATAAAATTCTGTCAGGCCTGGACAGACGAGATGCAGGAAGGGTGTTCCCGATGGCCGGGGAGTCCAGAACCAGGGGTCATAGTCTAAGGATAAGGGGTAAGCCATTTAGGACTGAGATGAGGAGGAATTTCTTCACCCAGAAAGTGGTGAACCTGTGGAATTCTCTGCCACAGAGGGCGGTGGAGGCCAGTTCATTAAATATATTCAAGAAGGAGTTGGATATATTTCTTAAGGCTAAAGGGATCAAGGGATATGGGGAGAAGGCAGGGACAGGGTACTGAATTTGGATGATCAGCCATGATCTCATTGAATGGCGGAGCAGGCTCGAGGGGCCGAATGGCCTACTCCTGCTCCTATCTTCTATGTTTCTATGTTTCTATGTCCTCAGTAAACCACACTGACTTGCTGTCTGTGCCAGAGAAGGTGGAAGTTGCGTTTACAGCAACATTCATAAGTTACAGCTATAGGCCCAGAAATTCGGGTCGGGGGCTTCCCGCGGGTGCAAGCCCCCAACCTACACTTACCTAGCGCGCCGGCAGTTGAGCTCTGGGCCTGCGTAGAATTCCGCTCCGGGGCCTGGCCCAGCTGCCGGCGCGCTGTGCTTGCGTGTCCCAGGGGTGTAGTTAGTGCGATGCATCCCCTGGGATCACGTGAGCCATGGGCAGCCAATCGGAGGAGGGAAAAGCCCATTCATAAGATTGACAGAAAGATCTGTCAAAACGTATGAATGCTGAGGGCCCAAAACAGTAGTTAACCTCCAAATACATTTTTTTAAATCACACTTTTTAAATAAACTATAAATTACATTAAATAACTATTTTAAACAATAATTTAAATTTTTGAAAAAAATTTTTTTATAAAAAAACCGGGCTAAAAATAAACTTACCTTGCTTTAAAGTATTTAAAAATAATAAACCTGTGGAAAAAATGTTTTAATTTTAATTAATTGACCACTTACCTTTTAAAATGCAGTCCTTACGCCTGGTTTTTACATTTCTAAAATCTAAAGACTTACCCTCACGGAAAAACCTGTAAAAAAAAACGTAAGTTCAAAGCGCACGCGCAGACTCCCGTGCGCACGCGTTCGACCTCTGAACCCCTTCGTTCAGAGGATCGGAAGTGCCGGTTTCCCGCGCATGCATAGTGCATGCAAGAAACCGGCACTTCCATCGGGTCCACGTGTGAGTACCCCGTGCGTACTCACGCGTTGGGACCCGAATTTCTGGGCCAAAGTTTTGAAAGTGAGTCCTGATCCTAGTGCTCCTTTAAATTAACAGTACAAGGGAAATGTTTTCTCGGTGAGTAAAGAACGCGTGCAATTGCACAGATTTCTGTTACGTACTCTGCCAGGTTGATTAACTGAGCTTTGTTTCATTTCTGTCATCTAGTGGAACAGTTTCAGAAGCTGCAGCAAGCTAAAGAAACCTTAACCAATGAAGTCCGGCGTTCCCACTATGACCACTGGTGTCGCAGTAGGATTGCGATTCCATTTCAACAGTGGGAGGCTCTGAGTGATGCTGTCAAAATGGTAAGTAGTTTCTAGGGCTAAACATTGATTTTTCATTTGGAATACATAGGACCATTTTTTAACATGTTGGCCTAGAAATTGAATTGTGCTGTGCCCGTTTTACAGGCTTATAATGGGCGGCTAAGGATCCAATAAGGTGTGCGTGCGCCGGAAGTGCACCGCCTGCCATATTAGTAAAGGCTCCTCCTTAGGCGTCCAATATCTAGGCTGTTATCTGTTAGTTCTTACGTTGAATAAATGATCAGAACCTCTCTTGCTTCTCTCAGTCTTATGGATACTATTATGGCCATTGCCCCTACACAAGTAGGTTTTCTCAAAACCTAGATCCCTCCCATCCCAATTTACTATCAGCATATGATAGTCCGTTTGTCTGCAGAATTTAAACTGTAAATCAAAGGGGCATAGACTGTGGATTGTCACTAAAAGAATGAGGGGGGAAATTCGAAGACATTTTCTCACACAGGGTTATTAGAACATGGAATATTTCACTACAAGTGGCTATTGAGGCAGAGACTGTAACATCGATTAAAAGGGAATTGGATAAGGATTTGAAACCTTGACTTGATAAACACTTGGCATGATTAGCTTTGTAATCCTTTTGGTTGACGTGATACTGTATCTAATGGAGTTTAGTGTGGGTCAGGTCAAATCCACTCTGACATATGAGAACTATTCAATGGCCCAGTAATTCCGGGCACAACGCGTGAATAAGGACGGGGTACTCACGCGTATGCCCGGAGGAATTGCCGGTTTTCAGCATGCACAGCACATGCGCTGAAAACCGGCATTTCCTGTCCTCTGACCCAAGGGGTTAAGAGGCAGAGCGCGCGCGACTGCACAGGCAGCGCGTGCGCAGTGAAATTCCTTTTTTTTTTCAGAGTTGCCCGAGTGTAAAGGCCTCCGGTCTTTACGCGTGGAAAAAACAGACGTAAGTACTTAGTTTTACAGGTAAGTGGGCTTTTAGTACAATGTAGAAATTTTTTTTCCACAGGTTTATTATTTTTAAAGAATTTACAGTAAGGTAAGTTTAGTTTTAGACCCTATTTTTAAAATTTTTATTTTTTTCAAAAAATTGATTAATTGTTTAAAACATTTTTTAAAACTTATTTATAGTTAATATAATCAGTGGGATGTTTTTTAAAATTTTATTTAAAGTTAAAGTAGTGTTTTGGCAGCCCATACTTTTCATGAGTTTGACAGCTCTTACTGTCAAACTCATGAATGAGTTTCCCCTCCCCTGATTGGCTGCACAGTGCTCACCTGATCCCAGCCGGCACATCGCACTAACTACGCCGTTGGATCAGGTAAGCACATCGCGCCGACATCTGAACCGGGCCAGTGACAGGAAATGCGAGCAGGCCCGGGCTTCAGATGTCGGCGCGCAGGGTGAGTGCACATCGGGGGCTTGCACGCGCGGCAAGCTCCCGACCCTAGTTTCAGGGCCATTATGTCCACAAAACTGGTCTCCCAGCAGCTTTTAATCTTTGAAGCCATTGTTCAGGTTTTTTTAAATGAACACCAAGGTCAGATATACTGTTTCTTAGCCTCGCTAATGTATACATGCCTTACTGTATATCGGCCCACAATACCACCTCTATATATTAGAGCTGGGAACTCCTGAGAGATGCCACCTTCAGTATATAGAGGCTGCAATTAGAGTATTAACACTGAGAATGCATGAAGAGGAAGAGCACGACCTGTCCGATGCGTTAGCCCCCCAGACTCAGGAGGAGCAGGACAGGGTTATAGAGGGTGTCCCGGTTGCACTGGTCAATGTGAAACACTGATGGCATGTATGTGAATGGGTCTTCAACTTCTACCAGACAAAGCCCCAAACATGGTTATGTATATAGAACATTAATGACTGGTACTAAATACGGAAAGAATTTGCATTTATATAGCGCTTTTTACGACCTCCGAACATCCAAATCACCAACTGCAACAGTACCTTACCTTCCATCTCTCGCTCCCTCTCTCTTTTGGAATGGATTTCCACTGAGGTATCACGCATATGCCGTTATTCTGGGTTTTCCGCGACTCTTCCGCCAAAGTAACGATGGACGAGCAGAAAGTCACCTCCCCTTCCAACTCTCCACAGAGCTTTGCGTTTCTCCCCATATATCCAACAGCTCCATGGCCTTTATCAGGAGTGGGAGGAGGCCCCACTCCACCTTCCCCCTCCCTACCCAATCCTTTCGGACTGTTACCCGCGCATCCCAAACCCAATCTTCCCACCCAAGTACCCAGATAGTAGAAACAGAGTGATTTGATTTTGTGAGGCAGAGATTGAGCCATAGGCATGAGCTCTTTTAAAATGTATCTGAGCAAGAAGGTTTAATGTTTTATTACTTTTCCTCCCTCTGCGACCTCGCTTATTCTTCACACTATTAAATCTGCTTTTAAGCTTTTTCCATGTGCAGACACAGTCCCACTCCATTTGCTTCCAAAATTAGCACTGTTCCTGCCTGCCTTTACAGCCAGAGAGAGATTCTGGGATCAGATTTCCCCTATACTCCAAAAGTAATCCATTTTTTAAATTCATTCATGGGCTGTGGGCATGGATGGCAAGGCCAGCATTTATTGCCCACCCCTAGTTGCCCTCGAGAAGGTGATGGTGAGCCGCCTTCTTGAACTGCTGCTGTCCGTGTGGTGAAGGTACTCCCACAGTGCTGTTAGGGAGGGAGTTCCAGGATTTTGACCCAGCGACGATGAAGGATCGGCGATATACTTCTACGTCAGGATGTTGTGTGACTTGGAGGGGAACTTGGAGGTGGTGGTGTTCCCATGTGCCTGCTGCTCTTGTCCTTCTAGGTGGTAGAGGTCGTAGGTTTGGGAGGTGCTGTTGAAGAAGCCTTGGCGAGTTGCTGCAGTGCATCTTGTAGATGGTACACACTGCAGCCACGGTGCACTGGTGGTGGAGGGAGTGAATGTTTAAGGTGGTGGATGGGGTGCCAATCAAGCGGGCTGCTTTGTTCTGGATGGTGTCGAGCTTCTTGAGTGTTGTTGGAGCTGCATCCATCCAGGCAAGTGGAGAGAATTCCATCACACTCCTGACTTGTGCCTTGTAGATGGTGGAAAGGCTTTGGGGAGTCAGGAGGTGAGACACTCGCCGCAGAATACCTAGCCTCTGACCTGCTCTGTTGCCACAGTATTTATGTGCTGGTCCAGTTAAGTTTCTGGTCAATGGTGACCCCCAGGATGTTGATGGTGGGTGTAAAGTCTGTGGGTTGTATAGCGAAGTAATACACAGACTACAAGAGTAACTTTAACAGGACTTTACTATTCGAAGGTCAGGGCGAATCTGCCCAATAAATCCTGACACTGCACTTATATACCGGTGTGGTCACCGTTGGTATTACAGTATACAGCAGCCAAGGCAAGTAGTGCCACACATAAAATAGTTCTCTTAAAGGTGGACGGTTACATACAGTAGTTCTCTTAAAGGTAGAATAGTTACATACACTACAATCCTCCCTTTTTAGCTTACAACATACTTATTCCCCATTAACATAACATCATAACATATATACAACTTTATGCAAAACAGTTCACAGATTCAGTCTCTCTGGAGGTTTCCTGACTCTATCCGGATAACGCCTCAGTGGTGTAGTAGTTTTCGGCGGGGTAGTAGGTTCTTCTGGTAAGGTCGAGTCGGCTTGAAGGACAGTGTCAGGTTCATCTGATTCCAGTATCACCAGATCGGAGGTAGGTGTTCTGGGTATCTCTGCTTCAACATTAGCAGTGTAAGGTTGTGGAGTAGGTTGGCTCTTTGTGGATGACCCTATGATCTGGTCAACATGGCGCCTTATTATGCTGTCACCAATGTCCACGGTATACAGCAGCGGCCCTAGCCTTTTTACAATAGTTCCAGGCTGCCATTTCTCGGTACGGTAGTCCCGGGCCAAAACTTGTTGACCTATCTGAAAAGATCTAGTTGGCCTTTCATTCATGCCCTGGAATTGCCGGTTCTCTACGTCCCTTCTGACGTTTGGCTTAATCAAATCCAGCCGGCATCTCAGTCTTCTATTGAAAAACATCATGGCGGGAGTTTGATTTGTGACCGCATGTGTTGCATTCCTGTACGCCAACAAGAAGTTATCTACTTTATGTTGTAAGTTGATGTTTTCATTACCCATGGCCTTTATGGCCTTCTTGAAGGTCTGGACAAACCTTTCAGCTAATCCATTGGTGGCGGGATGGTATGGGGCTGACGTGTAGTGCTTGACCCCATTGCTTTTTAAGAATTTCCTGAATTCTTCGGACACAAATTGCGGTCCATTATCAGAACAGACCTGCTCTGGCAGCCCATTCCTGGCAAACATGGTCCTTAATACTGTGATGGTTTTTTCCGTGGTGGTGGAGGACATCTTTATTACCTCCGGCCACTTGGAGTGTGCATCCACCGCTATTAGAAACATTGAGTCCATAAATGGACCAGCAAAGCACCCTTTGCCAAGGAGATGAGGGCCACTCCCATGGATGCAGAGGAGCTTGTGGTGGCGCGTTTTGGACCTTCTGGCATCCTAGACAGCTCTTGGTTATTTCTTCGATGTCTCCATCAATACCTGGCCACCACACAAACGCTCTTGCTAGGTTCTTCATTTTCACTCCACCCAGATGCCCCTCGTGAAGCTCCTTTAGCACCTTATGCTGAAGTTTGGGTGGAATCACCGCTCTCGATCCACACATCAAGGTTCCTCGGCACACTGACAGCTGTTCTTTTCTTTGCGAAAATGCTGGCAGCGTTGGTTCGCCATGTGCTGGCCATCCCTCCACTGTTAAATCGTAGACTCGTGAGAGAGTCGGGTCATTCCTTGTTTCATTCTCGATCATCGAATTTGTCACTGGTAGACATTCTACTATGGACGAGTGGAACATCTCTACCGGGTCCACTGCAGCCGCCTCTTCAACTACCGGCAACGGTAGGCGCGATAACCCATCAGCATTTCCATGCTGTTTGGAGCTTTTGTATTCGATGTCATATTGGTGTGCCCCAAGTAACACGGACCACCTCTGTAACCTTTGCGCTGTCATAGTGGAAACGGCCTTGTTAGGGTTGAATATGGACACCAACGGCTGGTGGTCTGTCAGTAATGTGAACTTCTTGCCCTGCAGGTAATGATTGAATTTCTTTACTCCCCACACAAGGCTGAGGGCCTCCCTATCTATCTGGGTGTAATTTCGCTCAGCGGAGGTCAATGATCGGGACGCAAATGCGACTGGCCTTTCCGAGCCATTTGGGAACCTGTGTGAAAGTACTGCTCCAATTCCATAAGGGGAAGCATCACAAGCTAGCCGAAGAGGTAACGTTGGGTTGAAATGAGCCAACACTTCCTCAGAGGTAATCAACGCCTTGCTTCTGCGAAAGGCCTTTTTACAGTCCTCGCTCCACTTCCATGGCACTTCTTTCCGCAACAGAGTATTCAGCGGATGCAACACCGTGGATAAATTTGGCAGAAACTTGTGATAATAATTAATCAACCCCAGAAACGATCTCAACTGTGATACGTTTTCCGGAGCGGGGGCCTTCACGACAGCTTCTATTTTGTCAGGCGACTTGTGTAGCCCCTCTTGGTCAATGACATGACCGCAGTACGAGATCCGTTTCTGGAAGAACTCACATTTCTGGCGATTAATTCGAAGGCCATATTCCTTCAACCTGGTGAGCACCCGTTTCAAATTTGTGAGGTGTTCCTCTTCGTCTTCTCCCGTAATCAGGATATCGTCCAAGTAACACTGCGTGCTTGGAATACCTTGTAAGACCTGCTCCATTGCCCTCTGCCAAATTTCCTGATCCAAAAACCAGTCTATTATAACGATACAAGCCTCTGTGCGTGTTGATTGTGAGATACTGGCGCGACTCTTCCTCGACTTCCATTTGTAAGTATGCTTGTGCCAGGTCTATCTTGGTGAAGTGTTGCCCGCCAGACAATGAAGCAAAGATATCCTCAATCCGCGGAAGCGGGTATTGTACCGTGTGAAGCACCGGATTAACTGTGATCTTGAAGTCTCCGCAGATGCGGACCTTTCCCAGTCCCCCTGGCTTGTTACTTGATGAAGACTTCATGACGGGAACAATGGGCGTGGCCCACTCACTCCAGTCCACCTTAGACAGTACCCCTGAACGTTCAAGCTCTTCCAGTTCTGCCTCCACAGCAGGTCGTATCGCGTAAGGTACCGATCTGGCTTTGAAAAATTTTGGGCTTGCATGTTCTGCAATCTTGATTTTTGCTTTAATTCCTCTCAGTGTTCCCAGTCCTTGCTGGAATACCTCTTTAGCTTCGTCCAATATTCTGGACAACCGTTCAGGTTTGACCTCTTCCTTTTCGGAATCTACCGTCATTGTGTTTAGCGAATGCCAGTCTATCTTTATTTTCCTGATCCATTCCCGTCCCAGAAGTGGTGGACCTCCCTCGGGCAGCACATACATGTCCATCCTTTGGTGATCTTTGTCCTTGTATCTCACCTTGACTTCTATCTTTCCGATGGGGTATACTTTGTGCCCCGTGTATGTCTGCAATACCATCTCCGTATCCCGTAGGGGAATATGTTTGAATAACTTTTTGTAATCATGCTTATTCATGACCGTCAGCGCCGATCCGGTGTCCACTTCCATCTTCACTTGGACTTTTGCAATCTGTAGTGTGATCCAGATAGTTTGTCGGTCAGCTTCTTTACTCACATTGTGAATCCTCAGACTACCCAGTTCCTTGCTGTTGGAGTCTGCATCTGAATTCTGTTTATCTGGACTCTTCCCAGTCACCTCATGTACCTTTCTGTACTTCTTCTGCGGTGACTTATTATTGCTGGTCATCTTTCCTGCCCGGCATACCTTAGCTATGTGGCCAAGCTTGCCACATTTCCTACATTCCTGGTTTTTAACCCAGCATTGGTTCTGGTCGTGTGTTGTCTTCCCACAACGATAACATTTCGTTGTACTCGAAGTCATTTGATCCACTCTGAGTACCGCTGTCTTCCGCTGCATTTCCGCCGTGCCTCTCGCTGCGGCTTCGTGCGATGCTGCAATAAGGACAGCCTTATCAAGTGTAAGATCGTTCTCTTTGAGCAGTCGTTTTTGTGTTCCTTCCTTCGACATTCCGCACACGAACTTGTCTCTCAGTGCCTCTGGCAGATTTACCCCAAACTGGCAGTATCTTGCTAGCCTCCGCAGTTCAACCAGGTACTCCGCGTTGCTTTCCTCTTTTCCTTGCATTCTCACGTAAAATTTAGATCGTTCCGCTAACATCAGCGGTGCGGGGTTAAAATGATCCTTCAGGACAGCAACAATATTAGCGAAAGACTGATCTGCCGGTTTAGCTGGTGATAGAAGATGCTTCAATAACCCGTATGTTCTCGCACCCATTAAGTTTAGTAAGGTTAGAGCTTTTTCATAATTTGCTAACTTATTGGCCGTACAATATATCTCGATGCGTTCTACATACGTGGGCCAATCTTCCACCTCGGCATCGAACCCGTTGATGTTACTACGCTTAGGCATCTTCACCTCTTCCTGAGAAACAACAACAATATTCTTTAACTTTTTATTTTTTATTTTTCCAAGATGGCAGTTTCCCGCGCTTATCTTCTTTCCCTGCCCAATTTCAAAATGGCGGTTCCCGCTTCTGTCTTCTTCCCCGCCTACTGGCGGCTTCCCGCGTTTCTTCCCCTGGCGGGAGGGGTAAGCTTTCCCTCGGGCGACGGCCGCTGGCTTTCGCGGTTCGCAGCCTGTGCGTCGGCTTCAGCGCGTTCCCTTCTCTCGGCAGGGCAACCGGCGCTGGGTACAACCCGTTGGCGGCGAACAGTTTCAGCCGCTGGGCTGGTTCTCGCTCGGCCTTCCTTGCTTGGGCTCTGTCTCTCCTGCTCGCTCGGGCTCCCAATTGCGCCTCCCAGCCCTCTCGCAGTCCGGTGCTTCCCTCCCCGGCTGCGGCTGAGTTCTCCGCGGTTTATTTATTTTATCTCTTCCCGCGCCCTACGATCCTGGTCGCCGCTTTTCGTGGCCCCGGTCGCTGCCGGCCATTTTCGCCGGTCGCGGTCTAGCTGTCTCACGACGCCGTTGCGTCTCCCAGCCCGCTTGTACCGCGGCTTCCGTGCTCCACGCTGCCCCCGTCTCAGCGCCTCTGGGCCCGACTTCTGTCCGGCTCCTTTCCCCCCCGACCGTGGTCGAGTTCACCGCCCTTCTCCTTCGTTGATTTTATTTATTTTCCCTTTACTCACAGTCACCATGGCCGACTTGCTTCTCGTGCTGCTCGGCTCAAGCACCACCGTGGCAGAAGGGACAATCCGTGCCTGTTGCTGATGGAAGGCTGCGTGTCTGAAGTCTTCCTTCTTTCTTGCTGTGCAGACTCGAGTTTTCTCTCAGCAGAACGACGAGGGCGGTTGCCTCTTCTCGACGCTTCGTTAACTGCTTCGGACGTATTGCTGCACGCAGGGTAAGATCGAACTCGTCGCCACTGTAAAGTCTGTGGGTTGTATAGCGAAGTAATACACAGACTACAAGAGTAACTTTAACAGGACTTTACTATTCGAAGGTCAGGGCGAATCTGCCCAATAAATCCTGACACCGCACTTATATACCGGTGTGGTCACCGTTGGTATTACAGTATACAGCAGCCAAGGCAAGTAGTGCCACACATAAAATAGTTCTCTTAAAGGTGGACGGTTACATACAGTAGTTCTCTTAAAGGTAGAATAGTTACATACACTACAGTGGGGGATTCAGCGATAGTAATGCTGTTGAATGTCAAGGGGAGGTGGCGAGACTCTATCTTGTTGGAGATAGTCATTGTCTGGCACTTGTGTGGCTCGAATGTTAATATTGATAGTCAGTTTGAGTGTAAGGGAGCCTGGGATAGCCTTGCATCCCACTAATCTTTAATTCCCCATTCCCCCAACAGAAAGCACTTCTGATTTATGGAAGTAAATGGGATGGGTGTAGAGGATAGAGCCAGTGCTGGGGGGATAGGAAATGACCACCTCCATATGTTAATCGCCAATTAGTGGTTCAAGATGGTTGCTTATCACTGTTTTACCTCACTACTATAGCGTAATCCTCTCCTGAACCAATGTGCGCACATGCACCTTCCGGCTGGATATGTGGTCTGGAGTGGGACCCCTGGTGGACTTTTCCCCCTCCCTACACTGAAGATACTGAGGCCGACTGTAGCGATCCCAACTGCCCCCTGGCTAAGCTCAGCTCACAGGTTGATCCTGGCACCTGTGGGCCAGAACTACACTGGGTGGTGTGGGACTCACTAATATAATCCCTGCACAAAAAGCTCACCATAATATCTGATTTTATCAGTGCACAAAGATTTCTATACAGTTTCAGCAAGCCAAATGTTTTAAAATTGCGATGAGACATGATGATGGTGCCCACAGTTCATTTTTTGCTGTTTGAGGAATTTGTGGCAACAATTTCTTTTCATTCATTTGTCTGTGGAACCTGGTCTGTGCAGGACTCTAAGGGTAAATTCTATGGGGTAGATTGTTACTGGGCGCGCATTCGGAGCGAGCAGCGGTGTGGGACGGGAGGGAAACTCCCATGGGGAGCTCAGCGTGCGGCCCGGACCATTTTAACAACCTCATTTAAATAATCCAGGGCAGTCTCCTGCCCAAAACTGGTGGGAGTGACTTCAGGGCCAGTGAGAGGGAGCAAAAAAATCAGGTCGGAAGCCCAAGGAGGCCAGGGACCGAGTTAGAATGAGCGCTGGGCTGAGGCTGAGGAGGCCATTGCTGCTACCTGCATTGGGGAGGAGAGGCAAAGGCAGGGCTGGAGAGGCCATTGCTGCCACCTGCACTGGGGAGAGGCAAGGGCAGGGCTGGAGAAGCCAGTGCTGCCACTGGCACTGGAGAGACACAAGGCTGGGGCTGAGGAGGCCCAATCACTCCACAGAAAAGTTACATTTTTAAACTTACCTTGGCCTCTTCTGGCCCACTGCGCGACTCCCGCCGGGGTTCTGCTGTCGGGGTTGGCCCCGTTCGATCTCCCCCTGAATCCAGATGTTAAAATGCTGTTGTGGCGCCGATGACGCCATTACGTTTCAGGCACAGGAGCAGGTGGGCCTTCCTTGATTAAGGTAGGTTAAGGTAGGTATACATGGTCAGGGGCAGGAACATGGCATGACACCACCCCCATCATCTTGTACCCCATCTGCACCATTCCCGCCGGGCCGGGCAGCAGGGGGGGCGGAAAGGTTGGGAGGGCTGGGGGGAATGGGGGGGTTGGGGGGGAGGGGCAGGCGCTAAAGTCTACTCTTCTGAATGCACGTTCCTGGCCTGGAGACTCGCCCAGCAGGAGCGCTAAATGGAAAATTGCCCAGGTGGCCTCCCCCCAACAACGTTCTGGGTCAAATTTACCCTTTATTACCAGTTAACCTTTAAGCTTCGGGACTAATCATTCATGGTTACAGTTGGGATTGAAGAGGTCCCCGTCGCCAGCCAGGGCAGCTGAATATCTCTCTGAGGCCGCTCTTCCTGGCTTGGATCACGATTCCCTCCAGTAACTATGTTGAATGCATTTTGTTTTCTTGTACAGCCACGAATGAATCATCCTGAATGTATTTCCACTAAAAAGGTTTGTCCACCTGAATGATTAGTGGTTGTGATGGTAACTGTGAAAACAACACGTAATGGGTCTGAAACCTTTCATTCTTTCGATTTAATAAAGAACATCATATTCGTCATGAGCGCAGGCCCTGATTTATAGCTGTGTGGGTTTTAATGTATCTTTGATGTGACAGACAATTGAAGCTTTTCTTGTGCTGGTGCAGTGGGATCACTGAATGTGCAGGGAGCAGGTTCCAAATCTTTAACCCTTTGGTTGCTGGCTGTGCAGAGCCTCCAAGTTCCCCTCTCCTGTTGCTTGGGCAGAGTTTGTCCATTCTCTTCTCAAACTGCCACCAATGTTTAAACTGACTGCACAACATCCTTGAATTGAAGAGTTAGCCGGATCATTATTTAGGATACCCTATTCACACACATCCTGCAAACACGTGTCAAACTTGAGACTTCAAAACCTAGATGTTCCAATGGGTGTGTTTAATGTGTCAGCCTGTTATAATTAATGTATTGTTGCTGGAGTTAACCTCAGCTCAACTCCATTCAGAAAGTCCAGTGATGGGGCTGATTACAGATGACCCGGGCACTTTTTACCTTCAGCTCCAGAGTGGATCGCCATTGAAAACAATCAAAATGAAAACCGGTGGGTTCTATATCGAGTGGGTTCTATATCGGGCGGGTTCTATATTGGGTGGGTTCTATATCGAGCGGGTTCTATATCGGGTGGGTTCTATAACAGGCGTGTTCTATATCGATCGGGTTCTATATCGATCGGGTTCTATATCGATCGGGTTCTATATCGAGCGGGTTCTATATCGGGTGGGTTCTATAACAGGCGTGTTCTATATCGATCGGGTTCTATATTGATCGGGTTCTATATCGAGCGGGTTCTATATTGAGCGGGTTCTATATCTGGCGGGTTCTATATCGAGCGGGTTCTGTATCGGGCGTGTTCTATATCGATCGGGTTCTATATCGATCGGGTTCTATATCGGGCGGGATCTATATCGGGCGGGATCTATATCGAGCGGGTTCTATATCAAGCGGGTTCTATATCGATCAGGTTCTATATCGATCAGGTTCTATATCGAGCGGGTTCTATATCGAGCGGGTTCTATATCGAGAGGGTTCTATATCGAGAGGGGTCTATATCGGGCGGGTTCGATATCGAGTGTGTTCTATATCGAGAGGGTTCTATATCGAGCGGGTTCTATATCGGGCGGGGTCAATATCGGGCAGTTTCTATATCGAGAGGGTTCTATATCGTGCGGGTTCTATATCGATCGGGTTCTATAACGGGCGGGTTCTATATCGAGAGGGTTCTATATCGAGTGGGTTCTATATCGAGCGGGTTATATATCGGGCGGGGTCAATATCGGGCAGTTTCTATATCGAGAGGGTTCTATATCGGGCGGGTTCTATATCGGGCAGGTTCTATATCAATCGGGTTCTATAACGGGCGGGTTCTATATCGAGCGGGTTCTATATCAAGCGGGTTCTATATCGGGCGGGTTCTATATCGGGCGTGTTCTATATCGATCGGGTTCTATAACGGGCGGGTTCTATATCGATTGGGTTCTATAACGGGTGGCGTCTATATCGAGAGGGTTCTATATCGAGCGGGTTCTATAACGGGCGGGTTCTATATCGAGAGGGTTCTATATCAAACGGGTTCTATATCGAGCGGGTTCTATAACGGGCGGGTTCTATATCGAGAGGGTTCTATATCGAGCGGGTTCTATATTGAGCGGGTTCTATATCGGGCGGGTTCTATATCGGGCGGGTTCTGTATCGGGCGGGTTCTATAACGGGCGGGTTCTGTATCGGGCGGGTTCTGTATCGGGCGGGTTCTATAACAAACTGGTTCTAAAATGGGCAGGTTTGAGAATGGACGGGTTTTATTATGAGCCAGTTTCCCGCCATGCAGTGAAAGTGAAAATGACCCTGGGTGAATTCGTCTGCTTCCTTCAGTCTGCAGAGTCACAAACATTAGACATCAAATAATCTTCACATACAATTAACCTCTAAATACAGACAACATACTAGGCCAAATTATTCCCATGGTACTGTGGAGATCTTGGTGTAATGTGAGAAATTTGCATGTATGGGGCTTAGTGCGTATTGGGAATTTGGTCTCCCCTTCTCAGACTGATTACCATAGTATAAATGCACCCTCGGGGATAATTGCCTGAATTTGCTCACTGTTGGGGAACTTTGCCTGCTGCTAGTGCATACTGCAGAATCACGGATATACCTTCAAGTTCCCAACATGCACTGGCAGTGGGCAAGGTTTTCCTCTGGCGAACCCGGAACGTTTAACTCGTTGGGGCTAACAAAGCAAAAGTGCAAATGCAGAAAGTTTTATTTCTGAAGTGGATCTAACATTTAGACTTAAATGATGCCTCTTGAGATGTGTTTGGTCATTGTTGTAGAAAGTCGGAGTAGATTAACAAATAAAAAATCATACAGGGCACGCTGAACTACGCCCAAATCTGCCAATAGGAGCTCCCTTTTCGTGGAGCTCCACACTAGGTGTGCCACTTCATGACATCTACCCCAGGTCAGTTAAGTGTCACAATTGAAATATTGTGCAACAATTTTGACAGACCTGTGGTGATTATCGGAGCTTCGTTCAGGAAATTGTAAAAGGGACAACTCTGTATTGGTGCATGTACCACACATCAGGAAAAAACATTTTAAAACATGTGAACTAAACAAAATACAACATCTTTGGTACTTGTCTACTAGTAGATTGCAGAAGATTTACGATGGTCATATCTTGTGTCTCCTAGTCCATGCACTGGGCAGTGAGGAGCAAGAAAGAACCAATGCTGGAGGCACCTACTGCAGCTTCAGAAGGCTCTACAAAGCCTGGGGAACAAAGACAGCCAGCAGAGGAAGAATGTAGTGATGGCTCTCCTGGCAACATGGAACAGGCTGATTTGGATGGAGCTGGAATCAAAGAGAAAAGAATGACTAATGATCAGCAATCTTCAGAAAGTCCCACCTCGCCAAGTGAGTATAGAAAACAGCATTTTATGCTGTGAAGATGCAGGAAACGACAATTGAACAGTAGCTGGAGAAGTAAAGTAAAAGTGAGGAGACCAGTTGATGTAATTGTCACAAACATTGGGGTCTGTCTTAGATATTCTTTTGGGAACAGCAGTGCAGGCCATTCCCATAAGCGGCCTAAACATCTTGGGGCAGATTTTGCGGTGGGCATAATGGCGTACTCTGAGTCATACCGCCTTTGAAAATGATCACAAGTTCGCGCTAAATCCCGAACTTGTGATCTGTCAAGTTACAACTTGACAGTTGATCCACACCGATGGGGAAATACTCATTGCTGGTGCAGGGTTGGGCTACTTGCCCACCAAATGCCCAGCAATTACGGATGAAAATGTTAGTGTTAGTGAAAGCAGGCGCAGGAGCCTGTTTCACTGCGAAAGGAACCACCTTTCCATTTTGCGGGTTATTTCTGATGATTAATGAAGCCGCGTTAACAGTGAAAACATTGAGTTTGCATCCAGCCAGAATATGCCTTCTCTTTAAAAGTTGGCAGCCGTGGTTAAAGAACATTGTAAGGTTGTAAATCCCCTTTAGACCTAGTTCATCAATTGCTAAAATGCTTTAGGGAGTGTATTTTTAAAAATTTATCAAAAGTTTTTTTCATTTTAGACAGGCAGTAATATAAGTTGACATTGTGAATAAATACGGTACAATTTACTGTAATACAGTTTAATGAAAAGAAAAAATCTAATATCAATTTGCATCCCCCCCATTATATGTAAAAGCACCCTCTCTCCTCTGTCGCCTTATTCTGTAACTTTATTCCCCTCTGTACCAGTTATCCCATTGAACAATTAACTGTAAAAACCTGATGCTGGTTCCCACATATCTGTCAAGAGAAAACTCGGCATTTCCACTGATTGGAGCACCAGGCCCACATGATCCCAGGTAAGCTGCCGCACACGCTGCGGCCCCTGGGATCTGTGGGACATTATGATGCCCTCAAGTACGCAGCGTCAGAGAGCAAGTTTGCGAAGGAGGGTCCCCATCAGGTAAGTTCAAAGGTACGCCGCCAACCGCAAAATCTATCCCCTTATGTTCAGGAGTGTTCCCGTAATGCCTGATATCTAATTATAGTGTGCTTCTCTAATCTTTCAGTAGATGGACTTTAGTGAGATGATACCTGATATGAATTGTTAAGCTGCTTATTTCATAGACAGCAAGCGAATGTGCAGACTAACAATTATAATCAAAAACCCACTTATTTCACTTAACTTGAAACCCCTCTTTGTGAATAATAAAACAACAAGAACAACAACAACTTGTATTTATATAGCACCTTTAGCGTAGTAAAACGTCCCAAGGTGCTTCACAGGAGCGTTATCAGACAAAATTTTACACCGAGTCACATAAGGAGATATTAGGACTGATGACCAAAAGCTTGGTCAAAGAGGTAGGTTTTAAGTAGCATATTAAAGGAGGAGAGAGGTGGCAAAGTGGAGAGGTTTAGGGAGCGAGTTCCAGAACTTTGGGCCCAGGCAGCTGAAGGCACAGCAGCCAGTGGGGGAGCGATTAAAATTGGGGATGCGCAAGAGGCCAGAATTAGAGGAGTGCAGATATCTCGGCGGGTTGTAGGGCTGGAGGAGATTACAAAGATAGAGAGGGGCGAGGCCATGGAGGGATTTGAAAACAAGGATGAGAATTTTGAAATCGAGGCATTGCTTAACCAGGAGCCAATGTAGGTCAGCAAGCACAGGGGTGATGGGTGAACGGGACTTGGTGCGAGTTTGGACACGGGCAGCAGAGTTTTGGATGACCTAAAGTTTACGGAGGGTGGAAGATGTCAGACAGGCCAGGAGTGCATTGGAATAGTCAAGTCTTTTAGTCCATCTTAGCATTTAAACAGGCCAATGCTAATATGGGCTTGATCAGCACTAGTCTTACAATAAACTGCCAAAGTCTTTGACCGAGCAAAGCATCCCGACTGACCTGGAACATGGGTTTTTCCCTTTTGTTACTTCTGACCAGAGGAACTGATTGGGGGGTTGGAGAGGGTGGGTGAGGGCTGTCCCTCCAACTTCTTCCCTATTCAGTGATTCACTAGTAGACCTGTTAATAAAATGGGCTACTCCCCTCCAAAGAGTAGATTCTCAGCCGATACCCCATGCTGTGCTCAAATGAACAGATTCATTCCAACGATAATAGGTGTGGATGTTTGCAGAAATTCTAAAATAAGGTAACAAATTACCCATTGTCCTAAGTTGTTATAGACCACATCTCTCCAATGGCAGGCTCATTAAAATATAAACTCCTCTTTATCTCAGTGACTTCAGCACGTGCTGTAAGGAGAATTTTAAACTGCTGTGATCCCACTTTAAAACACACCACTTAATTGTAACTCATTTCCAAATCCTCTCTACGGGAAATTGGTTAGAAATTCCAAAACGTGACAGTGGTATATGGATGTCAAATGAATAATCGATTCAAAGACCTATAGAATTATAAAATTGGGTAGTAATCATTAAAAGAAAAGCACAAAATAACATTGTGGGATACGGTATGTGAGTAATTTGAGACATGACATGTGGTGAGTGTAGCGTGCTTGGGAGGAACAGGTGATTTTGGACCTATGGTTCCCAAAGCTCTCCATCACTGGGGTTTTCCTCGCCTCATGTCTGGGTCTGTTGTAGACTAATCGTTAAGAGATTGATCGCTGTGATTAGTCAACAACTCCATTATCGTCATATCACGTGACTACCAGGAAGGTGAGCTAGATGGACCTTGGTCTGTTTTCCTCCAGCAATTCCTGTGTTCCACAGTCGTGTCTATGGTTTAGCTAAGTGAATAGATAAATTGAATCCTGCTAATATCTCTAAGATTGCCACAAGGGGACACGGGCTCAAGCTTAAAAGGTGAAGGTCCTCAGACAGTTGAGATTAAACTACTTTTAGCAGAGGCTGATCAATGTGTGGAATGGTTTGACCAGAGATTCAGTAGGGGCAGAGAGTGTGAAAAAATTTAAGGGCGAATTGGATAGATATCTGAGAGCATGGGCGATTGAGGACTGTTTGTTTTTGGGACCGGCCAGTTTTTACGGGTCCTGCAGATTCCTGGGTTCATCTGCTAGTCAGGTTAAAAAAGGATTAGAAACAATTTTCAATCACTAATTTTAGATTGAAATATGGAGGTGATCACAACGCACAGTATCCTAAATTGGAGCTGTGTACATGTGGTACTGGGGTATCATTAGCTAGATGAGTTGTGACAGTCGCTTGGCTGAATACAAGTGAAGTTACAGCTTCTCTAATTAAATGTAAATTTAAAATAACATCCATAAAGAATAAATGTTTCTAGCCTTATAAAGGTAAATTAAAGGAGAGTTGGTCAGACAGCTGGTGCTACAGTGTTGTAGCCCTATCTCTGATGACTGGGAGTGTGGGATTGGTGACTTTACCCTGTAGTATGTTGACCAGGTTGGCTCGTGTGCATTACCAATAGCATTGATTTCTCTAGGAACCTCCTGGGGTTGTCCTACTCCACCCCCACACGCCCATCAGATGTCAATATAACAAATTGGTGAAATGGCCGTGTGTTCTGGCCGCCAGGTTGGACTTGTGTGCCAGCAAACCAGTACAGGCAAGTACAGTGAGTTTACGCTCACTAGCTTGCACAGATCTTCCTGAGCCATTGGGAGGGATATGGCACCCAGATGTCCGAGTCACACCTCCAATTGGGAAACAACTGCACATACAGGGTTATGTTCTGCGTACTATGGAGTCCACACTGCAATAGTCAGAAGGCAGTTTCTAGAGCACCTGGGACTTGATTCAGCACTATGGGTGCACCATTAGACAAAGCGCTAGGTAGATGTTTATTGTTAATTCAGCCACCATTTCACCAAGCTCCCGATACAAACAGTGGCGATGTCTGACTACACTGCAGTACTGAGGCACTCAGCCTCTACATACCAAGTGGACAGTTAACAGTACAAGCTGAAAGAAATATAATTAACACTTCAATTTGCCTGAAATCAGCGGAGTTTTTAAAACAGTCAGTAGAGAGGATTAAGTAACTAAGTTAATCGCACTTTAACGAGGGGTTAAAAGCTTATTGAACAGCCCGAAATAGCCGGTCCGCTCAGTATATTGTAATTGACATCTACAGTAATAGAAAATGGCTATGGTTAATTGGCATTAAATAAGTGTGGTGGTATAAGTGGTGGGGACTGTATTATGTGCTTAATATGAGCTGTGCGTTATAATCTGGGTGCAAGAGGTGCCAGTGTTTTTGAGCAAAATAATTTTGTATTCAATGAGCTTTGAAGACCCACTTTTTATTTGGTCCTCCCTGTGGCCAGAATTAATGAACCTGGTAAGTTTACTATAGGTGTAAACATTTATGACATGTTAAAGTCTTGCATCTGACATGCACTTCCTGTAGGTGTCACACATAGTTCCTGTAACACTTTTCCCGGTCACACTTTGTCGATACCTCAATTATTACATCCTCTGACTCACCATGAGTGATGCAATAGGAGATCCACCATTGACTTGTTCAAATTCTGATTTCCTCCAGGAATTTCCGATGTGAACAACTGCCATTGCCGTTTCCGCTGGTCGGCAGACTCTCCTTCAGAACTGCTACGGAAATTCAGGAACTATGAAATCTGAAGCAGGTTCAGACACCTGGGAGCTATGTGGTTTCTCAATCGTACTATTAAAATGTCTTTCACTCAGATAAGTGCTTTCCTTGTAAGTCGGATGTTCTATGGAATGTTTTTATTGTGATATGTTGTGCGTTTCCATACATTGTCGTGGTGAAAATTCCCAAGAGAGATGGGACCTATGGTTAGAGATGACAACACTGGCGCCGCAATTTCCTCTAGTGTATGTAATTAAATGTTAACGTTACTCATTGCAACCTGGTATGTGAGTGTTGGTAATCTGTTGCTGTTATTGTAGATGTAAATAGTACTGTATGTGATCTTAACCCTTTGAGGTCTTGCAGTATCATTTCTGAATGGCAATTAAAAATATGATGCTACAACTTCTTAATTTATTCAATGGATTGCATTGTCTTTCAATGAGGTCATTAGCATGTATTCTATGTTATAATGCTCTGCTTTCAATATTTATGGAAATCAGTTCTACACATTCTGTGATAATAGGCAATACTTGGTTGATTGAAAAAGTGAACATAAAATCATAAAAATTACAGCACCGAAGGAGGCCCATAATGCCGATGCACCCTACCTCTTCAACTGGAGCTATTTATGTATCCTTTTATGTTCTTCCTTTCCAAGTACTTATCCAATTTCCTTTTAAAGGATGTTACAGTCTCTGCCTCAGTAGCCCCTTATGGTTGAACATTCCATGTGAAAAAAATATTCTAACTTCCCTCTTCATTCTTTTAGTCCTCAGTCTGTGCCCCTTGTTACTGATTCAACAACCAGTGGAAACTTTTTACCCTCTCAAAACCTTTCATAATTTTGAAAAGTTCTATTATAGCCCCTACAACTTTCTCTTGCTCTTGTGTATAAAAGCTCTTTGAGTGTAACAAGCAATTTGTATTTATATAGCACCTTATCACACCCTCCAGATTTTGCAAAGTGCTTCAAAGCCAATTAACTTCTTTCAAGTGGAGTCACTGTTTTTATGTTGGCAAATGTAGAAGGCAATTCGTACACAGCAAGGAACCACAAACAGCAAATGTGATGAATGACCATTTCACCTGCTTGTGGTTGAGGGGAGAATGTTGTCCCAACCAGATGATCGTGTGTTTGAACATTCTAGAGCTATTATTCAAACCTACATTCCCGCTGTGGCTATTGTTTGTTCTTAGCTGGAGTATGACACAGAGGCAGGTGCTGTAGCTGACAAACCCAAATTACATTTTGAATATTTCTCAGTGAAGGGTAACAGACTGAAGAAATAACTGAAGTGCACATTTTGAAAACTGTAAAAGAACTTCGAGTTGATTCATGCCCTCTCTATCCCAGGAGGAACAGTCCCAACTCCCACCTGCCACCCTCCATAAACTTCAGCTCATCCAAAACTCTTCTGCCCGTATCCTAACTCGCACCAAGTCCCGTTCACCCATCACCACTGTGCTCGCTGACCTACATTGACACCCGATCCACCAACACCTCGATTTTAAAGTTTTCATCTTCGTGTTCAAATCCTTCCATGGCTTTGCCCCTAATCTTCGTGTTCAAATCCTTCCATGGCTTCACCACTCCCTATCTCTGTAACCTCCTCCAGTGCTACAACTTTCCGAGATCTCCATGTTGCTCCAACTCTGGCCTCTTGTACATTCCCCACTTCCTTTGCCCCACCATTAGTGACTGTGCCTTCAGCTATCTAAGCCACAAGGGCTCAAATTCCTTCCCTTAAACCTCTCCACCTCTCTCTCCTTTAAGACGCTGCTTAAAACCTATCTCTTTGACCAAGCTGTCCCAATGTCTCCTTCTTTGCCTCTATATCAATTGTTGTCTGATAACGCTCCTGTGAAGCATCTTGGGATGTTTTAGTATTTTAAAGGCGCTATATAAATGCAAGTTGTTGTGGGTTGGAAATACAATGACGTAGCCTTGTATCCATCCAGCGCAAGGTCCCAATGCCCCCTCTTCAACACTCAAAGGGTTACCAGCGGTTAGTGGCGCAGTATCCCGTGGTATTAAAATGTATGTTGCAAACCCTTGTCATATCTTTGATGTATAGTTAATCTGGTGGAAGGCAGAATTCCAAACGAGGTTGTTATTGCTTTGACATTTCTGTTTGATGACTAGGCTGAGAGCAGAGCTTTAATTTCCTGCATTTGATGAATATTCTGTTAGAAGCTGCAGCTATTTTCATCAAAACACCAAAAATGTCCCCAGTATTATTGAAATTAGCAACTGATAACAAACCACCGGAATCTAGCACCGAGTTTTAATTAAAAGTTTCACTTTTTATGTATCTGTCCTGCACTAACACTGACTACGATCAGTGACATTGTGTGCAATTTTCTCTGGTATATTAAAGTCTGTTCAGTGTGTTGCAATTTCTTATCAAAGTCTTTTCTCTCAGTCACATGTGAAAGGACTTATGGAGAAAGAGAGAGAGCGTACCCCCGCGTTTCCGGGCGATCACTGAAGAGATCCCGGTGGGAAGCCCGGCTCCAAGGGAGCACTTGCCCCCCCGATCTCCTGCATTGCGTGCTCTGAGAATGTGGCTCCCTGTCAGGTGCGTGAGATCATGGACTCGCCCTTGTCTGCCAGGAAATGCCCAAATCCTCCCGCTCTGCAAAAGTACTCGCTGTTGTTTAAGCAGCTTTTCAAGTATTTATCCAATTCCCTTTTGAAAGTTATTATTGAATCTGCTTCCACCATCCTTTCAGGCAGTGCATTCCAGATCATCACTCAGCTTTAAAAAATTCTCATGTCGCCTCTGGTTCTTTTGCCAATTACCTTAAATTTGTATCCTCTGGTTACCAACTCTTCTGCCACTGGAAACAGTTTCTCCTTAATTACTCTATCAAAATCCCTCATAATTTTCAACGCCTCTTAAATCTCCCCTTAACCTTCTCTGCTCAAAGAACACTTATTGTAGAAATCCAAGTTAAGAATCCGCTTGCATTACATTATGCATTTTTGTCAGCATTTAAAAATCTCCTCTCTCGGGAAAACAAAGTTCCCCAGAGTGTGTTCCTAGGTAAGTTTAGAGTCGTAAATCTCAGAATTCCTCTCAGCATCTTCTCCAAGGTATCAATATCCTTTTGAAAGCAGGGCTCCCAAAATTGCATACCAAAAAATGTTGACTCACTTGGTTACTATACACGATATAAATGGCTTGTTTTTATTTCCAGTTAAATACATTTGAGATATCTTCCAGCATTTGATTCTCATTGGGAGTGACACCTTCACACTGACTAGCGACAAGTTGAAAAGGTTCAACTGGTCATGCTAAGCTCAGGGAAATATGGCCCAAAATAGAGGTGTGAAATATGTATCTTTTTAACAAAGGAATCCGCTGTTGCTTGTTCAGACCTGTTAAAGAAGTTAAAACAATCGGATAGAGATTAGCTCACTCTCTGAGCCGGAGTTAGGTGTTCTCTGAGTTTTTTCGACCCAGGGATTGCTTTTTTTTTATTCGTTCCTGGGATGTGGGCGTCGCTGGCAAGGCCAGTATTTATTGCGCATCCCTAATTGCCCTTGAGAAAGTGGTGCTGAGCCGCCTTCTTGAACCGCTGCAGTCCGTGTGGTGAAGGTACTCCCACAGTGCTGTTAGGTAGGGAGTTCCAGGATTTTGACCCAGCGACGATGAAGGATCGGCGATATACTTCCACGTCAGGATGGTGTGTGACTTGGAGGGGAACTTGGAGGTGGTGGTGTTCCCATGCGCCTACTGCCCTTGTCCTTCTAGGTGGTAAAGGTCACGGGTTTGGGAGGTGCTGTCGAAGAAGCCTTGGTGAGTTGCTGCAGTGCATCTTGTAGATGGTACACACTGCAGCCACGGTACGCCGGTGGTGGAGTTAGTGAATGTTTAAGGTGGTAGATGGGGTGCCAATCAAGTAGGCTGCTTTGTCCTGGATGATGTCGAGCTTCTTGAGTGTGGTTGGAGCCGCACTTGTCCAGGCAAGTGGAGAGTATTCCATCACACTCCTGACTTGTGCCTTGTAGATAGTGGAAAGGCTTTGGGGAGTCAGGAGGTGAGACACTCGCCGCAGAATACCTAGCCTGTGAACTGCTCTTGTGGCCACAGTATTTGTGGCTGGTCCAGTTAAGTTTCTGGTCAATGGTGACCCCCAGGATGTTGATGATGGGGGATTCAGTGATGGTAATGCCATTGAATGTCAAGGGGCTTTTAGTAGAGTGAGGCGGGCGAGGGGGTTATTTTCATTATTTCATTATTTTATTTTAGAAATCAGTGTCAATCTCACCAGATTGCATTTAACTACAACTAATGAAAACGTTAATGACTGCAACTTTCCTCGGGGTGAGTTAACTGAACAGGATTTCATTAACCTTATTGTCAGGCACCTGGTAAATTAGCACTGACTTGCAGCACTGCTCAAATGGCATGGACATTTCTAGATTTTCAAAGATTGATTTCTGCATCTAAGGCAATAGAACCAAAGGATTTGCCTTCATATGTGCAATCTCGGAGTTTTGAAATCAGAAACAAAGTATAAAGCACAATTTGAGTTTTAAAAATTGTCTGCATCACCTGCTTGTGTCGTTTGTATTGAAAATCACATTTAAATCAATTTCTTGGTTAGTTCTGGCCTTGTAATGATTTATTTATATATTCAAACCTTGTGGTGTTGAATTTCCTGTGAGGGAGAAAGACATGTGCAATTTGCTCCTCAGCTGTTTAAAGTGTTGGTGAATGCAGTTGAGTAAAGTGAGCGGGAGCTGATACTGGTTAGTGAAAGCTGAATTAATGATTGTTTTACTACAGTGAATTTTATGTTCTGAGAATTTTCCAAATCCTGTCATTTCTTTTAAAAGCTTTTGTAAGTAAAGTAATGGGTGTTTACCTCGAGTAGCGCCTACAATTCCTGGCAGCCTCTCCCACCAGCACTGACACTGAAGCAGTGAATGTAGCAATCGCAGCAAAACCCACGTCGAGCACATAGTCTGCCACGGAGATCAGCTGCTCCATTGCTGAATTCACTCGGCTCAGAGAGTTATCCCTAACCTGGCTGTTTTAATTTCTTTTACCCGGGGGGCGGGTGTGAACAGCAGATTCCTTTATAAGAAAAATTACCTATTTCACTCCTCTCTATTTTGGGTGGAAAATGGGACCTGGAGCAGAAAAGTGAGAAATTGTGGGTTTCCGTACATCTCCCTGTTTCTGCCAGTTTTAATGCCTGACTCTGTAGGCAGGTGCTGCTGCTGAAAACATCCCTCTAGATTTTCAAAATCCAAATAGTGTGGGGTTTACAACTAGCCACACAGGCTTGATTTTGCCGGCGCTGAGGGCGGGTTTGGAGGCGGGTCCGCTGTCAAAATAGCAAAGATTGACAGCGGGTAGGAAACCCGCCTCTACGCGAGGCTCCCAGGTGTCGGGTCTGCCTACGCAGACCTGACCCGACACCAAGCGGCGGGGGAGACGGTTGAGATCATTAAATGGCTTGTTAACAGCCAATTTAATGGTATTTTGAGGCTTCCTTCCAATTTTACGGGTTACCCGCTGCTTGGGCAACACGCCAGCTCATTCTGGCATGAGTTGAGTCTGCTCTGATGTATCTTATAGGCTGACAGCTACAGAAGTGGTGTAAAGGATGCCATGTCGCAGATGGTCAGTTTCAGAGCACAGAAACTGTTGGTTATTGCATTTGTAACACATATAGAGATTTCTTTAACTTGCAAGTGTTTAGAGACAACTGTATGTCCAGTGTTGCCTCATTGGAACAACCTCTCTCACCACTGACAGATTGCTTCTGTCATCTCACCTGCAGCTGCCATCTATTGCAGCAGCATCGGTGCCCTTGAAAAAAATCAGACCTTGGTCCTCTGAATCCTTCCACGATCAGCCCCAACACCAACATCACCAGGCACACCAACATCACCGCCATTACCTGATGCTGCACTGGACACAGGGCATCAGTGCCCGACAACATTGCTGCCCGGGAGGCCAGTGATGGCATCACTATGACCAGATTTACTTCACTTGACGCTGTAAACCCTGGCTGCCACATGATGCGCCAGGTTGACACCATCCCACACCAGCACCATAAAGCATCCCTTTACTGTCCAAGCCATTCCATTCACACTCATCACAATTCGGGGGGAGGGGGGGGGGAGTTATGTCTCAACATTCACTGGAACTCAGTAAGAAACTTCTCAAGGTGTGCACCGATCTGTCCAATAAGGTGAAGTGTTGAAAATATAGATTTCACTGTAAACCACCCAGGTGCCTACCCTTGTGTGTTGTTAGTTGGTATGCTTGTAGTAGGATGAGGGTGAGTGTGAGGGGTGGCTAGTGAGATGGGGATGTGAGAATATAGATAGATAGAGAGGGATGGGTGGAGGTAAGTTGGTGTGAGTAAGGATGTGCAGGAGTAGGGTAGGGAAGGCAGAGTGATGGGGATGTGATGAGTGACACAGCAGGATGAGGTTGGGTGTGGCTTTGCAGTAACGTTTCGTGATCTACTGAGATCATTGAAAGGTTTGCGCCACTGCCGCCTGGTTCTCCTGATGACATCCCTGCTTGTGTCCCCCTGTGCAATGTGCAACCAGGCTGTGTTGGTCTCCTGGGAAGGTCTCTTCCGCCCATGAGAAGGGAAGAGAATCTCCCTGCGGGCTGTGACTCCCTCCATAAGCATATCACAGAATCACAGAAACCCCACAGTGCAGATAGAGGCCATTTCGGCCCATCGAGCCTGCACCGACACATATCCCACCCGATCCCCGTAACCCCACGTATTTAATCCCCCTAACACTAAGGGTCAATTTATCATAGCATCTTTGTGCAGTGCTTGTCAGTGTTTGCAGCACCTCAATGCTGCAGAATCCTGGTCAACAGTTATCCCTTAACCAACACAAATTGGTACAACACCGGGCAGCCTGAGGGGGCAGGGACTCCCTATATACCGTGAATTCCCACTTCCTCAGGTCAGTCAGAATCCAGTATAGTGCGCCAAGTGAGATGAGGTATACTGGTCTCCAGGTGGGTATAAGTGGTCCCCACCCAGAGGGGAGTCCAGACACGGGAAGCACCCTCCATAGTAAGATATCACAAATCTGTGACTCCCCCTTGCACAGGGGGTCAAAGGTGAGATGTGATCTCTAGGAAGGCCTCACCAAGTCTTCAACATTTTCCCTCATGAGCAGAGTGCGGAACAACTAGTGTGGAATGAGCTGCTTCAGTGTCGCAGAACCGCCCCCACTCCGCACCCTGCACCCCCACTCCATCCTAGGCCTTCTCCCGGGGTTTATGAGCAGCCTTGGCCTGCGGACATAACACGCTAAAGAACATTAGTGGAACTCATCCCATACCCTGTGACCACAACACCTCCCACCCGTGGTCAACACTTTGCAATGGGGATCGTCTGATCTTTGCAGTGGCAGTCTCGAGTTGGAGCAGAACTTACCAGCACTAAGTGAAAGGTGTTATGGTGTCTCAGTGCAATGTGCACCGTGCATTGCCTGTAAGAGTGTGGTGTAAAAGGAGACACCGTGCCCTCATCAGGGATCCCTGACGGAGATGGGGAACCACCAGTTAGCTTCAGATCGTGCTGTGTGAGCTGAAAACTTTAAAAGCTGGCCCGGGGTCGCATGTCATTTTGCAAGAACTGCCAGCAGTTTAAGGAATTACATTTTTTAAAAGAGTAATTTTTTTCTTTATATCTTACCGATTGTGCCGTTCCAAACCTGCCTTGGTTACATCTTAACTCCACACCTAGCAGAATCCTGAATAAATGTTCCTACATTTGATAGGCACAGCCACAAGTGGCCAAACTGGTTGCAGAAAATGACTCCATCCCCCTCCCCTGCACCGCTTTGTCAAAATCTCATCTCGCGGAGTTGGGTTTCAGTATTTCTCAACCTTTGTATCTTCATTTTAAACTGATCTGTATGTCAGTTCCAATTGTTTTGAGGATCAGACCTGTGATGATCTTCCTGGTAATCCTCTTATTCTTGAAACCTGGTGTTCTGAATAACAAGTCAATTGTTAACAGGCATTATGGTGATGCCAATGTGCGCATCTTTGAGAGGGCAGCACAGCCGAACGCATGCAGAAAAGATCTAAGAGGACAGAACCTGTGTCATCCCCTTCGACCATTTTACATGAAAATTGGACAATGGTTTTCATAAGATCATAATCATTCATGAATTTTGTTTCTAAAATAAGTTAAATATTATAGATTATGAACACAAAACATCAAACTCATTAAACATACCATCATTTTCCACACACCAGGAAACTACACATGCTAACGTCATGTGGCTCAGTTATTCAAACCACGACTAGCACTCCCACCTACTAGATAAACATTACCTATCAGTTATCTAAACTAGCTGCTTTTCTGAACCAACTGCCTCTCTCCACAACACCCGCTTTAAACCACTTTCAGATAAATAAGAAATGTCAAACCTGGCTTTTATTATCAAATATATTAAAATAATATGTTGACTCGAACATTAAGACCGATAACAACTGCAATATCCCATTTAATCAGACGGTTCCAGCTTAAGTTTTAGGTCCGTGTCTATTATATGTAATAAATTTGTTACACGGCGAGTGCATTTCAATGAAAACTCATTACAAGTACCTGCCGTACCTGTTGCTTCTGCAGGTGATGCTGGGATGGGTATTTTCAATGTTAAAGGTATCACATAGGAACAAGAGTAGACCATTCAGCTGTTCCAGCCTGTTCCGCCATTCTATTAGACCATGGCTGACCTGTAACTCAATTCTACTTACCCGCCTATCATCCATATCCCTGATACCCTTACCTAACTAAAACCTATCTATCTCAGTCTTGAAAGCTCCAATTGACCCACAGCATCCACAGACTTTTGGGGGAGAGGGTTCCAGGTTTCCATTACCCTTTGAGTGAAAAAGTGCTTCCTGATTTCACTCCTAAATGGTCGAGCTCTAATTTTAAGCTTATGCCCCCCACCCCCCCTGTTCTGAATTGCCCTACCAGAAGAAATAGTTTCTCTGTATCTACCCTATCAAATCCCTTTTTAATTTTAAACACCTCGATTAGGTCACCCCTCAACCATCTAAACTCAAGGGGATACAAGCCCCGTTTATGCAACCTGTCCTGTTATAATTCTGGTGAATCTGCTCTCACCTCCTCCAAGGCCACTATATCCTTCCTGGGGTGTGGTGCCCAGAACTGAACACCGTACTCCAGATGGGGTCTGACCAAGACTCCGTACAACTGAAGCATCACTTCCTCACTTTTGTATTCCAGCCCCCTTTGAGATAAAAGACCAACATTCCATTAGCCTTTTTGATTACTGTTTGTACTTGTGCACGAGCTTTTAGTGAACTGTACACATGGACACTTAAATCCTTTTGCTCCTCCATCGCTCCTAGTTTCTCTCGATTAAGAAAATATTCCAATTTGTCTTTCTCGGATCCAAAGTGGATGATCTCATACTTGCTCACATTGAACTCCATCTGCCACTGTTTTGCCCACTCACTTAGTCTGTCTATGTCCTTTAGTAACTTCCTGCTACCATCTATGCAATTTAATGTACCTCCCAACTTGGTGTCATCGGCAACCCTGGATATACAACTCTCTATTCCTTCATCTAAGTCATTGATATATATGGTGAAAAGCTGAGGCTTCAGTGCAGATCCTTGGGAATACCACTTGCCACATTCCGCCAATATGAGAATGTTCCCTTTTCCCTACTCTCTGTCTACTACCTCCCAACCAATTACCAACCCATGTCACAAAGTTACCTCCAATTCTATGTGCTTTCATGTTTGCTGTAATCTCTTGCGCAGAACCTTATCAAAAGCCTTCTGGAAGCTCATATCGTCAAAACCCATAGATACTCCCCTATCCACCATGTTAGTGACTTCCTCAAAAATTTCAACTAGATTAGTTTGACAAATCCATGCTGACTCTCTTTGGTCAGCTCATACTTGTCCAAGTGCTCAGTCTCTGATAATAGATTCCAGTAGTTACCCCACAACTGATGTTAAACTGATGGGTCTGCAGATACTTGGGTTTCTCCCTTCTTAAATAATGGAGCGATAATTGCAATTTTCTAATCCAAAGGCACAATTCCGATGGCTAGAGAGCTTTGGAAAATTACAACTAACGCATTTGTAGTTTCTTCACTTATTTCTTTTAATACCCTGGGGTGGAAACCATCAGGTTCTGGAAATTTGTTTATCTTAAGTTCCATTATTTTCTCCATTGCCATTTTTTTCCTCCTCTTGACTTATTTTTCGGTTCCTTTGCACAGTTGGGGGGAAAAATTTGGTTGATTAGTGCCTCCCGTTAGCGCCCTAAGAGGGCGCTAATGGGGCGGAAAGCAACTAGCGCCCAGGCGCGGCAATGTTTGTGCCGCTCGCGAAATTGACCAGACATTTTGTGGCGGCGCTAAACACTACCGCCACGATCTCCTGCGCCCACAGATCGTGACCTCTGTCGAGCGTGCAACGCTCCGGTAGCGCCCCGGACTGGATATTGAGTGGCGCCCCCTGCCTTTCCACCTCCCGCTAGCAATGACAGATAGAGGGGAATGTTTTGCAGTTGGGAAAGAGAGCTATTTAAAGGTGGCCGCTTCCTGCCTTTTTTTGTCAGCAACATTTTTGCACCACACATTCTGAGAGAGAGAGAGACTTCTGGAGAGATTCAACGCTGTGTGAAGGAGCTTTGAGTACTGAGCAGCACTTTGCAGGTTCATTTTGATTTGACCTTCCTTGCATCGATTTAGAAGAGACTGGGGGCTGCACTGATTTGGGGCATCGTCCTGCAACTGCAGAATTGGAGGCATCAGAGATGCAGAGAGAGAGTGGCAAACATGGCCAGAGGGAGGAGGGCCAACAGGCCTCTGCACAGGAGACCTTACCCTCCCAGGGTATTCCGGGAGCAATTCTCCTACATTCATTTGTCTGAGGAGCAGTGTTTGCGCAGGCTGCGCTTCAGCAAGGAGGTGGTCACTGAGCTCTGCCGCCTGCTGCAACCAGCTCTGCAGCCTCAACTGAGGACCAGGACATCTCTGTCGGTGGCAGTGAAGGTGACAGTGGCTCTGAATTTTTATGCCAGGGGCTCCTTTCAATCATATACTGGGGACATTGCCAATATCTCCCAGTTTGCTGTCCATTGTTGTATCTGGGAGGTGACAAATGCCCTGTATAAAAGGAGACACCAGTACATCTCTTTCCCAATGACCTGGGTCAAACAGCATGAACGCGCATTGGGCTTTGCGAGGATAGCGAGCTTCCCCATGGTGCAGGGCGCCATTGACTGCATGCATGTGGCATTGCGGGCACCGCATGAAAATGCAGAGGTATTCCAAAACCGCAAGGGCTACCACTCCTTAAATGTGCAGTTGGTCTGTAAACACAGACAGCTCATACTCGCCATCAATGCCCGCTATCCTGGCAGCAGCCACGATGCTTTCATCTTGCGCCAGACTGGTGTGACAGACCTTTTCCAGGCACCGCATGCCCCAAGCGGATGGCTCCTCGGGGACAAGGGTTATCCACTCTGCACCTGGCTGATGACAGCGCTCCGTAACCCCAACACCCTTGCCGAGCTGCGGTACAATTAGAGCCATATCGCCACCAGGAACATAATTGAGCAGACGATCGGCATGCTCAAGCAACGGTTCCGCTGTCTGGACCACTCAGGAGGAGCCCTGCAGTGCTCGCCTGAGCGAGTCTCCCTCTTCATAGTTGTGTGCTGCATGCTTCACAACCTGGCAATCCTGAGGACCCAGCCAATGCCACCAAGGATTGGTGCACTACCTGAGGAGGAGGAGGAAGAGGAGGAGGATGATCAGCAGCAGCACCAAGGTGGGAGGGAGGCGCATAATGTTGCCACTGCAAGGGCCGTTCGTCAATGGCTGATAAGAAGCCGCTTCTAGGTCCCTACTCAGAAGATGGCTTCTGGCATGTAGAACAGCATCATGGAAAACAACCCACACCCCCTATTACCGGCCAAAGCTGGAATGATTCCAAAGGCCAAAAATGTAAATTTAGAATACAACTTTTTTATTTAACAAACTCTGTGTGTCATTTATTCAGGGCAAACAATTAGAAACAAACAGAACAAATCATGAATTAACAGAACTGGTTCTCACAAGCTGGAGATAAATGCCAAAACAGTAAACAAATGTAATCAGACGAACCTCGACCTTTACTACAAACATTCCCACCATTTATTTAGACCTCCTACTGTTTGCCCTTCGAGGGTGATCTCCATCCCCTGCGCACTTCCCCCCCTTCCCACCCTACTGCTCCTCTGTAATGGGGCACCAGTGGCTGCAGCAAGGCTGGTGGAAGGCTGCTGAATGTCAGATGCTGAGACTACAGATGCTCTTGAAGGATGCCCTCGACCAGCTCTGGGCCTGGAGGCCCCGGCTGCAGACGGCACCAACTCTGCATGGACGGCAGCAGTCTGGCCTGGCTGTGTTGCAGGTGGTGGCAAGTGCAATGAGGAAGTGACAGTGGTGGGAGCAGGAATGCTGTCCTCCTGAGAGAGGACAGCACTGTAAGGGGAGGGGGGTTTTGGTTTGGGGTTTTTGCCTGGTCAGTCAGCCGTGTGTCTGAGCTGTTCCAGCCCCGTGCGGTTCGAATCGCTTCCCCTTTGGTTCTGACAGCCGGACTTATTTCAGTAGCGATATAGACAAAACGAGACCAGTGGTTTGGTGCAAAGAAAAACCAATGTTTTATTGAAATGAAGAATAAATTGCTATACAGTGAAAATAATTATGAATACAGCACACTTTTACTTAACGGGGAGGAGAAAAGACGGACACATCGAGGGAAAATTGACTAAATTTACAATTTAACAAAATTCCCCCTTAGTTCCCACCCCTTATACCTATCTAGGTTGCCTTGTAATGGGTCAGAAAGTTTATGCTCACCAGTCTACGATGTTGAAACGCCTGCTCCGTGCCCTGCAGTCTGCCTTGGAGGTTTTTCACCGCCCGAAGTAGAGATACCCCAGTAATTCAAAAGTAACTGCTGGTGTTCCACTTCTTTGGGCGGGCTGTGACAGTCCTCTTGAAGGCAGGGCACCGGAGGTGAGGCGGTAGAGAGAGAGAGCATGCTTCCTGAGGGGCTACCTTTATACCCCATTGGGATCCCTTATCTTCGCGCCCAAATCTGGACATATCTGGGTTACACAAAAGGGACCAATCTGTCCCCATTGACCGTAATGGGTTTGAATGCGTTTCCCATTCATTTAACTGGTTTGTGAATGGAGCTGTCCCAGTTTGAAAAATGTCCTGCTGGTTTCTTGAGTGCTCGGTAAATAGTACTTGAGTGCTCGGTAAACAGTACTTGAGTGCTCGTGTAAACAATCCTTTGTTCTGTGGTTACAGCCTAACTGCAACTAGATTGACAGCAATCACTTAAGCCCTTGAGTCAACACTGCTGAGGGCTTGTGCAAACAGAGTCCTTTGTTCCATGTTGAAACTTCCTAACCACAGTTGATTGACAGCTTCAAGTAGCTTGTGTCAGCCAGTGCTGGGAGATCCTGCTTTTATATTCATACAGGCTGTCTTTCTCTTTTTCCATGAGGCCGGCTACAGCCATCTTTAATGTCCTGGGTTTTTAAAGTACATTCCAACCAGGTTTTCTTTAATCAAATAATCTTCGGGGGCTGCTGAAATTTTGTGAACCTTACACACCTTCCTGCTCAACCGACACACTGGCACTCCCATGGGGCAGTACCTCAGCATCCGGAGCAATCTGCTCGAGCATAGATTGCTGGCCTGCTGCAGCACCGTGAGAGCCCTGGGGCAATGTGGCTGACCCAGCGAGGATGGCAGCAGTCAGTGCTTGTGTGACATCAATCTGAGACTGCATGAGAGCAGTCTGAGACTGGATGGCAGCAGCCAGTGACTGAATTGCAGCACTAAGCCATTGCGTTGCGTCGGCCTGTGCTGCAGCGGAGTGCTCCACACTCCTTGCCAGTCCATCAATGCTTTTGGGCCCCCTTGCCATTGCACCCATGAGGTCAGTGTCCATGCTCAAGGCCTGGCTATTCATTTCCGCAATGACACGCTCCTCCTCTGCTTCCAGTGCAGCAGGACTTACTTGCCTACTCGCTCTCTGGGCAGATGGCCCCCGAGCTTCCCTACCCCCATGGCGTTGCTGCAGCCCGCTGGGTCCCAGAGCTTCACCCTCATCAGATCCTATCCCCCTGCTCCCCTCTAGGGATGGCGTGTTCCCAGTGTGGGCATGGGCTCCCTCGGGAGATGCAGGGGGTGAGGCTCCGGCTTCCTCTGTCTCCTCGCCTGGGGTGTCGCTGCCACTGGTAGGTTGAGGGACAGGCTGGTCAGCTGGTGGTTCACTATCTGAAAGCAGGAAGGTACAAGAGTGGCTTTAGCGTCAGGACAGAGGGGCAGGAAGGGAGCAAGGACTGGAGACATTTAGCAAGTTGGATTGAAAGAGTAAAAGGCTGGTGTGAGGGGCAAGTGGAATGAGAGAGGAGAGAAAGCTGATGAACTTACCATTGCTGTGTTCAAGGGGGTTGACCTCTTCAGCAGCCACGGCACCTATCACCTGGTTGACAACGATCCTGTGCACGCGCGCCTCCAAATTGCTGAGGGTGTTTAGGTCAGCTGGTCCTCCACCCGTCCGTTTCTGCTGGCGTCTGTTATGAGATAGCTTGGCCTGCAAGAAAAAGGATGGCGTCTGAGTGAATGTGCAGCCATGTGCTTGCCTGACGTGCCTCCCATAGTTGAATAGCCCTTAATGTATGCAAGGTGTGGAATGTGCGTGTGTGTTTTATGAGATGGCCATAGGTCTTGGATGAGTGTTGGGCATTTGGGGT
The DNA here is from genome assembly GCF_052327205.1 of Somniosus microcephalus. Lineage (NCBI taxonomy): Eukaryota > Metazoa > Chordata > Chondrichthyes > Squaliformes > Somniosidae > Somniosus > Somniosus microcephalus. The sequence goes on along the minus strand of NC_140994.1, from coordinate 92,469,229 downwards.
TTTTAAACCCTCTGGGTACAGAGTGAAGTTGAGATGGAGGGATGTAGAAGTATTGAAAAGCAGCCACTCACCCTCACCACCCGAGTGAGGTCGTTGAACTTCTTCCGACATTGGGTGTGGGTCCTGGGCACCAGGATCCTGGAGGAGACATGCTGAGCCACCTCCCTCCAGACTCTTCTGTATTCATGTGGCAATGGCCTCCTGCCACTCTGTGGGTAGGGTACTGCCCTTCGCTGCTCTTTGTCTGGGCCTCGCCATTGTTGGTTCCAGCAGAATTGATGTACAGGTCTCTCCAGGCCGAGATTCAAGGCTGCAATGAGCAGGGTGTGGCTGGAGAGCAAAATCGACCCTCCCCTTTAAGAACTGACCGGCGCCAGTCTGTCTGTGTTCCATTGCTAACTGACATCACCTGAGCTTCGCCAGCACTCTGAGGTAACGCCTCGCTCCTCGACGTTAGCGCCTTAAGAGAGGTGTGTAGCGCCTGATTTAGCGCTCAAATCACCTCCAGGGGCAATAGAGGCCAAGTTTGCAGTCAGAGGCGATAATTACTGCCAGGCGTTAAACTTTGCGCCTGGCCGATAATTATGCCCCAAACGGGGTGATACCGGATTTCTCCCCCTTGGTATTTTGTTCTTTTCCTCCACTTTGAAGACAGATACAAAATACTCATTTAACAAGTCTGCCATTTCCTTATAGTCTCACCTGCATCATTCTTTGATGGCCACATTTCCCATTACTACTCTCTTTCCCTAAATATATTTATAAAAGCTTTTGCTGTTAGCGTTCATATCCCTTACAAGTTTTTTTTTCCTTTTTGCATCTCTTATCTCTTTGTTTTTATAGTTCCCCAGTATGCTGGATTTCCACTCTTGCTTCCATTTGTGTAAGTTTAATGTTTTTAGCTTAATATTGTCTCTTTCCTCGTTTGTTAACTATGGTTAACTGCACAAGTGGAGCTTTTGCCTTTATGGGGGAGCTCGAGCGGCAGCTGCAGTCACTGCTGTGCATCTGCGAGGCTGAGAGTTATGTGGATAGCAACGGAACAGTACTGGTACCAGTACTGGGGCAGGAGGGAGCTGTTCCATTGGGACGGGCTTCACTTGGCCAGTGCTGGGACTAGAGTCCTGGCGGATCATATAACTAGGGCTGTAGAGAGGGCTTTAAACTAACTAGTGGGGGGGAGGTTCCTAGAGAGCAAATAATAAAAATGACAACAGAGAAGGTCATAGACTTAGGTAGCAGTGGGGAAATTGAAAACCAGAGTGTGTCAGGAAGGGGCAGAAGGTATGGAGTAAAAGGTAAAGTAATAAAAAGGGCAAAAGCAGGAACGAAGTGTCACAAAACATCTTTGAAAGTTCTCTATCTGAATGCACGTAGCATTCGTAACAAAATAGACGAGTTAATGGCACAAATAACTACATATGGGTATGATCTTGTGGCCATTACAGAAACATGGCTGCAGGGTGACAATGCCTGGGAATTAAACATACCAGGTTATTTAACGACCAGGAAGGACAGGCAGGAAGGAAGGGGAGGTGGGGTGGCTATGTTAATAAAGGAAGGAATCACTGTAATACAGAGAAATGATATTGGGTCAAAAGATCAGGATAATGAAACAGTTTGGGTGGAGGTAAGGAATAATAAGGGGAAAAAAACACTAGTGGGCATAGTCTATAGGCCTCCGAACAGTGGCAACTCTGTTGGATGGAGTATCAATCAGGAAATAGTTGAGGCTTGTAATAAGGGAACATCTATAATTATGGGGGATTTTAACTATCATATTAATTGGACAAATCAAATTGGGCAGGGCTGCCTTGAGGATGAGTTCATTGAGTGTATTAGGGATGGGTTTCTTGAGCAGTATGTAACTGAACTGACCAGGGGGCAAGCAATCTTAGATCTGGTCCTGTGCAACGAGACAGGATTAATTAAAAATGTCCTAGTAAAGGATCCCCTTGGAATGAGTGACCATAACATGGTTGAATTCTATATTCAATTAGAGGGTGAGAAAGTTGGATCTCAAACAAGCGTGCTAAGCTTGAATAAAGGAGACTATGAAGGTATGAGAGCGGAATTGAGTAGAGTGGATTGGGAAAATAGATTAAAGGGTAAGACGATACATGATCAGTGGTGTACATTTAAGGAGTTATTTTACAACTTCCAAAAAATATATATTCCACTGAGAAGAAAAGGGTGTAAAAGAAAAGACAGCCATCCGTGGCTAAGTAAAGAAATTAAGGATAGTATTCGACTAAAAACAAGGGCATATAAGGTAGCCAAATCTAGTGGGAGGATAGAGGATTGGGAAAACTTTAAAAGACAGCAAAAAATAACAAAAAGATTGATTAAGAAAGGGAAGATAGATTATGAAAGTAAATGAGCAAAAAATATAAAAACAGATAGTAAGAGGTTTTATAGTTTTATAAAAAGAAAAAGGGTGGCTAAAGTAAATGTTGGTCCCTTAGAGGATGAGACTGGGAAATTAATGGTGGGAAATATGGAGATGGCAAAAACACTGAATGAATATTTTGTATCAGTCTTTACAGTAGAAGACACTAAGAATATCCCAACACTGGACAAACAGGGGGCTATAGGGGGGGAGGAGCTAAACACGATCAAAATCACTAAGGAAGTGGTACTCGGTAAAATAATGGGACTCAAGGCGGATAAATCACCTAGACCTGATGGCTTACATCCTAGGGTCTTGAGGGAAGTGGCGGTAGGGATTGTGGATGCATTGGTAATAATTTTCCAAAACTCCCTGGACTTGGCAAAGGTCCCGGCAGACTGGAAAACTGCTAATGTAACACCCTTATTTAAAAAGGGCAGTAGACAGAAGGCTGGAAACTATAGACCGGTTAGCCTAACATCTGTGGTAGGTAAAATTTTGGAGTCCATTATTAAGGAGACAGTAACAGGACATTTGGATAATCATAATTTAATAGGACAAAGTCAGCATGGTTTTATGAAGGGGAAGTCATGTTTGACATATTTGCTGGAGTTCTTTGAGGAAGTAACATATAGGGTGGATAAAGGGGAACCAGTGGACGTAGTGTATTTAGACTTCCAAAAGGCATTTGACAAGGTGCCACACAGAAGATTATTGCTTAAGATAAAAAATCACATGATTGGGGGTAATATTCTGGCATGGATAGAGGATTGGCTATCTAACAGAAGGCAGAGAGTTGGGATAAATGGTTCATTCTCAGACTGGCAGTCAGTAACTAGTGGTGTTCCGCAGGGGTCCGTGCTGGGTCCCCAACTCTTTACAATCTATATTAACGATTTGGAGGAGGGGACCGAGTGTAACATATCAAAGTTTGCAGATGATACTAAGATGGGAGGGAAAGTAGTGAGTGATGAAGACATAAAAAACCTGCAAGGGGACATAGACAGGCTAAGTAAATGGGCAGAGATTTGGCAGATGGAATACAATACTGGAAAGTGTGAGGTTATGCACTTTGGCAGGAAAAATCGTAGAGCAAGTTATTATCTTAATGGCAAGAAACTGGAAAGTACTGAAGTACAAAGGGATCTGGGGGTCCTGGTGCACGAAACTCAAAAGGTTAGTATGCAGGTGCAGCAAGTGATTAAGAAGGCCAATGGAATGTTGGCTTTCATTGCTAGGGGGATAGAATATAAAAATAGGGAGGTATTGCTTCAGTTGTACAAGGTATTGGTGAGACCGCACCTGGAATACTGCGTACAGTTTTGGTGTCCATACTTAAGAAAGGACATACTTGCTCTCGGGTCAGTACAAAGAAGGTTCACTCGGTTAATCCCAGGGATGAGGGGATGGACATATGAGGAGAGGTTGAGTAGATTGGGACTCTACTCATTGGAGTTCAGAAGAATGAGAGGTGATCTTACTGAAACATATAAGATTGTGAAGGGGTTGGATCGGGTGGATGCCGGGAGGATGTTCCCGATGATGGGTGAAACTAGAACTAGGGGGCATAGTCTTAGGATAAGGGGCTGCTCTTTCAAAACTGAGATGAGGAGGAACTACTTCACTCAGAGGGTGGTAGGTCCATGGAATATGCTGCCCCAAAAAGCTGTAGAAGCTACATCATTACATAAATTTAAAATAGAAATAGACAGTTTCCTAGAAGTAAAGGGAATTAAGGGTTATGGGGAGCGGGCAGGAATTTGGACATGAGTCTAGGTTCGGATCGGTCATGGCCCTGTGGATAGCGGAGCGGGCCCAGGGGCCGTGTAGCCTGATCCTGCTCCTATTTCGTTAGTCTAATTCTGTTAGATTCAGGAGATGGTTCTGTGATAGTGGATTGGCGGTTAGGATCAGATCAGCCATGATCTTATTGAATGGCGGAGCAGGCTCGAGGGGCCGATTGGCCTACTCCTGCTCCTATTTCTTATGTTCTTATGTTTCGGGAGGTGGTCACCCCGCAGCTTAAGAGTGTGCAGGCAGAGAGGGAATGGGTGACCATCAGACAGAAGAGGAGGACCAGGCAGGTAGTGCAGTAATCCCCTGAGCCCATCTTGCTCACCAACCAGTATTCAGTGCTGAGTACTGGTGAGGGCAATGGTTCCTCTGGTGAGTGCAGCAAGAGCCAAGTCCACAGCACCATGGAAGGCTCAGCTGCACAGGCAGGGCGGGGGGGCAGGGGGGAAGAGGAGAGAGAGAGCAATAGTGATAGGAGATTCAATAGTTAGGGGAGCAGACAGGCGTTTCTGCGGCCGCAGACGTGACTCCAGGATGGTATGCTGCCTCCCTGGTTCCAGGGTCATGGATGTCACTGAACGGCTGCAGGGCATTCTGAGGGGTGAGGGTGAACAGCCAGAGGTCGTGGTCCATATCGGTACCAACGACATAGGTAAGAAGAGGGATGAGGTCCTGCAGGCAGAGTTTAGGGAGCTAGGAAAGAGCTTAAAAAGCAGGACCTCAAAGGTAGTAATCTCCGGGTTACTACCAGTGCCATGTGCTAGTGAGTACAGAAATAGGAAGATAGAGCAGATGAATGCGTGGCTGGAGAGATGGTGTAGGAGGGAAGGCTTTAGATTCCTGAGGAATTGGAACCGTTTCTGGGGGAGGTGGGACTTCTACAAGCCAGATGGGTTGCACCTCAACGGGAACAGGACCAATATCCTCGCGGGAGGGTTTGCTAGTGCTGTTGGGGAGGGTTTAAACTAGCTTGGCAGGGGGATGGGAACCTAAGTATAGAGTCAGTAGGGAAGGAAGAAAAACTGGAATTGGAAAACAAAAGCATAGAAATTAAATTGGAAGGACAGAGGAATCAAGGGCAAGGTAGTAGTCAACAAGGAGGTTTGCCTGTACTAAATGGTATATACTTCAATGCAAGGAGTATAGCGAACAAGGCAGATGAGCTGAGGGCACATACTTGGGATTATGATATAATAACTATTACAGAGACGTGGCTGAAAGAGGGGCAGGTATGGCAGCTCAACATTCCTGGTTACAGGATTTTCAGACAGGATAGAGAGGGAGGTAAAAAGGGAGGTGTGGTCGCGGTATTGATTAAATAAATTGTTACAGCTGTGAGGAGGGATGGTATGTTGGAGGGATCATCAAACGAGGCCATATGGGTCAAATTGAAAAACAAAAAAGGGGCAATTGTGGCAGAACCACTGAATGACTCTGGCTAACTGTATATAATTCTCTTTAACGATGTTCTAACACCAGCCTAAACCTGTACCATTGTGTTAGGCATTACTGTGTTTTGTATATAGAGTTTGCATGTATGGGGCGTGGCCCCTTTAAGAGCGTGGGAAAACACGGGCAAACGCGATGACGTCACGTCGCAAACCACGGGGCTGCCCAGGCAGTCCTTGTGGCATCTCCGTTGAGTAAAGACCTGTTTAGTTGTTCTCTTGTGTCGATCTCCGTTATTCATTGGAATTCGCTAATTCCTACATTGGTGACCCCGTTTTTGTGAACATTTTCACATAAGAAGAGCACAGCATGGAAGCAAACGTCGTTTCGCTAAAGCTACCGCAGTTCTGGGAGCAGCAAGTGCCCTCGTAGTTTATTCAGGTCGAGGCCCAGTTCGCCCTGAGGAACATCAATGCAGATCAGACCAAGTACCTTTATGTAGTCTCTGCACTCGACAGCTCTACTGCCTCTCGGATCGTCAGCCTCCTTGAAAACCCACCAACGGAGCGCAAGTATGAAACCCTCAAAGCGCGGTTACTGCAGGTTTTCGGGCTCACAAAATCGGAGCGCGCCCGTCGATTACTCGCTATGCCCGGGCTCGGGGACTCCAAGCCTTCAGAGTTGATGAGCCAAATGCTCACACTCCTGGGCTCAGAACGGGAATGTTTCCTATTGCGCGAGATTTTCCTCAGCCAACTGCCTGAACAGGTACAAGCTGCCCTGGCCAGATCTGAAATTGAAGACTGCGCAACACTCGCTGCGGAGGCTGACAAAATTTTGAAAGACCGGACAGGCTGGGGTTGTTTTCCTTGGAGCAGAGAAGGCTGAGGGGGGACCTGATTGAGGTGTACAAAATTATGAGGGGCATAGATAGGGTAGATAGAAAGGAACTTTTCCCCTTAGTAGAGGGGTCAATAACAAGGGGGCATAGATTCAAGGTAAGGGGCAGGAGGTTTAGAGGGGATTTGAGGAAAAACTTTTTCACCCAGAGGGTGGTTGGAATCTGGAACTCACTGCCTGAAAGGGTGGTAGAGGCAGGAACCCTCACAACATTCAAGAAACATTTGGATGAGCACTTGAAATGCCATAGCATACAAGGCTACAGACCAAATGCTGGAAAATGGGATTAGATTAGACAGGGCTTGATGGCCGGCGTGGACGCGATGGGCCGAAGGGCCTCTTTCTGTGCTGTATAACTCTATGACTCTATGTAACTCAGCCGTACTGCGCCGCCACGAGGCACCCATCCCCCACAGATGCCGCCCCAGCTCGTCAGCCTGCTGGGCTGTGTTTCTACCACGCGCAGTTCGGCGCGAAGGCGAAGCGTTGCCACCCTCCCTGCAGTTTTCTCCACAAAAACAAACAACTGACACTGCGACCACCGAGGAACAGGTCTAACGGGCACCCCGCGGCCGCGATGGCGATCGGCAACGTGGGAAAATTGCTGTTCATCACTGATACTCTCTCCGGTCGTCGTTTTCTGTGCGACACCAGGGCGCAGTGCAGCATTTTACCCACGTCCGCCCTCGATGTGCAGACGGGGAATCACGGCCCCACCCTTGAAGTGGCCAATGGCGGAACAATTCGGACCTTCGGCAGACGGCGAGTGGAGGTATGCCTCAGGGGGCAACATTTTCACTGGGAGTTTGTTACGGCCAGAGTTTCCCAGCCCCTCCTCGGCGCGGATTTCCTGTGCGCCAACAGCCCCCTGGTCGACGTTAGGAACCGGCGGCTGATCAACGCAGCAACTTTTAATTCTCTTCCGTGTTACCGCAGTAACACTACGTCACGTACCATCTCCTGTGCGTTCCCGAATCCTGATGAGTTCGCTCGCCTGCTCGGCGAATTCCCCGACCTGACAAGACCCACGTTCTCCTCCACAGCCACGAAACATGGTGTGGAACACCACAGCACCACCAACGGCCCTGCGGTCTACGCGTGGGCCCGGCGCCTGGAACCTGGCAAGCTGGCGGTCGCAAAGGCGGAGTTCGCAACCATGGAACGGTTAGGGATTATTCGCCGGTCGAATAGTCCCTGGTCTTCACCCCTCCATATCGTCCCGAAGCCTGGCGGCGGATGGCGGCCATGCGGCGACTATCGACGCCTTAACGACGCCACCACTCCTGATCGGTACCCGATCCCCCACATCCAGGATTTCTCTGCCCACTTGGCAGGGAACACCATGTTCTCAAAAGTCGACCTCGCCCGGGGCTACCACCAGGTCCCAGTTCATCCATAAGACATCCAGAAGACCGCAGTCATCACCCCATTCGACCTCTTCGAGTTTTTACGAATGCCGTTTGGTTTAAAGAACGCCGCCCAGGCTTTCCAACGCCTGATGGACTCCGTGCTGCGGGACCTCAAGTTCCTCTTCTTCTACCTGGATGATATTCTAGTTGCCAGTCCTACTAAGGAAGAACATACCTGTCACCTACGCACCCTTTTTCGACGCCTCAGCCAACACGGCCTGATTATCAACCCGGCCAAGTGTCAGTTTGGCTTGCACCAAATTGACTTCCTGGGGCATCGCATCACCTCAGAGGGAGCGGTTCCTTTACCTTCGAAAGTAGAGGCGGTGACATCCTTTCCACGCCCGCAGAACGTAAAGGCCCTGCAGGAATTCCTAGGCATGGTAAACTTTTACCACCGTTTCGTGCCTAAGGCGGCACTACTCATGCAGCCCCTGTACGAGGCCCTCAAGGGCAAGACTGGCAAGAACCCGGTAGACTGGACGGATGACATGGCCCGAGCGTTCGCCGACACCAAAAGCGCCTTAGCTGGCGCACCCGCTGCCAGGAGCCACCATCGCCCTCACCACCGACGCGTTGGACTACACAGTTGGTGCCGCGCAACAGCAGTGGGTGAACGGGACGTGGCAGCCGTTGGCATTCTTCAGCCGTCAACTACGGCAGAACGAGAGAGCATACAGCATGTTCGACCGGGAGTTGCTCGCCCTTTTTCTGGCCATCCGCCATTTTCGGTTCCTACTGGAGGACGTCCTTTCACCGCCTTTGTGGACCATAAGCCGCTAACCTTTGCAATGGCCAAGACCGCCAAACCGTGGTCAGCCCGACAGCTGCATCAACTGACCTACATACCCGAATTCACCACGGATATACAGCACGTCGCCGGTAAGGACAACCTGGTGGCAGACTGCCTCTCCTGCGCGATCATCAATACGGTTCATTTGGGCATCGACTACGCCCTCGTGGCAGCGGACCAAGCCTCAGACCCGGAAGTCCAAGCTTACAGAATGGCCATCACTGGCCTCCAGTTGGCCGACGTCAAGTTCCATTCGGCAGGTACCATGCTGTTGCGTGACGTCTCCGTACAGGATCCTCACCCTGTCGTGCCGGTCATCTGGCACCGCAAAGTGTTCGACGCCATACATGGGTTGTCACACCCAGGAATGAAGGTCTCTCAGAAACTGATGTCAGCGAAATTTTTATGGCATCGCATGCATAAAGATGTCTGCGACTGGGCCAACACCTGCGTGGTCTGCCAAAAGGCCAAGGTACAGCGCCACATCAAAGCTCTGTTGGCCACCTTCACAGTTCCGGAGCGACGTTTTGACCATGTCAACGTGGACCTGGTAGGACCACTCCCACCCTCCCATGGTTTTTCACACATCCTGACCATGGTTGACCGCACCACCAGATGGCCGGAGGCGGTTCCCCTGTCATCCACTACTTCGGCGGACGTGGCCAGGGCATTCATTTCCTCTTGGATCGCCCGTTTCGGAGTGCCCGCAGATATTTCGTCAGACAGGGGACCGCAGTTTTCCTCCGAACTCTGGAATGCAGTGGCCCAAGGACTCGGTGTCAAATTACACCGCACCACAGCCTACCACCCACAGGCGAATGGCCTCTGCGAACGCTTCCACCGGTCAATGAAAGCCGCCCTGAGGGCCAGCCTCCAGGATGCTGGATAGGCAGACAAGCTACCGTGGGTCCTGTTGGGCCTTCGCACGGCCCCCAAAGAAGACCTTCACTCTTCATCAGCAGAGCTTGTGTATGGTCAGCCGCTGCGAGTCCCAGGGGACTTCCTACCAACATCGACGGAGCCATGGTCCACGTCTGCCCAGCTTGCTAGTCACCAAGAGGCGGCCAGATGTTTCGCACCGGTGCCCACTTCGCACCACGGGCTGCAGAGGTCACATGTTCCCACGGAGCTTCACAAGGCTGAATACGTTTTTATTCGGCATGACGCACATAGGGATCCACTCAAGGCCCCATATACAGGTCCCTTCCGCGTGTTGGAAGTAGGGGACAAAACCTTCACGGTAGATGTCGGTGGTAAACTGGACCACATTTCGGTCGACCACTTAAAGCCAGCACATTTAGACCTCAACCGCCCCGTCGAGACCGCACAACCGCCGAGACGGGGTCGGCCACCCATCGTCGTTACGGCAGACCGAGTGCGACCGCCCGCCAGACCGCCAGCCGACCAGCAGCCTCCGCCTCGAGAGTACAGGAGTCGTCCTGACAGGCTCGTCAGACCCCCTCCCCGTTTGACTTTGTCTGTGAAAGTGAATTCTGGGGGGGCGCATGTGGCAGAACCACTGAATGACTCTGGCTAACTGCATATAATTCTCTTTAATGATGTTCTAACACCAGCCTAAACCTGTACCATTGTGTTAGGCATTACTGTGTTTTGTATATAGAGTTTGCATGTACGGGGCGTGGCCCCTTTAAGAGCACGGGAAAACGTGGGCAAACGCGATGACGTCACGTCGCAAACCGCGGGGCTGCCCAGGCAGTCCTTGTGGCATCTCCATTGAGTAAAGACCTGTTTAGTTGTTCTCTTGTGTCGATCTCCGTTATTCGTCAGAATTCGTTAATTCCTACACAATCACACTGCTGGGAGTGTACTACAGACCCCCAAACAGTGAGAGGAAGATAGAAGAACAAATATGTAGACAAATTTCTGAGAAGTGCAAAAACTATAGGGCAGTAATAGTAGGGGATTTCAACTACCCCAATATTAACTGGGATAATATTAATGTGAAGGGTATAGAGGGAGCAGAATTCCTAAAATGCATCTCGGAGAACTTTTTTAGCCAGTATGTAGCAAGTCCAACAAGGGAGGGGTCGGTTCTGGACTTAGTTTTAGGGAATGAAGCTGGGCAGGTAGTAGGCGTATCAATGGGGGAGCATTTTGGTGCTAGTGACCATAATTCTGTTAGATTTAAGGTAGTTATGGAAAAGGACAAGGATGGACCAGGAATAAAAATTCTAAATTGGGGAAAAGCAAATTTTGCTAAGCTCAGAGGGGATTTAGCCATAGTGGACTGGAAACAGCTACTTGAAGGTAAATCAGTGTCAGAGCATTGGGGGGCATTCAAGGAGCAGATCTGGAGGGTTCAGACCAAATATGTGCCCTTAAAGAAAAAGGTGGGACTAACAAATCTAGAGCCCCCTGGATGTCTAGGGACATACAGGGTAGGATAAAGAAAAAAAGGGAGGCTTATGACAGATACTGAGGGCTAAATACTCCAGAATCTTTAGAGGAGTACAGGAAGTGCAGGGGTGCAATTAAAAAGAATATTAGGAAAGTAAAGAGAGAGCATGAAAAATTGTTGACAAGTAAAATCAAGGAAAACCCAAAGATGTTTTATAAATATATTAAGAGTAAGAGGATAACTAAAGAAAGGGTAGGGCCTATTAGAGATCATGAGGGTAATCTGTGTGTGGAGGCGGGAGATGTCAGTAGGGTTCTTAATGAAAACTTTGAATCTGTTTTCTCAAAGGAGAGGGGCGAAGCGGGCATTGCTATCGGGGGGAGGAGTGTGAAATATTAGTTGAAATAAACATAGTGAGAGAGGAAGTATTAAGGGGTTTAGCAGCTTTAAACGTGGATAAATCCCCAGGCCCGGATGAAATGTATCCCAGGCTGTTAAGTGAAGCAAAAGCAGAAATAGCAGAAGCCCAGACCATCATTTTTCAATCCTCTCTGGCTTCAGGTGGGGAGCTGGAGGACTGGAGGAATGCTAATGTGGTACCCTTGTTTAAAAAGGGAGAAAAAGATAGACCGAGTAATTGCAGGCCAGTCAGCCTATACTCGGTGGTGGGAAAATTATTGGAAAGAATTCTGAAGGACAGGATAAATCTTCATTTAGAAAGACACAGATTAATCAAGGATAGTCAGCACGGATTTCTTAAGGGAAGGTCGTGTCTGACAAACTTGATTGAATTTTGTGAGGAGGTAACAAGGAGGGTAGATGAGGGTAGTGCATTTGATGTAGTGTATATGGACTTCAGCAAGGCTTTTGATAAGGTTCCACTTGGCAGGCTGGTCATGAAGTTAAAAGCCCATGGGATCCAGGGCAAAGTGTCAAATTGGATTCAAAACTGACTCGGAGACAGGAAGCAGAGGGTAATGGTTGATGGGTGTTTTTGTGACTGGAAGGCTGTTTCCAGTGGGGTTCCGCAGGGCTCAGTACTAGGTCCCTTGCTTTTTGTGGTATATATCAATGATCTAGACTTGAATATAGGGGGTATGATTAAGAAGTTTGCAGATGATACTAAAATCGGCTGTGTGGTTGATACTGAAGAAGGAAGCTGTAGACTGCAGGAGGATATCAATAAATTGGTCAGGTGGGCAGAACAGTGGCAAATGGGATTCAATCCGGAGAAGTGTGAGGTAATGCATTTGGGGAGGGCTAACAAGGAAAGGGAATACACATTAAATGGTAGGACACTGAGAACTGTAGAGGAACAAAGGGACCTTGGAGTATATGTCCACAGATCCCTGAAGGTAGCAGGCCAGGTAGATAAGGTGAAGAAGGCATACGGAATGCTTGCCTTTATTAGCCGTGGCATAGAATACAAGAGCAGGGGGGTTATGCTTCAACTGTATAAAACACTAGTTAGGCCTCAGCTAGAGTGCTACATGCAATTCTGGTCACCACATTACAGGAAAGATGTGATTGCACTACAGAGGTTACAGAGGAGATTTACAAGGATGTTGCCGGGAGTAGAGAATCTTAGCTATGAGGAAAGACTGGATAGGCTGGGTCTGTTTTCCTTGGAACAGAGGAGGCTGAGGGGAGACCTTATTGAGGTGTATAAAATTATGAGGGCCATAGATAAAGTGGATAGAAAGGACCTATTTCCTTTAGCAGAGTGGTCAAAAACCAGGGGGCACAGATTTAAAGTAATTGGCGGAAGGTTTAGAGGGGATTTGAGGGGAAATTTCTTCACCCAGAGGGTTGTGGGGGTCTGGAACTCACTGCCTGAAAGGGTGGTAGAGGCAGGAACCCTAACCGCATTTAAAAAGTACTTGGATGTGCACTTGGGATGCTCTAACCTGCAGGGCTACGGACCAAGAGGTGGGAAGTGGGATTAGGCTGGAAAGCTCTTTGTTTACGGGATGGTTTCCTGGACCAATATGTCGAGGAACCAACCAGAGATCAGGCCATCTTAGACTGGGTATTATGTAATGAGAAAGGATTAATTAGCAATCTTGTTGTACGAGGCCCCTTGGGTCGGAGCGATCATAATATGATCGAATTCTTCATTAAGATGGAGAATGAAGTAGTTGACTCAGAGACCAGGGTCCTGAATTTAAATAAAGGAAGCTAAAATGGTCTGAGGAGCGAATTGGGTAGGATTGATTGGGGAATGTCACTCAAAGGGTTAACGGTAGATAGGCAATGGCAAACATTCAAAGACCACATGGATGAACTACAGAATTTGTTCATCCCAGTTTGGCATAAAAATAAAACAAAAGAGGTGACTCAACCGTGGCTAACGAGGGAAATTAGGGATAGCATAAGATCCAAGGAGAGGACATATAAATTGACCAGAAAAAGCAGTAATCCAGAGGATTGGGAGCAGTTTAGGATTCAACAAAGGAGGACAAAGGGATTAATTAAGAAAGGGAAAATAGAATATGACAGTAAGCTTGCAGGGAACATAAAAACTGACTGTAAAAGCTTTTATAGATATGTGAAGAGAAAAAGATTGGTGAAGTCAAGCGTAGGTCCCTTGCAGTCAGAATCAGGGGAATTTATAATGGGGAACTGATGCGCTATCAATTACTCATAAAAGACGGAGAGTTAGGAGAGTAACTAAAGGCTTTTATTAGCAAAGAACAGAGCATGTCTCTCGTGGTTGACTGGGTTCCAAGAAGGCAGGGGGCTGCCGAGCGGTCACCTTTATACCTGGGCCTGTGGGTGGAGCCAGGGGCGGAGCCAGCAGAGACATGCTGAGGCATGCATAGGTACAACAGTGTGCAACAACAACAACAACAATAACAGTGGTTTACCACATTCACCCCTTGTTTAAAATTGAGTCCGGCGGGGTGAAGTGTACTAAAGGTTCGTGTAAGTAAGTCTATCAGGTGGCCTTGTATGCCGTCCTGATCGTCGTCGTGGCGGCGGTGATGGTGCAGCATCCAACGTTGAATCAGGTGTCTCATTGAGTGCTTGGGTGGTCAATGACGGGTCCTGAGGCTGCGGCATGCCGTCTAGCGGGGTTGGTTTGTGGGTAGTGGTGGATGGCAATGGTAGTGTTTCAGGGACACCCGAAGGTGCGAGACCTCGTGTGGAGGCTGTGTCCTCCCGCCCGTCCGGGTACACCACGTAAGCATACTGAGGGTTGGAGGCTCACCCTCTCGACCAGGGGGTCCGTCTTATGGGACCTCACGTGCTTCCGCAGTAGGACGGGTCCTGGAGAAGTCAGCCATGTCGGTAACGAGATCCCCGATGTGGACTTCCTGGGGAAGGAGAACATCCTCTCATGAGGGGTGGCATTGGTGGCTGTACAGAGCAGTGACCGAATGGAATGGAGCGCCGCAGGGAGGACCTCCTGCCAGCGAGAGGTCGGAAGGCCCTTAGATTTCAAGTTTAAAAGGACTGCCTTCCAGACCGTCGCATTCTCCCTTTCCACCTGGCCATTCCCCCGGGGGTTGTAGCTGGTGGTCCTGCTTGTAGCAATACTTCTCGCGAGCAGGTACTGACGAAGTTCGTCGCTCATAAAGGATGAGCCCCTGTCGCTATGAATATAGCTAGGGAAACCGAACAAGGCGAAGAGGTCATTCAGACATTTAATGACCGTGGTACTGGTCATGTCTGAGCAAGGGATGGCAAACGGGAAACGGGAGTAATCGTCAATTATGTTGAGGAAGTACACATTGCGGTCAGAGGAGGGGAGGGGCCCTTTAAAATCGACGCTCAGCCGTTCAAAGGGGCGCGTGGCTTTGATCAGGCTTGCTCTGTCTGGCCTATAAAAATGCGATTTGCACTCGGCACAGATTTGGCAGTTCCTGGTCATGGTCCTGACCTCCTCGATGGAGTAGGGCAGGCTACGGGATTTGATGAAGTGAAAAAACCTGGTGACCCCCCGGTGGCAGAGGTCATTGTGGAGGGTCTTCAGTCTATCAACCTGCGCGTTGGCGCATGTACCACGTGATAGGGCATCTGGGGGCTCATTGAGTTTCCCGGGCCGGTACAAGATATCGTAATTGTAGGTGGAGAGTTCGATTCTCCACCTCAAGATCTTGTCATTCTTGATTTTGCCCCTCTGCTTATTATTAAACATAAAAGCTACTGAACGCAGGTCGAATCTCGGGGCCCTGGAGGGTCCTTGAGAAAAAGGCCACGGGTCTCCCCGCCTGGTTAAGGGTTGCAGCTAAGGCAAAGTCGGATGCGTCGCTCTCCACTTGGAAAGTGATGGACTCATCCACTGCGTGCATCGTGGCCCTCGCAATATCTCTTTTTATGAGAGTGAAGGCTGCACAGGCCTCTGCTGCCAGGGGGAAGGAGGTGGACTTGATGAGGGGTCTGGCTTTGTCCGCATAGTTGGGCACCCACTGAGCATAGTACGAGAAAAACCCTAGGCATCTCTTCAGTGCTTTTTGGCAGTGGGGGAGGGGGAGCTCCATAAGGGGGCGCATCCTGTCGGGGTCGGGGCCGATGACTCCATTCTCCACTACACAGCCAAGAATGGCAAGGCGCTTGGTACGAAACATACATTTGTCCTTGTTGTATGTTAGGTTCAGCCGCTGGGCCGTACGGAGGAATTTCTCTAGGTTAACATCATGGTCCTGCTGGTCGCGGCCGCAGATGGTGATGTCTAGATAGGGGAAAGTGGCCTGGAGCGCGTTCTGGTCAACCATCCGGTCCATCTCCCGTTGGAAGACTGAAACCCCGTTGGTGACGCCGAAGGGAACTCTGAGGAAGTGGTAGAGACGACCGTCAGCTTCAAAAGCTGTGTACTGGCGGTCCTCAGCCCTGATGGGGAGCTGGTGGTATGCCGACTTTAGATCAATCGTCGAGAACACCCGGTATTGTGCTATCTGATTGACCATGTCAGATATGCGGGGGAGTGGGTATGCATCTATCTGGGTGTAGCGATTGATCGTCTGGCTGCAGTCAATAACTAGGCGCTGTTTTTCGCCAGTCTTCACTACCACCACTTGTGCTCGCCATGGGCTGGTGCTACTTTCAATAATCCCTTCCTTCAGGAGTCTCGCTACCTCGCATTTAATGAAGCTCCTATCCCCGGCACTGTAACGCCTGCTTTTGGTAGCGATGGGCTTACAGTCGCGGGTGAGATTAGCAAACAAGGAGGGGGGGGGGAACTTTAAGGGTGGAGAGGCTGCAAATGGTGCGTGGCGGGCGATTTAAAAGCTGCTGGCTGCAGACTGTGAGTGGGGGGAGGGGTCCGTCGTACGCTAATGTGACACTCTTAAGGTGGCACTGAAAATCCAACCCCAGTAGAACGGCAGCGCAGAGATGGGGCAGGACCAGGAGTTTAAAATTTTTGTATTCTGTGCCCCTTACTGAAAGGGTCACTACACAGTAGCCACCGACGTCCGCTGACTGGGCTTTGGAAGCCAAAGAGATCCGATGGCGCGTCGGCAGGACCGGGAGAGAGTAACTGCGCACCGTGTCGGGGTGGATAAAGCTCTCCGTGCTCCCGCTGTCAAAAAGGCAGGTAGTGGCGCGGCCGTTTACCGTAATGTCCATCATGGACCTGGACAGTTGATGAGGGAGAGATTGGTCCAGCGTCACGGAGGCCAGCGTATGGTGAAGCGAGTCGATGTGGTCGTCAGATGAGGTGGTGGTTGAGTCCGGGTCCCCCGTGGTTGAAGTTGGAGACGTCCAAGATGGCGGACAAAATGGCGGCGCCCATGATCCCGATCCCCACGCGGCTGGGGGAGCCCAAGATGGCGGACAAGATGGCTGCCCCCACGGTTCACACGCGGCGCTGCTGGCGTTAGCGGTTTTACCTTTGCAGGCGCTGACATAGTGTCCTTTCTTCCCGCAGCCGGAGCAGGTAGCGTTTCTCGCCGGGCAGCGTGCTCTGGGGTGTTTTGCCTGGCCACAAAAATAACATTTCTCTGCCTTGGACACCGCAGCAACAGTTGAGGGTGGCGGTCCCATGACCCAAGGTTGTGGCGTCCACGTTGCGGAGCGGTTAGGGGAGAAGGCGTCCATATTCCTGTGGGCTGCGTCGAGCGAGAGCGCGAGGGACACTGCCTTTCTCAGGTCCATTTCTCCCTTTTCCAACAGTCTCTGCCGGGAGTAGTCGGACCTTAGACCCGCAACGAAAGCATCTCGGATCAGTCCCTCCGTGTGTGCTGCGGCTGATACTTCTTTGCAATCGCAGCCTCGGCCGAGTATCCGTAGTGCCCGTAGGAAGGCCTCCACCGATTCCCCGGGCTGCTGTCTGCGGGATCTTAAGAGGTGCCTGGCATAGACCGTATTTACCGGGCGTGCGTATTGCCCTTTTAGCAGATCGATAGCCGCCGCGTAGGTCGTCGCGTCCTGGATTATTGTATAAACTTGGTGGCTCACCTTTGAGGCCAGGATTTCCAACTTGTTTTCGTCCAGGGTCACAGTTGAGGCTTGCAGGTAGGCCTCGAAGCAACGCAGCCAATGCGTGAATTTGGTAGCTGAACCCGCTTCTTGGGGGTCTAGGTCCAGGCATGTTGGTCTGAGGGCTCGCAGCAGCTCCTGCTGCTCAGCGTTTGGTGCAGCAGCCTGCTGCTCAGCGTTTGTTGTCGACATTTTGTTTTTGCTAATAAAATTGATGCGCTATCAATTACTCATAAAAGACGGAGAGTTAGGAGAGTAACTAAAGGCTTTTATTAGCAAAGAACAGAGCATGTCTCTCGTGGTTGACTGGGTTCCAAGAAGGCAGGGGGCTGCCGAGTGGTCACCTTTATACCTGGGCCTGTGGGTGGAGCCAGCAGAGACATGCTGAGGCATGCATAGGTACAACAGTGTGCAACAACAACAACAACAATAACAGTGGTTTACCACAGGAACAAAGAAATGGCAGACCAATTAAATACATATTTTGGTTCTGTCTTCACAAAGGAGGACACAAATAACCTCCCAGAAATGTCGGGGAACATAGGGTCTGATGAAAAGGAGGAATTGAAAGAAATCAGTATTTGTAGGGAAATGGTGTTAGGGAAATTGATGGGATTGAAGGCCGATAAATCCCCAGGGCCTGATAATCTACATCCTAGGGTAATTAAGGAAGTGGCCCTAGAAATAGTAGATGCATTGCTGATCATCTTCCAACATTCGATGGAATCTGGAACAGTACCCATGGATTGGAGGGTAGCTAATGTTACCCCACTATTCAAAAAAGGTGGTAGAGAGAAAATGGGGCATTATAGACCGGTAAGCCTACATCGGTAGTGGGGAAAATGCTAGCATCCATTATAAAAGATGTAATAGCAGAGCACTTGGAAAACAGTGACAGGATCGGACAAAGTCAACATGGATTTACAAAAGGTAAATCGTGCTTGACTAATCTACTGGAATTTTTTGAGGATGTAACTAGTAAAATAGATAAGGGAGAACCAGTGGATGTGGTGTATTTGGACTTTCAGAAGGCTTTCGATAAGGTCCCACATAAGGGATTAGCGTGTAACGTTAAGGCACATGGGATTGGGGGCAAGGTATTGACTTGGATAGAGAACTGGTTGGCAGATAGAAAGCAAAGAGTTGCAATAAACGGGTCTTTTTCCATGTGGCAGGCAGTGACTAATGGGGTACTGCAGGGATCGGTCCTTGGACCCCAGCTATTCACAATATATATTAATGATCTGGACAAGGGAACTAGATGTAATATCTCCAAATTTGCAGACGACACAAAGCTGGATGGGCGTGTGTGCTGTGAGGAGGATGCCGAGAAACTCCAGTATGATTTGGACAGGTTGGGTGATTGGGCAGAAGCATGGCAGATGCAATACAACGTGGATAAATGTGAGGTTATCCACTTTGGTGTCAAAAACAGGAAGGCAGATTATTATCTGAATGGCAATAGATTGGGAGAAGGGGAAGTGCAACGAGACCTGGGTGTCCTTGTGCACCAGTTGCTGAAGGTAAGCATGCAGGTGCAGCAGGCGGTTAAGAAGGCAAATGGTATGTTGGTCTTCATAGCGAGAGGGTTTGAGTACAGGAACAAGGATGTCTTGCTGCAGTTGTACAGGGCCTTGGTGAGACCACACCTTGAGTATTGTGTGCAGTTTTGGTCGCCTTATCTGAGGAAGGATATTCTTGCCATGGAAGGAGTTCAGCGAAGATTCACCAGGCTGATACCTGGGATGGCAGGAATGACGTATGAGGAGAGATTGGGTCCATTGGGCTTGTACTCGCTGGAGTTTAGAAGAATGAGAGGGGATCTCATTGAAACTTATAAAATTCTGGCAGGACTGGACAGACTAGATGCAGGGAGGATGTTTCCGATTGTTGGGGAATCCAGAACCAGGGGTCACAGTCTAAGGATAAGGGGCAGGCCTTTTAGGACAGAAATGAGGAGGAATTTCTTCACCCAGAGAGTGGTGAACCTGTGGAATTCTCTACCATAGAAGGCAGTAGAGGCCAATTCATTAAATAAATTCAAGAAGGAGTTGGATATATTTCTTAAGGCTAAAGGGATCAAGGGGTATGGGGAGAAAGCAGGGACCGGGTACTGAACTTGGATGATCAGCCTTGATCGCATTGAATGGCGGATCAGGCTCGAGGAGCCGAATGGCCTACTCCTGCTCCTATCTTCTATGTTTCCATGTTTGTTGGCCGGCGCGGACACGATGGGCCAAAATGGCCTCCTTCCATGCTGTAACTTTGTATGATTCTATGTACTGGTTTAGTATAGTACCAAATATTTCTTTGTATACTTCCCACTGTTTGTCTGTAGGTTTATCCAGAAATAGCACAGCCCAGTTTACTGTAGTCAATTCATTTCTCATTCCTTCAAAGTTTCCCTCACTTAAATTTAAGACCTTGGTTTGTGACTCTTGCTCCTCCCCCTCAAATCTAATATCAAATTGCATCATATTATGGTCACTATTCGCAAGATGTTCTTTTACAGCCAGATTGTTAACTAATTCTGGTTTGTTGCTCATTAAATCTAATATGGCCTTATCCCTTGTCGGTTCTAAACCATATTGTTCCAGAAAACTGTCCTGAATACATTCTATAAATTCATTGCCTTTACTACTTGAGCTATTCTGGTTTTCCTAGTCTACATGAAAATTAATATTTCCCATTATAACCACGTTATTTCTGCTACATGCATCTCTGATCTCTGTATTTATACATTCCCCCCCACTACATCACTACTGTCAGATCTGTAGACAATTCCCACCAGAGTCTTGTATCCTTTACTGTTCCTTCGTTCTACCCACACTGTTTCCAGTGCTTGTTCATCCTTACTGAAGTCCTTTCTTTCCACTGCTATAATTGTCTTTTATCATTATTGCTACTCCTCCTTTCCCAATTTTCCTGTCCTTTCTAAAGATCCTATAGCTTGGAATATTTAGCTCGTAACCATACCCAGCTTGTAGCCAAGTCTCTGTAATGGTTACTACATCATATTTAAAAAAATAATTCTTTTTTTCATTCATGGGATGTGGGTGTCGCTGGCAAGGCCAGCATTTATTGCCCATCCCTAATTGCCCTTAGGCAGGTGGTGGTGAGCCACCTTCTTGAACCGCTGCAGTCCACGTGGTGCAGGTATTTCCATAGTGCTGTTAGGGAGGGAATTCTAGGATTTTGACCCAGTGACTATGAAGGATTGGCGATATATTTCCAAATCAGGGTGGTGTGTGATTTGGAGGGGAACTTGGAGGTGATGGTATTCCCATGTGCCTGCTGCCCTTGTCCTTCTAGGTGGTAGAGGTTGCGGGTTTGTGAGGTGCTGCCGAAGAAGCCTTGGCGAGTTGCTGCAATGCATCTTGTAGATAATACACACTGCAGCCACGGTACATCAGTGGTGGAGGGAGTGATGTTTAAGGTGGTGGATCAGCTGCCGATCAAGTGGACATCTTTGTCTTGGATGGTGTTGAGCTTCTTGACTGTTGTTGCAGCTTCACCTTTCCAGGCAGTGGAGGGTATTCCATCACACTCCTGATGTGTCTTGTAGGTGGTAAACAGCTTTTGGGAGTCAGGAATTGAGCCACTCATCAGTGAACAGCCCTATTTCTGACTTTATGTCGGAGGGAAGGTCATTGATAAAGCAGCTGATGATAGTTGCGCCTAGTACACTGCCCTAAGGGACTCCTGCATTGCTAGGGCTGAGATGATTGGCCTCCCATAACCACAACCATCTTCCTTTGTGCTAGGTATGGCTCTAGCCACTGGAGAGTTTTCCCCGATTCCCATCAATTTCAGTTTTACTCGGGCTCCTTGATGCCACACTTGGTCAAATACTGCCTTGGTGTCAAGGGCAGTCACTCTCACCTCACCTCTGGAATTCAGCTCTTTTGTCCATGTTTGGACCAAGGCTGTAATGAGGTCTGGAGCCGAGTAACCCTGGCGGAACCCAAACTGAGCATCGATGTGCAAGTTATTGGAGTGTAAGTGCCACTTGATAGCACTGTCAATGACACCTTCCATCACTTTGCTGATGATTGAGAGTAGGCGGTAATTGGCTGGGTTTTATTAGTTCTGCTTTTTGAGGACAGGACATACCTGGGCAATTTTCCACATTGTTGGGTAGATGCCAGTGTTGTAGCTGTACTGGAACAGATTCAAGCTGAATTAGTGCTTCTAACCAATTTGTTTTATTTCTTATGCTACATGCATTCTGTAATGTATGTACCTTTTAAGGGAGAGAACTACTTTTTACAGCTCCTGTATACTGTAGTACCGGCAGTGACCACACCTGTATATAAACCCTGAGTAGTGATCTGTACAGTTAGTTCTAGAGTAACCCTCATTCGGTAAACACCTGTTGAATCGTTCCCTGCAGTCTGTTGTCTGATTATTGAAGGACACAACATTAAGATACATGGATCTAACATTGGCGACGTGGCAGATTCGAACCTACCTGCAACTCTGCATCACCTCCCAGGGATTCGCTCCTGGAGAACAGTGGAAGAAGGTCGAGTCCAGAAGCACGGGCGTTGACCACGGGCAACCGCCCAATCATCCAGCGGAGATTTGAACATCGCAGGGGAGGCTGTCGAGAGCCAGGCTTGGCTTTCTAGTCACGGTGGTCCAGCGAAACGGGCTGGCAACAGGTACTGCGCAGACCCTTCCCGGACAGCGACGGGCTAGAGTCGGACGGAGCGGCGCAGAAAAAGCCGAGCAGCGTCGACGGGGGAGAGAGAGAGGGCAGAGCGCACAGGGCGCAGCCGGTGTTCAGGACCGAGCGGCATCAACGGGGGAGAGAGACGAGAGAGAGCAGAGCGCAGCCGGTGTTCAAGGGCCGCGCAGCCGGTGTTCAAGGGCTGAGCAGCATCGACGGGGGAGAGAGAGAGGGCAGAGCGCACAGGGCGCAGCCGGTGTTCAGGACCGAGCGGCGTCAACAGGGGAGAGAGACGAGAGAGAGCAGAGCGCAGCCGGTGTTCAAGGGCCGAGCAGCGTCAACGGGGGAGAGAGGCGCGCAGGAAAACACGAGGCGCTTCCATTGCCACGAGGACCGCAGAGAGCGGCGTTGGCAGCAGCACAGGAGCAGCGCACGAAACCCACAGGGTGTCACCATTTGCCACGAGGACCGCCGAGAGCGGCGTTGGCAGCAGCGCGGGAGACGCCATTTTAAGCTGCAGCGGGGAAGAAAGGAAAGTGCGGGAGACGCCATTTTAAGCCAGTCTAACCACACCCAAAAATGCCAAAGAGTGGCAGTATCACAGCGTTCGACAATGAAGTCGAAATTTGGACGACATATGTCGAACGCATAGAAGTATACTGCAAGGCGAATGAAGTGCCAGATGATAAGAAAGCGCTGGTATTGTTGAATTCAATGGGTGCAAACATGTATGGCTTACTGTGAAACCTAGTAACCCCAGGGAAGCCAGTAGAAAAGGATTTTGAAAACATAGTGTCAATCCTACAGGACCACTTAAACCCCACACCGCTGCTGATAGCAGAAAGATTTAAGTTTCACAAAAGGAACCAGCATAAAGATGAAAGTAATGCTGAGTATTTAACGAAACTGTGCAAGCTATCGAAACACTGCCAGTTTGGAACGGGACTAGCAGATACGTTAAGGGACAAGTTTGTGTGTGGGCTTCAAAGTGAAGGAACCCAGAAACGGCTTCTATCAGAAAAGGATCTTACGCTGGACAAGGCTTTCAGCATTGCAGTATCACATGAAGCAGCAGCACGGGGCGCTGCAGAGATACAACGGAGACCGCAAGAATATGGCACAAATGAAATGTCATACGGAACAGTGAAGTGCTATCGCTGCGGCAGAACAACACATGACCATAATGATTGGTTCAAGGACAAAGTGTGCAGACAGTGTGGAAAAGTAGGACACAGAGCAAGAGTCTGCAGGTCAGGAAAGAAAACCAGCAGCAAGAAATCTCCACAGGAGAAGTACAAGAAGGTACATAAGGTGACGGAGAGTAGTTCAGACGAACAGAAAAGTGATACAGACTCCAGAAGCAAGGAGCTGGGTTGTCTGAAACTACATAATGTGATCAAAACGGAGTATCACCAAACTATCTGGGTCACGCTCAAGATAGCAGGAGTCCAAGTGAAAATGGAATTGGACACAGGATCAGCCCTAACAGTCATAAACCGAAGGGACTATAAGCAGCTATTCTCACATATACCCTTGAGAGATACAAAGATTGTCTTGAAGACGTACACGGGGCAAAAAGTCTACCCCAAAGGAAAAATAAGGGTGAACGTTATATATAACAGCAAGGAAACACCAAAAATAGACCTATACGTATTGCCAGATGGAGGACCACCACTACTAGGACGTGAATGGATCCGGAAGATACAGCTAGATTGGCATTCCATACAGGCACTGACTGTGGCTGACAAAAAGGATGACGACGTCACACCTGGGCGACTGTCAAAGATCCTAACTGATGCGAAAGAAGTGTTCCAGCAAAGACTCAGAACACTAAAAGGCATGACAGCGATGATTAAAATTGAAGAAAACGCAAGCCCAAAATTTTTTAAGGCCAGACCAGTACCTTATGCGATCCGCCCAGCCGTGGAAGCAGAGCTGGAGAGTCTGGAACGTTCAGGTGTACTGTCCAAGGTAGACTGGAGTGAGTGGGCTACACCCATCGTCCCTGTGATGAAAAAGTCATTGAGCAGCACGCCTGGGGAACCAAGGAAGGTTCGCATCTGTGGGGACTTTAAGGTAACAGTGAACCCGGTCCTTCACACCGTACAATATCCACTTCCGCAGATTGAAGATATTTTCACCTCGCTATCTGGAGGGAAACGCTTCACTAAGATTGATCTGGCCCAGGCGTATCTGCAAATGGAGGTAGAAGAAGCATCAAAAAAATACCTCACAATCAACACCCATAAAGGTCTCTACCAATACAACCGGCTGGAATTCGGGGTAGCATCAGCTCCGGCTATTTGGCAGAGGGCAATGGAACAAGTCCTGCAAGGGGTCCCAGGGACCCAGTGTTATTTGGACGACATCCTGGTCACGGGCGAAAATGACAGTGATCACTTTGCCAACCTGGAGCAGGTGCTCACTAGATTGCAGGAATATGGGCTCTGAGCTAACCGCCTCAAATGCGAGTTTTTTAGAAAACAGTTCTCGTATTGTGGCCACGTTATCGATAAAGAGGGGTTACATAAGTCCCCAGAGAAGATTGAGGCAGTAGTCAAAGCTCCAGCACCGGAAAATGTGTCACAACTGAGGTCGTTCCTCGGGCTGGTAAACTACTACTGTTAAGTCTGTGTGTTATAGTGATAATTACTACACAGACTACAAGAGTAAATTCAACAGGTCTTTACTGGTTGGAGGTAGGGACTATACTGAATACAATATTACTACACAGTGCTTATATACCGGTGTGGTCACCACCGGTATTACGTATACAGCAGCCAGAGAAAGTAGTACATCTCTTAAGGTGGAACAGGTTACATACACCACAATCCTCCCTTTTTAGCTTAACAGTCATATCCCCATTTAACATAACATAATAACATATATACATATATAACTTCAGGTATAACAGTTCAAAGGTTCAGTCTCTCAGGAGGCTTTCTGATGCGGCTTGGATAACGCCTCTCAGTAGTCTCTGATTCTTGTTGTTGAGGTGCCTCCTCTATTTGGTTTCCAATGTATTGGGTGTCATCATCATCAAGTACATTCCCTGCCGAGGTAGATGCTTCAGGTTCATTAACGTCTTCCACAGTTGTCTCTGTCACAACCATGGGTTCGACCCTTGCTCTCGACTCTACCAGTTGATCCGCATGACGCCTTATCACATTATGACCAATATCTACTGTGTACATCAGAGGTCCTTGTCTGGCCCGAATTGTTCCGGACTGCCATTTTTCATTTCCATAGCCCCTTGCCAACCCTGGTTGTCCTACGTCGAAAGTTCGAGTGGTCTTGTTGTTAATATGCCAAAACTGTTTGTTTTCCACTTCCCTCCGCACATTTGGTTTTAACAAGTCCAACTTGGACCGCAACCTCCTGTTATAAAACATCATGGCAGGACTTTGGTTAGTCACTGCATGATCGGCGTTTCGATATGACATCAGGAACTTGTCGACCTTGTGTTGCAGCGGAATCTGATCATCGTTCATGGCCTTAATTGCCTTTTTGAATGTCTGGACAAATCTTTCAGCCAACCCGTTTGTCGCCGGATGATATGGGGCAGAGGTATAATGTTTTACTTCATTCTTCTTTAAGAATTGTCGGAATTCTTCCGATACAAACTGTGGTCCGTTGTCCGAACAGATCTGTTCTGGCAATCCGTTCCTTGCGAATATTGTTCTTAACACCGCAATTGTCTTTTCTGAAGTAGTGGTATTCATCTTGATGGCTTCTGGCCATTTGGAATGTGCATCCACCGCGATTAGGAACATGGAGTCCATGAATGGACCAGCAAGGTCAATGTGTACGCGTTGCCATGGGGCTGAAGGCCATTCCCATGGGTGTAGCGGTGCTATCGGAGGTGCATTTTGCACTTTTTGGCACCCAGCGCAGCTTTTCGTTAACTCCTCAATCTGTTGGTCAATACCCGGCCACCATACATAAGCCCTAGCAAGACTTTTCATTTTAACTCCCCCCAGATGACCTTCATGCAGTTCGTTTAAAACTCTTTCCCTTAACTTGGGAGGAATAATCACTCTTGTCCCGTACATCAAGGTACCATGGCAGACGGACAGCTGGTCTCGCCTTGCCGAAAATGCCGGTAACAGAGGATCACCCCGTGTTGGCCATCCTTTCACTGTCACCTCGTAGACTCTGGACAGTGTCGGGTCGTTCCTGGTTTCTCTTTCAATACTTGCATTGGTGACTGGTAAACACTCGATGATGGTCGAATGAAATAAGTCAACAGGGTCAACTTTCGTCGTGTCTTCTTCTTCAGGTAGTGGCAGGCGCGACAGCCCATCAGCATTGCCATGCTGTTTTGTACCTTTGAATTCTATTTGATATTGATGTGCCCCTAGGAAAAGAGACATAGAAACATAGAGATAGGAACAGGAGTAGGCCATTCGGCCCTTCGAGCCTGCTCCGCCATTCAATGAGATCATGGCTGATCTTCGTCTGAGATCATAGCTGATCTTACCAGTTCAGTACCCCGTCCCCGCCTTTTCTCCGTAACCCTTAATCCCCTTAGCCTTCAGAAATATATCCAATTCTCTCTTGAAAATATTTATTGAATTAGCCTTCACAGCCCTCTGTGGCAGGGAATTCCACAGGCTCACCACTCTTTGAGTGAAGAAATTCTTCCTCATCTCTGTTTTAAATGATTTGCCCGCTATTTTTAGACTGTGGCCCCTGGTTCTGTGCTCCCCTGCCATTGGAAACATTCTCTCTGAATTCAGCCTGTCCAGGCCTGCCATAATTTTATATGTTTCGATGAGATCCCCTCTCAATCTTCTAAACTCCAGTGAGTACAAGCCCAAACTATTCAATCTCTCCTCGTAGGTCATTCCCGCCATTCCAGGTATCAGCCTGGTGAATCGCCGCTGCACTCTTTCCATGGCAAGAACATCCTTCCGCAGATGGGGCGACCAAAACTGTACACAATACTCCAGATGCGGTCTCACCAGCACCTTGTACAGCTGTAGTAAGGTATCCCTATTCCTATACTCGAACCCCCTTGATATGAAGGCCAACATACCATTTGCCTTCTTAATCGCCTGTTGCACCTGCATGCTCTCCTTCAGTGACTGGTGCACAAGAACACCCAGGTCCCTCTGCACTTCCCCATCTCCCAATCTATTGCCATTTAGATAATAATCCACCCTCCTGTTTTTACCCCCAAAGTGGATAACCTCGCATTTATCCACATTATAGTGCATCTGCCACGTATCCGCCCATTCCCCCAACCTGTCCAAATCGCACTGTAGCCTCCTGACATCCTCATCAGAGCCCACCCCTCCTCCTAGTTTAGTGTCGTCAGCGAATTTGGAAATATTGCATCCAATTCCCTGATCCAGATCATTTATATATATTGTGAACAGCTGGGGTCCCAGGACAGATCCTTGCGGCACCCCGCTGGTCACTGCCTGCCACTCCGAAAACGAGCCGTTTATTCCAACTCTCTGTTTTCTATCCGCCAGCCAGTTCTCTATCCACGTTAATACTTTGCCCCCAATCCCATGAGCCTTAATTTTGCATGATAATCTTTTGTGTGGAACCTTATCGAAGGCTTTCTGGAAGTCAAGGTACACCACATCCACTG
The DNA here is from genome assembly GCF_052327205.1 of Somniosus microcephalus. Taxonomy (NCBI): domain Eukaryota; kingdom Metazoa; phylum Chordata; class Chondrichthyes; order Squaliformes; family Somniosidae; genus Somniosus; species Somniosus microcephalus. The sequence continues at coordinate 92,441,499 of NC_140994.1, read as the reverse complement.
GCTCTCCCCCATCTATTTTACCAGTTACTTCCTCAAAAAATTCCAGCAGATTAGTCAAACACGATTTACCCTTTGTAAATCCATGTTGACTCTGTCCGATCCTTTCCCCATTTGTCAAGTGCTCCGCTATTTTATCCTTAATAATGGACTCTAGCATTTTGCCCACAACCGATGTAAGGCTTACTGGTCTATAATTCCCTGCTTTCTCTCTACCCCCCTTTTTAAATATTGGGGTAACATTAGCTACCCTCCAATCCACGGGAACTGTTCCCGAGTCAATGGAGTTCCGGAAGATGACCATCTCTGGAGACGCTGCGCTGTCATCACCGAAACACCCTTCTTAGGGTTAAAAATGGATATCAACGGTTGATGGTCTGTCAGAAGTGTGAATTTTTGGCCCTGCAGGTAATGATTAAACTTCTTCACTCCCCATACAAGGCTAAGAGCCTCCCTATCGATCTGCGCATAGTTGCGCTCAGCGGAGGTCAATGATCTGGATGCAAACGCGACTGGCCTTTCCGTGCCATTTGACAACTTGTGTGAGAGTACTGCCCCAATACCATATGGAGAAGCATCACAAGCCAACCGAATAGGCAGTGTCGGGTTGAAGTGAGCCAACACTTCCTCTGAGGTGATCAATTCTTTGCTTTTGCGAAATGCCTTCTTACAGTTTTCGCCCCATTCCCATGGTACCCCTTTCTGTAAAAGAGCGTTTAACGGGTGCAGTACCGTGGATAGATTTGGCAGAAATTTATGGTAATAGTTAATTAATCCTAGAAACGACCTCAACTGAGAGACACTCTCCGGAGCGGGAGCCTTTACAACTGCCTCAATCTTGTCAGGAGACTTATGAAGCCCCTCCCGGTCAATGACATGGCCACAGTACGATATCCGCTTCTGGAAGAGCTCACATTTCTGCCGATTTACTCTAAGTCCATACTCTTTCAGTCTGTTGAGCACCAGTTCCAAGTTTGCGAGATGTTGTTCATCACCATCACCTGTGATCAGAATATCGTCCAGGTAACATTGTGTGCCTGGAATTCCCTGTAATACCTGCTCCATGGCCCTCTGCCAAATTGCTGGAGCCGATGCCACTCCAAAAACCAGCCTATTGTACCGGTACAACCCTCGATGCGTGTTGATCGTGAGGTATTGGCGTGACTCTTCCTTAACCTCCATCTGCAAGTACGCCTGCGCCAGGTCTATCTTGGTGAAGTGTTTCCCGCCAGACAATGAAGCGAAAATATCCTCAATCCATGGAAGCGGATACTGCACCGTGTGAAGCACCGGATTAACGGTGATTTTGAAATCTCCACAGATGCGAACCTTCCCTGGATCTCCTGGCTTGTTGCTCGCAGGACATTTCATAACGGGAACAATGGGCGTAGCCCACTCACTCCAATCTACCTTAGACAGTACACCTGAATGTTCTAGTGCTTCCAGTTCCGCTTCAACAGTAGGTCATATTGCATAGGGTACCGGTCTGGCTTTAAAAAATTTTGGTTGTGCATGTTCATCAATCTTGATGTTTGCCGTAATTCCTCTCAGTGTTCCCAGTCCCTGCTGGAACACCTCTTTAGCATCATCCAATATTCTGGACAATCGTTTAGGTTTGACATCTGTTTCCCCGGAATCTACCGTTAGTGCCTTCAAGGAGCCAGTCCATATTCATTTTCCTAATCCACTCCCGTCCTAGTAGTGGTGGACCTCCTTCAGGTAGCACATATAAGTCCATTACTTGGCTTTCTTCGCCCTTGTGGACCACTTCTACCTCTATTTTTCCGATGGGGTACACTCTTTGCCCCGTGTATGTTTTCAATATAATCTCCGTATCCTGTAGGGGAATATGTTGGAATAACCTTCTGTAATCTTTCTTATTCATGACCGTCAATGCCGATCCAGTGTCCAATTCCATTTTTACTTGGACTCCTGCTATCTGAAGAGTGACCCAAATTGTCTGGAGATCTGCATCCTTACCAACGTTGTGTACTCTTAAGCTATCCAGTTCATTACTGCTAGCGTCTGAATCTGACTTCTGTTCGGTCAAACTGTTCTTTGTCACCTTGTGTACCTTTGCATATTTTCCTTGCGGTGACTTTTTGTTGCTGGTCTTCTTTCCTGACCGGCATACTTTAGCTATGTGGCCAAGCCTGCCACACGTTCTGCATTCTTGGTTTTTAAACCAACACTGGTTCTGATCGTGCGTTGTCTTTCCACAACGATAACATTTGACAGAACTCAAACCCAATTTGTTTGTACCGAGTTCCGGTGACCGTAGCTGCATTACTGCTGTGCCTCTCACTGCTGCTTCGTGTGCTGCTGCCATAGTGACCGCCTTCTCAAGCGTCAGCTCATTCTCCTCGAGCAGTCGCTTTTGTGTATCCTGTTTAAATAAACCACACACAAATTTATCTCGTAGTGCCTCTGTCAGTCCCATTCCAAACTCACAATATTTTGCTAGCTTGCGTAATTCCATCAAATATTCAGCATTGCTTTCATTCTGCAGCTGCCTTCTGTCGTAAAATTTAAATCGTTCCACTAGCACCAGCGGTGTGGGGTTTAGATGATTTTTCAGGACAGTAACAATCTCCTCGAACGTCTTATCCGCCGGTTCATCTGGTGATACAAGGTGTTTCAATTGCCCGTATGTCTTTGCACCCATTAAATTTAATAATGTTAGTGCTTTATCTGCATCAGGAATTTTATTTGCCTTACAATAATTTTGTATGCGTTCTACATACATGGCCCAATCTTCGATGTCACTATCAAAGGTATTAATGTTCCCATGTTTAGGCATCGTTGCAATTTATTGTATTTTTATGTTATCCAAGATGGCGGCTTCCCGCTCTTGTCGTCGTCCTCTGCCCACAAAATGGCGGTTTTCCCGCGCTTGGCGGTCTTCAACCGTCCCCCGACGCTGTCTCCGCTTCACCGCGGCTCTCGCGCCTTCAGTTTCCCCAGACGCTGCGCCTTTTAGTCTGAATGCGGCCCTTATCTCCGGTCACAATCGATGTCCCCGCACTGCGCCTCTCGCTCGAAAGCGGCCCGGCCCTTATCTCCGGTCGCGATCGATCTCACCGCCCTTATTCCTCCGTCTTCCCAGCCCCGTCTGTACAGCCAACGCGGTTGACTTTCTGTCGCATCGCTGCCCGGCTTACCCACCACCGAGGTAGAAAGAAGAAGCTGACAGTCGCTGATGGAGGCTTCGAGGTCAGGATGTCTTCTGCACTCTGGTTTCTCGATGCCTGCCGCTCGACGTGTCTTCCAGTAGGGTGATGAGGGTGGAAACCTCTCTTCGACGTCCTGTCTGTGGACGAAGCTGCCGTGGAGATAACTGCCGCAGGGTAAGAATCGGAATCGTCGCCACTGTTGAGTCTGTGTGTTATAGTGATAATTACTACACAGACTACAAGAGTAAATTCAACAGGTCTTTACTGGTTGGAGGTAGGGACTTTACTGAATACAATATTACTACACAGTGCTTATATACCGGTGTGGTCACCACCGGTATTACGTATACAGCAGCCAGAGAAAGTAGTACATCTCTTAAGGTGGAACAGGCTTAAGTTCTCTTAAGGTGGAACAGGTTACATACACCACAACTACCATAAGTTCTTGCCAAATTTGTCTACAATACTACACCCACTGAACACCCTACTGCAAACTGGGGTGCCATGGAAGTGGAGTGACGAATGTAGACGAGCTTTCCAGAAGAGCAAAACACTAATCACATCAAAAGAGGTATTGGCCCATTACAACCCGGCATTACCAATTCGGTTGGCATGTGATGTGTCACCCTACGGCATTGGAGCGGTGCTGTTGCACAAATTCTCGGACGGCTCAGAGAGGCCAATAGCCTTTGCGTCACGATCACTAACCTCAGCCGAGCGTAACTACGCCCAGATTGACAGGGAGGCCCTCAGCCTAGTGTGGGGAGTGAAAAAGTTCAATCACAATCTGCACGGGCAGAAGTTCACCTTGCTGACTGACCACCAACCACTTGTCTCCATCTTTAATCCAAAGAAGGGCGTTCCGGTGATGACTGCACAACGGCTACAAAGATGGTCCCTTTTTCTAGGGGTGCGCCAATATGAAATCGAGTATAAGGACACGAAACAGCATGGAAATGCTGATGGGCTATCACGCCTGCCACTGCCTACTGCGGAGGAAGCACCAGCAGTTGATCCTGTCGAAATATTTCATTCGACTATAATTGAATGCTTGCCAGTAACTAACGCTGGTATAGAGAAGGAGACCCGAAATGACCCGACACTGTCTCGGGTATATGATTTGACGGTGATGGGATGGCCAGCACATGGCGACTCACTGTTGCCAGCATTCTCATCCAGAAGAGAACAGCTGTCAGTATGCCAGGGGACCTTGATGTGTGGATCCCGAGTGGTAATTCCACCCAAGTTAAGGGAGAGAGTGCTCAATGAGCTTCACGAAGGTCATCTGGGAGGGGTGAAAATGAAAAGCCTTGCTAGGGCTTATGTGTGGTGGCCGGGGATCGATCAGCAAATCGAGGACCTGACAAAGAGCTGCTCAGGATGCCAGAAGGTCCAAAATGCACCACCACATGCCCCTCTACACCCATGGGAGTGGCCCTCATCTCCATGGCAACGGGTGCATATTGATTTTGCTGGTCCATTCATGGACTCAATGTTTTTAATAGCCGTGGATGCACACTCGAAATGGTCTGAGGTCATCAAAATGTCCTCCACCACCATGGAGAAAACTATTGCAGTCCTACGGACCATTTTTGCCAGGAATGGCTTGCCAGAACAGATTTGCTCTGACACCGGACCACAGTTTGTGTCCGAAGAGTTCCGGAGGTTCTTGAAAAAGAATGGGGTAAGGCATTACACATCCGCCCCGTATCATCCAGCCACAAATGGATTGGCTGAGAGGTTCGTACAAACCTTTAAGAAGGCAATAAAGGCCATGTACAATGACAACATTCCGCTGCAGCACAAGGTGGACAATTTCCTGTTCGCCTACCGGAATGCGACACATGCAGTCACCAACCAGGCCCCAGCCATGATGTTCTTTAACCGAAGGTTAAGATCTCGCCTGGATTTGCTCAGACCAAACGTACGAAGAGATGTTGAGAGTAAGCAATTCCAGCACATCCATGAGAAGCCAACAAGGAGCTTCAATGTAGGGCAACCAGTCTTGGCCCGCGACTACCGAACAGAAAAATGGCAGCCAGGAACGATATGCACACGGCAGGGCCCACTAATGGGGAGAGCATCGTGAGACGCCATGCTGACCAGATCCTAGAGTCACAGGAACAAGTCAACCCCATGCCTCGCCCATACGTACCTGGTGATGAACCCGACGTACAGGTAGCATCTACCCCAGAAACAGTAGCATCGGAAGCTGATGAACCAACCAAAGACAGGGGGCCAGAATCGCCTCCGCACCAAGAGCAAGACACTCGGGAAAGGCGCTATCCAGAAAGGATCAGGAAGCCTCCCTAAAGACTGAATTTATAAATAGACTATTTTCAGCTAATGTTGCATGTTAAAAGTGTTAATTGTAATTAGTTTGATATTTAATTGTTAAATGAGTGTTATGGTACTGTTAATCTAAAAGGGGAGGAATTGTAATGTATGTACCTTTAAGGGGGGAACTACTTTTTACAGCTCCTGTATACTGTAGTACCGGCAGTGACCACACCTGTATATAAACCCTGAGTAGTGATCTGTACAGTTAGTTCTAGAGTAACCTTCATTCAGTAAACACCTGTTGAATCGTTCCCTGCAGTCTGTTGTCTGATTATTGAAGGACATAACATTAAGATACACGGATCTAACACATTCGTGTACAGAACTCTTATTTGGGTAACTGTCCCCAACCTGCCCATATATTCTACTGGTTACTTTCTCACTTTTTGACTTACATAGGGTCATTTTAACTTTTGCTGATAGTGTAAAATTCACGATAATGTATCAGCTGCCTGTTTTTTATCCCTCTCGCTTTTCCGTTTCTTTGACTTTAATGGGAAGGAATACCGAGAGAGGTGTATAACAAGCGACGAATCCAATATCGCCAGCTTTACACAGTCACCAGAAGTTAAAATAACCCCCCTGTGTGGATCTCCCCCTGTGTGGGTCTCCCCCTGTGTGGATCTTCCCCTGTGTGGATCTTCCCCTGTGTGGATCTCCCCCTGTGTGGATCTCCCCCTGTGTGGATCTCCCCCTGTGTGGATCTCCCCCTGTGTGGATCTCCCCCTCTGTGGATCTCCCCCTGTGTGGATCTCCCCCTGTGTGGATCTCCCCCTGTGTGGATCTCCCCCTGTGTGGATCCCCCCCTGTGTGGGTCTCCCCCTGTGTGGATCCCCCCCTGTGTGGATCTCCCCCTGTGTGGATCTCCCCCTGTGTGGATCTTCCCCTGTGTGGATCTCCCCCTGTGTGGATCCCCCCCTGTGTGGATCTCCCCCTGTGTGGATCTCCCCCTGTGTGGATCTCCCCCTGTGTGGATCCCCCCCTGTGTGGATCTTCCCCTGTGTGGGTCTCCCCCTGTGTGGATCTCCCCCTGTGTGGGTCTCCCCCTGTGTGGGTCTCCCCCTGTGTGGATCTCCCCCTGTGTGGATCCCCCCCTGTGTGGATCTCCCCCTGTGTGGATCTCCCCCTGTGTGGATCTCCCCCTGTGTGGATCCCCCCCTGTGTGGATCTCCCCCTGTGTGGGTCTCCCCCTGTGTGGGTCTCCCCCTGTGTGGATCCCACCCTGTGTGGATCTCCCCCTGTGTGGGTCTCCCCCTGTGTGGGTCCCCCCCTGTGTGGATCTCCCCCTGTGTGGATCTCCCCCTCTGTGGATCTCCCCCTCTGTGGGTCTCCCCCTGTGTGGATCTCCCGCTGTGTGGATCTCCCCCTGTGTGGATCTCCCCCTGTGTGGATCTCCCCCTCTGTGGGTCTCCCCCTGTGTGGATCTCCCGCTGTGTGGATCTCCCCCTGTGTGGATCTCCCCCTGTGTGGATCTCCCCCTGTGTGGATCTCCCCCTGTGTGGATCTCCCCCTGTGTGGATCTCCCCCTGTGTGGGTCTCCCCCTGTGTGGGTCTCCCCCTGTGTGGGTCTCCCCCTGTGTGGATCTCCCCCTGTGTGGATCTCCCCCTCTGTGGGTCTCCCCCTGTGTGGATCTCCCCCTGTGTGGATCTTCCCCTGTGTGGATCTCCCCCTGTGTGGATCTTCCCCTGTGTGGATCTCCCCCTGTGTGGATCTCCCCCTCTGTGGGTCTCCCCCTGTGTGGATCTTCCCCTGTGTGGATCTTCCCCTGTGTGGATCCCCCCCTGTGTGGATCTCCCCCTGTGTGGATCTTCCCCTGTGTGGATCTCCCCCTGTGTGGATCTCCCCCTGTGTGGATCCCCCCTGTGTGGATCTCCCCCTGTGTGGATCTCCCCCTGTGTGGATCTCCCCCTGTGTGGATCCCCCCCTGTGTGGATCTCCCCCTGTGTGGGTCTCCCCCTGTGTGGATCTCCCCCTGTGTGGATCTCCCCCTGTGTGGATCTCCCCCTGTGTGGGTCTCCCCCTGTGTGGATCTCCCCCTGTGTGGGTCTCCCCCTGTGTGGATCCCCCCCTGTGTGGATCTCCCCCTGTGTGGATCTCCCCCTGTGTGGATCTCCCCCTGTGTGGATCCCCCCCTGTGTGGATCTCCCCCTGTGTGGGTCTCCCCCTGTGTGGATCCCCCCCTGTGTGGATCTCCCCCTGTGTGGATCTCCCCCTGTGTGGATCTTCCCCTGTGTGGATCTCCCCCTGTGTGGATCTCCCCCTGTGTGGATCCCCCCCTGTGTGGATCTCCCCCTGTGTGGATCTCCCCCTGTGTGGATCTCCCCCTGTGTGGATCTCCCCCTGTGTGGATCTCCCCCTGTGTGGATCCCCCCCTGTGTGGATCTCCCCCTGTGTGGATCTTCCCCTGTGTGGGTCTCCCCCTGTGTGGGTCTCCCCCTGTGTGGGTCTCCCCCTGTGTGGGTCTCCCCCTGTGTGGGTCTCCCCCTGTGTGGATCCCCCCCTGTGTGGATCTCCCCCTGTGTGGATCTTCCCCTGTGTGGGTCTCCCCCTGTGTGGGTCTCCCCCTGTGTGGGTCTCCCCCTGTGTGGGTCTCCCCCTGTGTGGATCTCCCCCTGTGTGGCACACAATAGCTGCTGTTTTATAGTTAGAGAGTACAGTACCCTACGAATGTGCAGTTTGGTTACTGGGCTCCCATAAATTGCCCAGAAATCAGCTGACATTCTTCTTCTCAATACTGATATTTCTAATATCCAAAAGGAACGTTTAAACAAAAAAAAAGATATTCCAGAATAACATGATTGAATTAATCCATCAAATTGACTTTTGTGTCTTTCAAGGCCTTCGTTAAAGATTTTACTTAAAGGCCTCATCCATGGCCAAAAGCCTGGGCTTGGACTTGATATCATTGCCTGTGACTCTGAGCTGAATTTGGATTGCGCAGCCTGAGCATGTGCACTGTTCCCACTCTCCCAGGAAGCGCCAGCATTGTCCGCCAGCTATGCTGCGATATCTTTCTTCACCTCTCGGCACTTTTGGCTCAGTAGCTTTTCTTCCAACAATTTTGAAAAACAAGCGGATGAATTGTAATATTTTATTTGTTTTAAATAGAGATGTGTGTGTGTGAGACAGAAAAACGAGAAATGACAGTGTTCTAATTATACACGTAGCTTTTTTAAATGTTCTAAACACTTTCAAAATTACATTAAACTTGGGAAAAGGGAGGGAGGGAGAGAGAGAATGTGCTTTCTTCATTTAATGTTACTTTAATTTCTCCCCCCAAAAATGACACCAATTAGATTTTTGAAGGAAACTGATTAACCGCACCTAATAGTTAGAAAAGGTTAATACTAACAGGGGGAGGGAGAGACACACACACAAGCAGATGGCAGACAAGGAGACACAGACAGACAGCATGGCAGACAGAGAGACACAGAGAGCACCACAGGCAGGGAGACACAGACAGATAGCATGGCAGACAAGGAGACACAGACAGACAGCATGGCAGACAAGGAGACACAGACAGACAGCATGGCAGACAGAGAGACACAGACAGCACCACAGGCAGGGAGACACAGACAGACAGCATGGCAGACAAGGAGACACAGACAGACAGCATGGCAGGCAGAGAGACACAGACAGCACCACAGGCAAGGAGACACAGACAGACAGCATGGCAGACAGAGAGACACAGACAGCACCACAGACAGGGAGACACAGACAGATAGCATGGCAGACAGGGAGACACAGACAGCACCACAGGCAGGGAGACACAGACAGACAGCATGGCAGACAGAGAGACACAGACAGCACCACAGACAGGGAGACACAGACAGATAGCATGGCAGACAGGGAGACACAGACAGCACCACAGGCAGGGAGACACAGACAGATAGCATGGCAGACAGGGAGACACAGACAGCACCACAGACAGGGAGACACAGACAGACAGCACGGCAGGCAGGGAGACACAGACAGCACCATAGGCAGGGAGACACAGACAGACAGCACGGCAGGCAGGGAGACACAGACAGATAGCATGGCAGACAGAGAGACACAGAGAGCACCACAGACAAGGAGACACAGACAGACAGCACGGCAGGCAGGGAGACACAGATAGCACCACAGACAGGGAGACACAGACAGATAGCATGGCAGACAGGGAGACACAGATAGCACGGCAGACAGGGAGACACAGACAGACAGCACAGCAGAGAGGGAGACACAGACAGACAGCACGGCAGACAGGGTGACACAGACAGACAGCACAGCAGACAGAGAGACACAGACAGACAGCACGGCAGACAGAGAGACACAGACAGCATGGCAGACAGAGACACACAGAGAGATAGCACCACAGACAGGGAGACACAGACAGACAGCACGGCAGACAGAGAGACACAGAGAGATAGTACCACAGACAGAGAGACACAGACAGACAGCACGGCAGGCAGAGAGACACAGACAGACAGCACGGCAGACAAAGAGACACAGACAGACAGCACCATAGACAGAGAGACACAGACAGACAGCACGGCAGACAGAGAGACACAGACAGCACCACAGACAGGGAGATAAGGCAGACAGCATGGCAAACAGAGAGACACAGACAGACAGCACAGACAGGGAGACACAGACAGACAGTACGGCAGACAGGGTGACACAGACAGACAGACAGCACGGCAGATAGAGAGACACAGACAGCACGGCAGACAGAGACACACAACAGCTAGCACCGCAGACAGAGAGACACACAGACAGCACAACAGACAGAGAGACACAGACAGCACGGCAGACAGAGAGACACAGACAGACAGCACGGCAGACGGAGACACAGACAGACAGCATGGCAGACAGAGAGACACAGACAGGCAGCATGGCAGACAGAGAGACACAGACAGCACTGCAGACAGGGAGACACAGACAGACAGTATGGCAGACAGAGCGACACAGACAGCACGGCAGACAGAGAGACGCAGACAGACAGCATGGCAGACAGAGAGACACAGGCAGCACTACAGACGGAGACAAGACAAACAGCATGGCAAACAGAGAGACACATACAGACAGCACGGCAGACAGGGGGACACAGACAGACAGCACGGCAGACAGAGAGACACAGACAGCATGGCAGACAGAGACACACAGACAGATAGCACCACAGACAGGGAGACACAGACAGACAGCACGGCAGACAGAGAGACACAGACAGCACGGCAGACAGGGGGACACAGACAGACAGCACGGCAGACAGAGAGACACAGACAGACAGCACCGCAGACAGAGAGACACAGACAGTACCACAGACAGGGAGAGAAGACAGACAGCATGACAGACAGGGACACACAGACAGACAGCACAGACAGGGAGACACAGACGGACAGTACGGCAGCCAGAGACACTGACAGACAGCACAGACAGGGAGACACAGACAGCATCGCAGACAGGGAGACAAGACAGACAGCACGGCAGACAGGCAGGTTTTGTCTTGTCATTCTAACTTCATTTTTTTTTTAAGTTGAATTTTGAAAGCAAAGAATCTTTGACAGAAACGGATAGGAAAGAAAGGTTTGAGAGGAGTGTAGGAGGGAAATCGATTGTGCTTCAGGGAGCCTCTGGCCTCTTGTAAGGGGTTTTAGATCGCAGAGGTTTCTCTCTCTAGAGGCCTCTCTCTCTTGCACAGTAAAACCGTGAGTGGTTCGACCCACTCGCCCCTTAGATTCTGTACTCTGGACATTGGGGCAGGAACTACAATGTAGAGAAAACTCTTGTAGACCAAATTTGATGAAACTAAATGAAATTTTATTGCATAAGGAAAAATATCAAATCAAATGCAAGCAGATAAGAGAGTACATGGGAGGGAAAAACACAAACAAATCATAACGACACAATACTAACTAAGGCAAATACGGGCATATTATACTCTACAAAGATCATCATGAAATGGGGAAACACACGGAACATCGAGGGACAACAACTCATGTTAATTATACCCTTAAATGACCACCCCCTTAAACCTATCTAGATCTGATTATGAAGGGCCAGAAACATGCTCACCAATCCAACTAGGAAGCGTAAGGTTTTGAAACAGGTCTGCGTTTGATCCTTTCAGGCGTCCTGTCTCCACGTGGTTAGTGGAGCCCCAGCGAGCTGCTCCACACCTCTCTCCTGAGGTGGGGGTTGGGGACGGCTGGACACCGGCTGGCCTGGATGTCGGAGGGGTCGGGGAGCATCTGCTCGACCCCGGTCAGAGGAGCCTCGGGCTGGCCCCCATAGTTTCTTCAGTTTTCGTTGTCTCTTCTCCCGAGCCGGGGTGGGTCGATGGCCTCCCGTTTCGTCAACGGCCCGGAGTTGGTCGATGATCTCCCGATGTTTAACCCCGGGGCGGGACGCCGGCTCGAACCATCTTCTTCTCCTTCTTCTAGCGATGACGCCACCGATACGATGGTAGCACCACGATGACTGCTTTTCTTTCTACCCCTGGGTTCCCAGATATACTCATCAGAAGCCCTTATCTCGCGCCAAATCAGGTTAGTCTTTTGTTTTAATTTTGGCGGGCTGGGAGCACAACGGGATAGTTATTATATTTTAAACTGTTCTTGGATGGCCGGTAACGGGTCATCTCTGGTCTGGAATGACCTTCATTGTTTTTAATGTCCTGGTGATGTCCTTAACGGGTCCTTGATGCTCTTCTCATGAATATGAAACTGTTCCCTTTTGTCTGGGTAAACATTTAGATGGCCTTTATCTACATGCCGATCTTGACTGGATCTGCATCCAATCTATATGTATATGTGGGTGTCTGGTTTCGTTCTCTCAGAAACGGCTTCCAGAACTTACTGTGGGCTGAATCCACAAAGCTGTCTGAGGACTGCAGGAACCATTTTAAAGTGTCCCAATAAGTTGGTCACGGGGTCTGGTGGCCATTTTGAATGCCCCTTTTTCCTAGGCTTCTTTTAAAACAGTCTTTAAAATCATGGCCTCTTCTGTCATTCGACCCTTTATAATATAAAGTTCAATTTTGCAAATCCTACACTCTCAGCACCCAGCCTTGGGGGAGGAAAGTGGGAGTGGATGGAGTGTTAAAGGCGAGGTGAATGACAGCAGAGCGATGGGGGGAGGAGGATACAGGTGTCGAGCAGGTAGGCCTAAGAGGAAGAGGTTGGGGTACTGATGAGGGTAAATGGGCAGTAGGAAAGGCAGGAGGCAGTGGGAAGATGACGGATTGGGAGAGGGAGGGTGGGGAAGCATGTGATTGGGGGAAGGGATGGGAAAGGAGTTGCTGAGGGACGCATTGTTCCCACAACCCCCCAGCCCAAAACAGCCTGCGTCCATTTGTTGCTCCATTCCCAACCATGCTACACTGAACCACCCATCACCTCCCACCCAAAAGGAAGGAAAAAGACGGCTGGAATGAAAAAGAAGAGTTAAGGAGAGAGAAGCAGCAGAGAAGAGAAAACAAGAGACAGAAGCGGAAGAGGAGAAATGGAAGAAAGATTTTTGCAGTTGAAAGGCTTGAACTCTTCTTCATTAACCCGTTATCTGATTTATAGTACGGAATACCTCATGCAGATTCTGTATTTAATCTGTCAAGAGCTCACAGATAACAATTTATTCTGGTATTTCATTATTGACTAGTTCCATCCAAATTTCCATTTTTCTCTCTGTAAAAATCTTAGCAAAAGTCAAGCAAGAGTCCAGTGACTGTTACAATACTGCCATCATGTGTGTGCATGTGACTAATTCATCCTAAACGTCTTGCTGAGGGAAAAAGGCTCTTCAGTCAGGGCTCTGTTGGCATAGTTTTGACAAGTTTGGGCAAAGCTCAAGTCCATGGGGATAATCAGCCAGAACCCAGCATCTTAAATTACAACAGTGAACGGCTGCGCATCAAAATAGTCGCCAGCATATGGTGCCCGCTGGCTATAGAAAACTTCTAAAGAACCTGCAAACACCATAAGGCAGAACTCAAGTGCATGCCGAAGATCGAAACATATACAAACCTGTCCGGCAGTTGGTTCTGCTTGAAGTCGTTTAGATGTTTAATTTCCTCCCTGCATGTATATTAAACGGTTCATGACTGCATTAAAATTGTGCAGACAGGAATTTATTGCAAACACGTTAACCGCTAGATCCCTCGGGCTAGAAATTCCACAATCCTTTTGGGGTAAAAGTGGGGTGTGTGTGTTGTGGGAGTTTGGAATTTGGGGCGTAAGATTTATGCCCCGTGTAAAACACACACTAAATTCTGCTGGGGGTGGGGGGATGATGGGCTCGCCAACCACACAAAGTGTATATGTACGCAAATGAAACAATAATGAGGGCATGGTCTTGTCATTTAAGCCAGAATTGCACCTGACTTAAGTTAAACCTGTAGAAATGAGGAGAGGTTACCCGTCAAACGAGGAAGCGGTTGAGTTGGCAGGTTTTGACTGGGCACAAACATGGTCTGAAACATTAGCTTTGACTGATGTGATTAGAAAATGCTGTCCTCAGCTATGTTGCTAAGAAATTATTCTGCAAGCTGCCTTTCAGCAGTGCCAGGCAACAAAATATAATCTCCCCCCCACCCCCCACCCCTTCTGTCCAGAGGCTCCCAGTAGGATCGGCATAAATGTGGCCATGGAAGTTGATACTCTCTCTCAGGGTAGCAGTATTTCCACATTACCCGCTCCCGCACTGTTACCTCTGGTGTCCCCCAAGGATCTATTCTCAGCCCCCTCCTATTTCTCATCTACATGCTGCCCCTCGGTGACATCATCCGAAAACACAGCGTCAGGTTCCACATGTACACCGACGACACCCAGCGCTACCTCACCACCACCTCTCTCGACTCCTCCATGGTCTCGGAATTGTCAAACTGCATCCAGTTCTGATGAGCAGAAATTTCCTCCAACTAATTATTGGGAAGATTGAAGCCATTTTCTTCAGTCCCCGCCACAAACTCCATTCCCTAACCATTGAATCCATCCCTCTCGCTGACAACTGTCTGAGGCTGAACCAGACTGTTCACAATCTTGGTGTTGTATTTGACCCCAAGGTTAGCTTCTGACCACATATCTGCGCCATCACCAAGACCGTCTATTTCCACCTCTGTAACATCACCTGACTCCGCCCCGCCTCAGCTCATCTGCTGCTGAAACCCTCGTCCATGCCTTTGTTACCTCTAGACTGGACTATTCCAATACTTTCCTGGCCGGCCTCCCATCTTCCACCCTACATAAACGTGAGCTCATCCAGAACTCTGCTGCCTGTATCCTAACTCGCACCAAGTCCCATTCCCCCATCACCCCTGTGCTCGCTGGCCTAAATTGGCTCCTGGTCTGGCAACGTCTTGATTTTAAAATTCTCATACTTGTTTTCAAATAGCTCCATGGCCTCGCCCCTCCCTGTCTATGTAACCTCTACCTCTACCTCTCGTTCCTCCTTTGAGGCACTCCTTAAAAACCTACCTCTTTGACCAAGCTTTTGGTCATCTGTCCTAATATCTCATTATGTGGCTCAGTGTCAAATTTAGTTTGGTAACGCTCCTGTGAAGCACCTTGGGATGTTTTACTACGTTAAAGGCGGTATATGAATACAAGTTGTTGGTGTTGTTGTTACTCCTCGCCCACCAACCATGACCGGCCAAGAACTAGAAGGCAGGCTAGACCAGGCTGTCCCACATCTGCAGAGATTTCACAGCTTGCAGTGGGACCATCGGGGTCCAGGCTCAAGGACATCAATGGCTATCTTCTACCCTGCGCCATATACTAGAGACCTCTCCTTGTCTCCTGTTAGTGGGAGAAAGAGCATTGGGATAGGTAGTTGGGCATCTACAATACCACCATGGAATAAGTGGGTAAGAGGGAAGCACTGTGGTGATAACAAGTGGACAGTCACTTAAACACCATTTATTATAAATCAATCTTGAAACTCGATCACTGTTCTTTTCGTGCCTTTTTACTATCGATGAAGGAAAATAAGTGTGGATGTGTACATTGAAGATTCGGGAATTGGAGGAGAGTGCAGGTTTGACTGGGAGGATTCTCTTTGCGATGGAGCAATTGTGTGGAAAAGTGGAAGGAGGATGCCGGTCCTTTGTTGATGGCGAGGACCAAACCAGTATCTTCAGTAGCTGTCCATGGGTTTGCAGTTGTTGCTCCTCTTCTGCCTCCAAATACACCACCTTGCTAAAGGAAGGAACCACTGCACCACAAACGCCATCCATCAGTGAGCGAAAAAGAGCTAGAACATTTGGCAACAATTTCCGCAGCTGAAAATCCATTTATTATCCAAAAAGCCAAAAATAAAGGGCTAGAAATTAGGTATAGCCCCGCCAGCTCGCTTGCGCCCAGAATTTACCGCTGGGCGCGGAGCCACTCGCGCCCATCGGATATTCAGTTTCAGCGCTCCAAGTCGAGGACGGCCGCTGTTCAAGGGTGTGGCCGCCCCCGCTTGGGGCGCTGAAACTGAATATCGGCGCGCTAGTTGCCGCAGCGCCACCTGCAGTGGAGCGGCAGGCTGCGGTACTGCAGGCCTTCCTCCCTCTCTTAAGGGGGAGGTGCCTGCAACAGCCGGAGCCCCGATCGCGAGTGCCGGCAAAAGAGCCCGGCACAACGGAGAAGTGCCGGGCTCCCGGAAACCAGCCGGCAATGCTGCGGGGGGGGGGGGGGGGTGGGGTGGAGGAGGCCGGGGAAGGAGGTGGCGGCCGCCGAAAAAGCGGCCGGCCGCACCTCCACCTTAAAGCGCCCCACTAAGGCTGCAGTTCGGACCCGGTCTCTGAATGTTATTAGCAGCCGCCACAGAAGAGGCGGCCGCTACTGAAGATGGGGGTCGGGCCGGTGTCGGGGCGTAACCGGGGCACTGCGCACACCGATGATGTCATCGGTGGCGGCGCAGCGCTACCGGCTACCGCCGCAATTAGCGCGTCACTGAATTTAGCCCGAAGTTTCCAGACTGGCGCAGAAGCCCTCTTTGGGCGGTAACTGGGCGCAAAGCCCACTGAATTTCTAGGCCAAAGACTTTTCTTGTAAAGGAAGCCGTCTGTCCCTTTAAAACTGGTAGCACAGCTATGAAACCTGTAGAGCAAGGATTTTTATTTAGGAACAATTTGCTCCTGAATTGCCCCTGGTGCGAGAGCAGGAAATGTGAGTGCACAGGTATATTTTTACACTGGAGCGCCTGTAAAGTCTGTGAGTTGTTTAGTTAATTAATACACAGACTACCAGAGTAACTTAAATCAGGACTTTACTATTCGGAGGTCACGGCGAATCTGCCAAATAAATCCTGACACAGCACTTATATACCGGTGTGGTCACCGTCGGTATTACAGTATACAGAAGCCAACAAAGTAGTGCCACACCTAAAATAGTTCTCTTAAAGGTGAACGGTTACATACAATGGTTTTCTTAAAGGTAGACGGATACATACACTACAGCGCCCACTTCAGGCAGTCAGATACAACATCCGGAAAAGCCATACAGGAAATTCAGCTCCAATACTATTCAGGCATAAAGCAGGGGCAAAGCATTGGTGTATAGTGCCTTTTCTTCAGGTAATATTTGGGCACTAAACCCATAAAAATGCCCCTTATCATCTTTTATTTAGAGGTTGTTATTAAGAGTCTGTCTATAATTAAGTTAAAAAAGGCTTGCATTTATATAGCGCCTTTCACAACCACCGGACGTCTCAAAGCACTTTACAGCCAATGAAGTACTTTTTGAAGTGGAGTCACTGTTGTAATGTGGGAAACGCGGCAGCTAATTTGCACACAGCAAGCCCCCTCAAACAGCAATGTGATAATGACAAGATAATCTGTTTTTGTTATGTTGGTTGAGGGATAAATATTGGCCAGGACACTGGGGATAATTCCCCTGCTCTTCTTCAAAATAGTGCCACAGGATCTTTTACGTCCACCTGAGAGAGCAGACAGGGCCTTGGTTTAACATCTCATCCGAAAGGCGGCACCTCCAACAGTGCGGCACTCCCTCAGCGCTGTACTGGGGTGTCAGCCTAGCTTTATGTGCTCAAGTCCCTGGAGTGGGATGTGAACCCACAACCTTCTGACTCAGAGGCGAGTGTGACTGAGTCACGGCTGACACCTAATAAGTAGCTCATAATGGTTATTTCACAAGCTTGGATGGAAAATTCTGCAGAATGCATACTGGAATTCCCCAAATTAGACAAGATTTAAATAGCAGCCATGAAAAAAAAGATTGCAAGCGTCTATTTTCCTACATGTCATTGGGTAACAATCTCCTGCCTCTCTCTCTCTCTCTGGCTTCAGAAAGTTTCTCATGATTTTAACTTTGATTAATGAGAGAATCTGATGCTGGAGTTTGAGAGATACTTGCAACTGGACACACAACTTGTGAGAGGTAAAGATATTTTACACGTGTGGAAAATGGGAGAAATCAATTATCAGTATGTAACTGAATTAAGGAGTCACAGTATTATACTTGAAGGTGAACTGACAAAAAACATTAATAAAGGGGCAGGATAATTTTTGGAAAATAAGAATTTTCTGAGAGAAAGGCTGACCCTAATCTACTAATAATATGAAAATGACTGTATATTATGCTAATTATACAATTAACAGGAAATTAATTGTGGCACCAGAATTGACAGCAGCCCCGGTAAACCACAGTGCAATTATTGTCTCGTCATGATATTTATTAAAGAGCTTTTAACTGAGGCCGCAAACCGAAAGATCACATTAGTGTTCAAAGCAAGTCAGCCACTGAAGTCAGACATTAGAGCAATATTTGAAATTACATTCTACATCTACCACACAAGCCAACAAGGGCCCCAGAGATTAATCAGGTTGAAATATGGCATCCTCAAGAGAACATAAACACATAAACCAGACCTGACTGACAAAAGGTGGTTATGTTACTGCATGTGAATTATTTCCAGTTGGTTTAATAATGCCACATGCCATTAACTCTTCCAATGCCAATCAGGCCACAAGCAGAAAGTTAACAGTAATTTATTTGTACTTCTTACAATTTAGTATACTGTATTCACTGCTCACGATGCGGTCTCCTCTACATTGGGGAGACCAAACGCAGATTGGGTGACCGCTTTGTGGAACACTTCCGTTCAGTCCGCGATCGTGACCCCGAGCTTCCGGTTGCCTGTCAATTTAATTCTCTCCTCCACTCCCACTCTGATCTCTCTGTCCTCGGCCTCTTACATTGTTCCAACGAAGCTCAACGTAAGCTTGAGGAACAGCACCTCATCTTTCTATTAGGCACTTTAGAGCCTTCTGGGCTTAACATCGGGTTCAACAATTTCAGACTATAAATTGGTCCCTGTATTTCTTTCTTTTTTTTCTCTTGTTTCCTCACATGGTAGCTGTTAATGTTGCTGCCATCATCATTCACACATCATCTAGAGCCATCATTTGTTTCTTAACTTGTCCCATTACCTCTCCTTTTGCCTTGCACTATCATCCCTTTTTTGTCAGTCAATCTCTCCTGCCTTCCATCCTATCATAGACCTTCCCTTTGTCTTTTCCTTCCTATTTCCCTGCCCCTGCTTAAAAATCTCTCTTCCTTAGCCTTTTCCAGTGCTAACGAAGAGTTCGACCTGAAATGCTGACTCTGTTTCTCTCTCCTCGATGCTGCCTGACCTGCTCAGTGTTTCCAGCACTTTCTGTTGTTATTATAGCAGAAAGTTAATGCAATATTTTATTCGTTTATGGGATCGGGGCATCGCTGGCAATGCCAGCATTTATTGCGCATCCCTAGTTGCCCTTGAGAAGGTGGTGGTGAGCCACTTTCTTGAACCGCTGCAGTCCGTGTGGTGATGGTACTCCCACAGTGCTGTTAGGTAGGGAGTTGCAGGATTCTGACCCAGCGACGATGAAGGATCGGCGATATACTTCTAAGTCAGGATGGTGTGTGACTTGGAGGGGAGCTTGGAGGTGGTGGTGTTCCCATGTGCCTGCTGCCCTTGTCCTTCTAGGTGGAAGAGGTCGCGGGTTTGGGAGGTGCTGCTGAAGAACCCTTGCCGAGTTGCTGCAGTGCATCTTGTAGATAATACACACTGCAGCCACAGTACGCCGGTGATGGAGGGAGTGAGTGTTTAAGGTGGTGGATGGGGTGCCAATCAAGCGGGCTGCTTTGTCCGGGATGGTGTTGAGCTTCTTGAGTGTTGTTGGAGCTGCGCTCATCCAGGCAAGTGGAGAGTATTCCATCACACTCCTTACTTGTGCCTTGTAGATGGTGGAAAGGCTTTGGGGAGTCAGGAGCTGAGACACTCGCCGCAGAATACCTAGCCTCTGACCTGCTCTTGTTGCCACAGTATTTATGTGGCTGGTCTAGTTAAGTTTCTGGTTAATGGTGACCTCCAGGATGTTGATAGTGGGGTATTCGGCGATGGTAATGCCATTGAATGTCATGGGGAGGTGTTAGACTCTCGCTTGTTGGAGATAGTCATTGCCTGGCACTTCTGTGGTGCGAATGTTACCTGCCACTTATCAGCCCAAGCCTGAACGTTGTCCAGATCTTGTTGCATGCGGGCATGGACTGCTTCATTATCTGAAGAGTTGTGAATTGGCGCTGAACACTGTGCAGTCATCAGCGAACATCCCCATTTCTGACCTTATGTTGGTGGGAATGGCATTGATGAAGCAACTGAAGATGTTTGGGCCTAGGACACTGCCCTAGGTTAGCTCGGTGTGATTCTTCTACTAGCCATTGGGTGCTCTGAGAACGCATTCAGTTGGGCCTAGGACACTGCCCTGAGGAACTCCAGCAGCGATGTCCTGGGGCTGTGATGATTGACCTTCAACTACCACAACCATCTTCCTTTGCGCTAGATATGACTCCAGCCAGTGGAGCATTTTCCCCCTGATTCCCATTGACTTCAGTTTTACTAGGGCTCCTTGATGCCAGACTCGGTTAAATGCTGCCTTGATGTCAAGGGCAGTCACTCTCACCTCACCTCTGGAATTCAGCTCCTTTGTCCATGTTTGGACCAAGGCTGTAATGAGGTCAGGAGCCGAGTGGTCTTGGCGGAACCCAAACTGGGCATCAGTGAGCAGGTTACTGTCGATGACACCTTCCATCACTTTGCTGATGATTGAGAGTAGACTGATGGGGCGGTAATTGGCCGAGTTGGATTTGTCCTGCTTTTTGTGGACAGGACATACCTGGGCAGTTTTCCACATTGTCGGATAGATGCCAGTGTTGTAGTTGTACTGGAACAGCTTGGCTAGAGGCGTGGCTAGTTCTGGAGTACAAGTCTTCAGCACGATAGCCGGGATGTTGTCGGGGCCCATAGCCTTTGCTATATCCAGTGTGCTGAGACATTTCTTGATATCATGTGGAGTGAATCGAATTGGCTGAAGACTGGCTTCAGTGATGGTGGGGACCTCGGGAGTAGGCCAATATGGATCATCCACCCGGCACGTCTGGCTGAAGTTGGTTGCAAACGCTTCAGCCTTGTCTTTTGCACTCACGTGCTGGGCTCCACCATCATTGAGGATGGGGATATTCTTGGAGCCTCCTCCTCCCGTTAGTTGTTTAATGGTCCACCACCATTTACGACTGGATGTGGCAGGACTGCAGAGCTTTGATCTGATCCGTTGATTGTGGGATCGCTTAGCCCTGTCTATAGCATGCTGCTTCCGCTTTTTAGCATGCATGTATAGGGTTGCAAAGGGGTGGAAAGTTTCCGGTAAATTTCCGGAAATTTTCCACGGGAAGTTTAGCTTGGGAATTTTGGGAATTTTGCCCAAAAAAGCACATGCTAGCATAATATTGTTTTTTTTGTATTTCTTTCTTTTTTTTCCACAGGTCCTCTCTTAAAATTACTAACAGAGTTGGAATCTTAATTATTAAGGAATTTCTTAATCAATATATGTTTATCTTCTTACTTGGCTTGTTTTAATAATTACAAGTTTTGTGTGTGACTGTGAACAAATGTGTCCTGATTGGTTGGATGAGTGGATGAGCGATTAGCTCCCGCTATTTGTAATATTTGCATATCGAATTGTGATTGGCCTGCAGGCATCTGTAAGACTGCTATAATTTTTTTAAGATCCAGGTTAGGGGTCCTGAGGGAAGTCATTTTGTTTTCTGCTGATGTTGTGATGATGCAGTAGGTAAATCAGACTTTATACCAAATAAACCAGTTACTTGTTGAACTCTGTTGTCCTTCAATTTAAAATATACAAAATAATACACTATTGGTGATGTAGCGTCATGTGTGTACAGGTCATGCTTCCATCACATGGAGCATCAGCAAAAATGTACTCACCCTGTTGCAATCGTGCTGATCGACCGCAGTTCGACACAGAGATGAATGCCCTTTATTTCTCTGCATAGAACAATGCCACGTTTACCGTCGGATGTGTGGAAGCATTTTACCCCAGGCATTAAAGATGGAAAGACTGTGTACATGTGCAAACACTGTAGAAAGCCATATGTAAAGAATGCCACAAAGATGCAGCAGCATTTATCCAAATGCAACAACTTCACTCAAAGCTCACAGCAGTCAGCCCAGAGTTCCTCTGCTTCCATTCAAGAAGATGATGGTTCTCATTCAGCATCAGGCTCCTTATCATCAGCAACTCCTGGCTCACTTGGAAGGTTCTTTGATACAATGGATAACCATAGCCAGAAGAATGCAGATGAGTGCCTTGCTCGAGCTGTATATGCAGCAGGCTCACCCCTCATGCTCACAGCCAATGTGTACTGGAAGAGATTTTTCAATGTTATTCGCCCTGCATACTGTCCTCCCACCAGACATGCTTTGTCTACTTATTTGCTGGAGGCTGAGTATAACAGAGTCCAAGGAAAGCTCAAAGAAACGATAGCGATAACGATAACGAAGAGCACAGACACGAAGGACAACAGACACACAGGCACATACATTGCTGATGAGCTGAAAGCGGTCATCAACGATCTTGGATCACAAAAGGTCTTTGCAGTAGTTACTGACAATGCTGCGAATATGAAGGCTGCTTGGGCTCAAGTGGAGGAGGCCTACCCTCATATTACGTCTATTGGGTGCGCAGCTCATGGGCTTAACCTGCTCCTCAAGGACATCATGGGTTTGAGAACCATGGAAGCACTGTACAAGAGAGCCAAGCAAGTTGTTAAGTATGTCAGGGGAAAACAGGTAGTTGCAGCAACCTACAACTCCAAGCAAATGACAAAGAACAAGAACACCACACTGAAGCTGCCCAACAACACTAGATGGGGTGGTGTTGTCATAATGTACAACAGCCTTCTGGAGGGTAAGGAGTCGGTGCAAGAAATGGCAATATCCCAGTCTGGGGATATGGAAACCACCATCAAGAAAATACTGCTGGATGATGTGTTTTGGGAGAGAGTGGTTAGCAGCCTTAAACTACTCTCACCAGTAGCATCTGCAATTGTTCAGATTGAAGGAGATGACGCTGTCTTGTCAGATGTTCTCAGGCTTTTTACTGATTTAAAAGAACAAATCAGCATTGCCCTACCCACATCCCTGCTGCTCAAAGCAGAGGAGAAGGCAATTGTTCAATTCATACAGACGCGTCAAGAATTTTGTGTCAAGCCGATTCATGCTGCAGCATACATGCTGGACCCAAAGCATGTTGGGAGACCAATACTTTCTGGAGAACAGATCAACAGCGCTTACAGTGTGATTTCTACCCTCTCACACCATCTCAATCTGGATGTGGGCAAAGTTCTGGGAAGTCTGGCAAAGTTCTCTACCAAGCAAGGTCTTTGGAATGGGGATGGGATATGGGAATCATGCAAGCATATCAGTGCACATACCTGGTGGAAGGGACTTTGTGCATCTGAGGCCCTGTCACCTATTGCATCGGTGATACTCCAAATCCCACCTTCATCAGCGGCCTCTGAACGAAACTGGTCACTTTTTGGGAATACGCATACAAAGGTGCGCAACAGGCTGACTAACAAGAGAGTGGAGAAACTGGTGGCTATCCGGGCAAACCTACAACTTATTGAGCCAGATACAGAAGTGTCCACCACACAGCTAGACACTGACACAGAGGAGGAAATGGACACGTCAGAGCCAGAGTCAGAGAATCAGGAGGAGCAATGAGGAGTAGAAGACTCAGAAGACTCATGAGTAGAAGACTCAAAGGGACAAAATAAGGACAAATTACAGGCTAAATAAGCTGACGCTCTTTTTATTTTATTTTAGATGGGTCTCTTTTGTGGGGGTTCAATAAAGTTCAAAATTATAACCTAAATAAAGTTTTGAAAGCCTGTTTTTATTTGTATGGAACAGTATGTTTATTTTGACGACAAAGATAATATAAGGGTCAGAGACAAAAACCATCAGTGTGCAAAAAAACTCAAAATTCCCATAAATTCCCAAAAATTCCCATGGAAAGTTTCCTCTTTTGAAAATTCCCAGAATTTTGCAACCCTAGTTACTACTCACGGTTGCAGGCCCGCAGGCGATAGAGGTATTTAATACGTTTGTATTTGATCAAGAGGAGGACAGAGAAAAAATGGACGATGTGTTAAAGCAGCTTGATACACATTGTTCTCCCAAAAAGAACGAGACCTATGAGAGGTCCATGTTCCGTTCACGGACACAGCAGCAAAATGAAACTTTTGATAGCTTTGTGAGCGATCTGAAACTGAAAGCACAGACATGTAATTTCTCTGGACTGAAATCATCCATGATTCGTGACCAGATTGTGTTTGGTATTCATGATAAAAAAGTCGGGGAACGTTTGTTGAGAGAAACTGAACTAACATTGGAGGATGCTGTGAAAATATGCCATGCCAGTGAGCTAGCTCAACAGCATGCAAAGACTTTCAGTGAAATTAATAATAATGCGACTGTAGTGAATGACTGTGCTGCTGTTGGTGCTGTGTCCTCCAAGGGGAAGAAACGTGGGCAGAACAGAAATGCAAAGCAAGCGGAGGATGGAACTTTTAATTGTAAACACTGTGGTTACCAGCACCAGTCAAGACAATGCCCTGCGTTTGGAAACATGTGCAAAAATGTAATGGAAAGAATCACTTTGCCAAACAATGCTTTTCAAAAGTAAAAACAAAGAAAGGGCAACAAGTCAAGGTGATTGAGGACACTGATTTAAGTGAGACATTTTTTGTAGGTGTCATGTGACAATATCGAAACGGATACAGAAAATGTGCAGCCCTCAGGAATGGACAACGCTGAACATAAAGTTAATGCAGTAAAAGAGGACAAATGGATAATGCCACTGTAGGTAAATGGAACATTTGTTACATTGAAACTAGACACTGGGGCAAAAGCAAACTTAATCAGTATGAGTGACATTAAAAATATGAAAGAAAAGCCCAAAATACAGAAAAAGTCAGTACTACTGAAGAACTATAATGGACAGAAAATAGATAGCTTAGGTGTATGCAGACTTAAAGTGACAGTCAAAGACAAAGTGCATCATCTCATGTTTTCTGCTGTGGCTGAAGGACTTGATTCACTACTAGGTGACAAAGCTTGTGAGGACTTAGAACTGGTCAAGAGAGTCTACCGTATAAACTGTGCCATAAGCAGACCAGATGACTCGGTGGATTCTGTAGTGAGTAATTTCCAGGATGTGTTCAATGGATTTGGAGTTTTACCATTCACTTACAAGATCCAGCTAAAGGAGGATGCTCAGCCAGTGGTACATGCTCCATGGAAAGTTCCAACACCCCTGCGTGACCGGCTCAAGAAAGAACTGGACAGAATGACCACACTAGGAGTCATCAGGAAAGTCGGAGAGCCAACAGACTGGGTTAACTCCATGGTATGTGTAAAGAAAAAGAACAATGATCCAAAGGACTTAAATGCAAACATAAAACGTGAACACTACCAGATTCCCAAGCGAGAAGAAATCACCAGTGAAATTTCAGGTGCCAGATACTCCACAAAGCTCAATGCCTCACAAGGATTTTGGCAACTAAAACTGGATGAAGAGGTCACCAAATGCTGTACCTTCAACACACCATTTGGCAGGTATTGTTTCCTCAGAATGCCTTTTGGGATAATATCTGCATCTGAAATCTTTCATAGAGCGATGGAACACATAATTGAAGGTCTGGAAGGAGTTCAGGTCTATGTTGATGACATCATCATCTGTGGCTCCACACTGAAAGAACACAATGAGAGACTGACTAAAGTGCTACAGAGCATACGCCGGAATGGACTGAAGCTCAACAAAGCCAAATGTCAGTTTGGCGTCCAGGAAGTCACTTTCCTAGGAGGTAATCTATCTGGTAAAGGAATAGAGCCAGATATGGAAAAAGTAAACGCCATACTCAAAATGCCCCGACCCACTGACAAAAAAGGAGTGCTACGCATCATGGGGATGATAAACTTCATTGGAATGTTCATTCCTAACTTGTCAGCCAAGACAGCCTGTCTGCGAGACCTGCTACATAAAACAAATGAGTTCGCATGGACAGAAAGACATGAATAAGAGTGGATGAACCTCAAAACAGTGCTGACAACCACACCTGTACTCACCTTCTTTGACCCAACAAAGAGAATCAAAGTGTCAACGGGTGCATCAAAAGATGGCCTAGGCGCGGTCTTGCTACAAGCAGAGGGTGAAGATTGGAAGCCTGTTGCCTATGCCTCCAGGTCTATGACTGATTCTGAGTGTCGATACGCCCAGATTGAAAAGGAATGTCTAGGCTTGGTAGTTGGACTAGAAAAGTTCCATGGCTACATATATGGACTTCCCACCTTCACAGTTGAGACAGACCACTGCCCACTGGTTGCCATCATAAAAAAAAACCTGAATGAGATGTCTCCAAGGATTCAACGACTCATGATGAAGCTGCAAAGATATGACTTTGAACTGATCTACACACCAGGCAAACACATAGGCCCCGATTTTCGGGCAGCTGTCGGGCGGCTTTTCATGCGGCCGTGATCCGAAAATCACGGAAAAAGTGGGTCGGGACCCCCCCGCCTGATTCCCCGCTCCGTCCAACTTTCGGATCACCGTTTCCACGCACCCCGCTTCAGTCCTGCCCGCCGCTGGCGGAACTGCTCGTCGGAGCACTAATCACCAATGATCACCTTGTTAAGGATGATTTTCCCGCGCCGTTGCGACTTTGGGGCTTTCCCCACCTGAAACCCGCCTGTGGGGAACCCCGCCGATGAGAGCTGGCGTGAAAACAGCTGGCTTGCTTGCTTGCAGCAGCAGGTCGTTGAGGGCTGAAGAGATTTAAAGAGGCAGCATTTGCAGGCTGCAGGACCTTGTTGATCAAGGCTTGGGGGAACTATTTGAAGCCTTAGGAGCAGCTGCAGAAAGTTGGAGCCTCACACACTTCTTCAGTGTGAGCTCCTGGGAAGCTCCTCTCACCACCCTAACTCAGGACCTCCTCAACCGAGGCATCTGCTAGAAGCATGGGAGGCCTTTGGCACCTTCCCTTCCTGGCATTAGAGGATCTCCAACAGCAGAGGTGGCAGCAGCAGAACCAGGAACAGCAGGATGATTACCAGGAGCACCAGGCTGCTGCTCACGCCAGAAGGGGCCAGCGCTTGGAAGTGGCTTGAGAGCACCTTGCTGCACTTTAGGGGGCCAGTGGGACCCGTTTCTGCACTGGCAGTCCTACTCAGAAGGACTTCCATGAAGATCTGGTTTCTCTGTTCAACAGATGGCCAACGCTCCTCAAGAGATGTCATGAGCACTCACCATGTTTTCTGTATGTAACGAGTTATCTCCTCCATGGAGGTTGCCAACCTTTCCATGGTGCTGCGTTCATGCACCAATGACTCCACAAAGGCTCTGCTCATGGTCGCTATGGGCTCCTCCATTCACTCCACACTCGCAGCGACCCTGGAGACAAAACCTGCCAGAGACTCCTGCATCTGTGCATGGAGATCCATCACCTCTTCTCTTGCGGATGGACCCAGAGGCAGAGGGTCGACATGCAGCGCAGCTGAGCTGAGCTGGCAGAGTCCTGTGCCCTCCGACGAGGACTCTCAACTGCTGTCCCTGTCTCCAGAATCTGCTGAGGCTCACTTGTGAGCTGTGAAACACCAGGTGACAACACTACTCTATGTCCCGAAGGTCCCCCCGAGGTGTGAGTGTCTGCGCTGGTGCTGGGTGCGCTTACTTCTGCTGACACTGCGCCCTCAGAGGTTGGAGCTTCCTCTGAGGAGTCTGGCTGCACAGCCTCTTCCTCCTCCACAGTGAGGACGGGGGCTCTGGATGGTACTGTGGGGGAGTAAAGGAAGGAGATAGAGATGTAATGCCAAGGTTCTTCTGGTGATTCCCAGCGAGTTGGCATCTGCTGACACCTGCATCCATGCAGCATTGGTCTCAGTGGGAGGCCTCTTCCTCCCTGACCTAGGGAAGAGGACCTCCCTGTGGGCCCTAACCCCATCCAATAATGCCTGCAGTGAAGCCTCGTCGAATTTGAAGGCAGCTTGGCCTCTGCGGCTGGCAACAGCTGGTGCAGGCTCCTCTGCCATTGTGCAAGAGTGGTTGAGAAGCCTGCAGAGGTGGAGAAGCTTGCTGGACACTTTGAAAGCACCACGAATGATGACATCATAGTGTGGGGATTTCTGACTCGAATTGGACAATTAGCAAGGCTTCCCACATGCTGGGAATTAATTGGCCACTTGAGGGAAAATTGCGTGGAGCTGGCTGACACTTTTTTGTGTGTGTCAGAAACCCCACATTTGGGGAAATCCGACCAATCCCCACACAAGCCGAAAATCGGGGCCATAGTGTTAGCAGATGCACTATCCCGAGCACCCACAATGAGTCATGTGAGCTCTACTGAGGAAGACGTGGATGTTCATGTGAGTATGGTCACTGCTGCGCTGCCCATGTCAGACACAAAATCAAAGCAAATAGCAGAAGAAACAGTAAAAGATACAGTGTTACAAACAGTAATAGAGAACATTCATCATGGTTGGCCAAAAGGTTCCTGTCCAAAGTACTATCACATCAGGTCAGAGTTGAGTGTCGCAAGTGGACTATTACTAAAACAGAACAGAATAGTCATTCCACAGGCTCTACGTCAAGATATGCTCAAAAGGATTCATGAGGGACACCTTGGAATTGAAAAATGCAAAAGGAGAGCAAGAGACACTGTTTATTGGCCTGGCATAAGTAAGGACATTGAGAACATGATAGACAAATGTGAGACATGTCAGAAACACCAAAAAAAACAAGCAAAGGAACCAATGATAGTAGCTGACTTACCAACAGCACCATGGCAAAAGATTGGTATGGACCTCTTTCATTTGAATGGTAAAGACTATCTAATAGTGATTGACTACTATTCTAACTATCCTGAGATGGCACTGCTCTCAAGCACATCAGCAAGCAGTGTCATAATGCATGTTAAATCCATCTTCGCCAGACATGGAATTCCCAGGATTGCCGTTGGCGACAGTGGTCCGTGCTTCAACTGTAAGGAGTGGCAACAGTTTGCAGCACATTATGACTTTCAACACATCACATCTAGTCCTCTGTATGCTCAGTCAAATGGTAAGGCAGAGAAAGGTGTTCAAGTTCTCAAACAGCTACTGAAGAAAGCAACAGAAAGCAAGTCTGATCCTTATCTCGCCCTGCTGAGCTACCGAGCCACCTGCTGAACTCCTAATGGGTCACAAGTTGCGCACCACGCTACCCTGCTGTGCAAAAGAAAAGCAGAGTAAGGAACTGAGACAGAGACTTCAACTGTTAAAGCTGAAACAGAAATCACACTATGACAAGTCATCCAAAACTCTGAAACCATTGACAAGGGATGATGTTGTCAGTATTGAGGATCCAGATGCATGGAACAGGAAAGCTACAGTTCTTGAGGAAGTAGGACCAAGGTCATACACTGTTAGAACTGAGGAAGGACAGATTCTCAGGAGGAACCGCCGTTCCCTCCTGAAAACACAAGAAACTATCCAAGAGCAAATCGATGACAATGCCGCAACTGAATCTTGTCACTCACCACCAGAACAATCTAACACAAACACACATACAGGCTCTCATGAAAACACATCAGACTTAACTGTGCTGAGAAGATCCACACGTGAAGTAAAAAAGCCTGATAGGCTTAATCTTTGAGTACAAAGAAAACTATAATAAAAGAATGAAAAGCTTAGAGTTCATAAAGTAAAGCTTTGAAAATGTGTTGACTGTTGTGAAGATGTTTATGTCGTTATGATTGATTGATATTGATTTTGTTTAACCTCTAAGGAAGGGGAATGTAATGATCAGTAACATGTCATTCTGGAATGGTACACTAGGTGGAGCTGTATGTTTAGTAGTGGGCTACCCACAAGGCAGTAGTCAAGATGGATGCTGTACACTAGTCCACATGGCTGAATAAATGACTAGCTCAAGCTAGCTGTTCATAATGAAAACGTCTATTTATTTATGAACATAACAGGAGGGGGAAGGTCCAGTTGTCATGGTCCACGTAGGTACCAATGACATAGGTTGGACAAGGAAAGAGGTTCTGCTGAGAGAGTATGAGCAGCTGGGGGCTAAATTAAAAAGCAGAACCACAAAGGTAATAATCTCTGGATTACTACCTGAGCCACGAGCGAATTTGGACGAGGGCAGGGACTGCACGTAGGATGAGCAATCTGACCACAGCACCATGGTACAGGGAGCCATTCAAGTGGGGGGAGTAAAAAGAAATGTTGTAGTGATAGGGGACGTTATAGTTAGGGGGATATATATTGTTCTCTGCAGCCGAGAGCGTGAGGCCCGAAGGCTGTGTTGCCTGCCCGGTGCCAGGATTAAGGACATCTCCTCTGGGCTGGAGAGGAACTTGGAGTGGGAGGGGGAAGATCCAGTTCTCATGGTCCACGTAGGTACCAATGACATAGGTAGGACAAAGAAAGAGGTTCTGCTGAGAGAGTATGAGCAGCTAGGGGCTAAATCAAAAAGCAGAACCACAAAGGTAATAATCTCTGGATTACTACCTGAGCCACAAGCAAATTTGCATAGGGTAAATAAGATCAGAGAAATGAACGAGTGGCTCAAAGACTGGTGTGGGAGAAATGGGTTTGGATTTGTGGGGCACTGGCACCAGTACTGGGATAAGAGGGAGCTGTTCCGTTTGGACGGGATTCACTTGAACCATGCTGGGGCTAGAGTCCTGGCGAATCGAATAACTAGGGCTGTAGAGAGGGCTTTAAACTAAATAGTGGGGGGGAGGGTCCAGGTGAGCGGGAATTAAAAAAGTCAATGAGAAATGAGAAAACAATAGAGCAGGATAGAGATGGGGGAAATAATAACCAGAGTGTGACAGGAAGGGACAGAGGAGTAAAAATAAGAGTGCAACAGAAAATGGGGCCAAAACAAGGAGAAATGGTAAAAGGACAAAGTTAAAAGCTCTATATCTGAATGCAGGCAGCATTCGTAACAAGATAGATGAGTTGACGGCACAAATAGATACAAATGATCACCATTATAGAGACGTGGTTGCAAGGTGACCAGGGCTGGGAACTGAATATTCCAGGGTATTTGACAATTTCGAAGGATAGACAGAAAGGAAAGGGAGGTGGGATGGCTTTGTTGGTAAAGGATGGGATCAGTGCAGTGGTGAGAAGTGATATTGGCGCAGAAGATCAAGATGTAGAATTGGTTTGGCTGGAGATAAAAAATAATATGTGGAATAAATCTCTGGTGGGTGTAGTCTACAGGCCCCCGAACAGTAGCAATACTGTTGAACAGTGTATAAATCAACATATAATGGAGGCTTGTAAAAAAGTTACGGTAATAATCATGGGTGATTTTAATCTCCATATTGATTGGACAAATCAAATTGGCCATGGTAGCCTTGAGAAGGAGTTCATAGAGTGTATCCGGGATGGTTTCCTAGAACAGTATGTAATGGAACCAACCAGGGAACAGGCTATCTTGGATCTGGTACTGTGCAATGAGACAGAGTTAATAAATGTTCTCATAGTAAAGGATCCTCTAGGAAAGAGTGATCATAGCATGGTTGAATTTCAAATTCAGTTGGAGGGTGAGAAAGTTGTATCTCAAACCAGTGTCCTGATCTTAAACAAAGGCAATTACAATGGCATGTGGGCAGAACTGGCTAAAGTGGACTGGAAAAATAAATTAAAGGGTAAGACAGTTAAAATACAGTGGCAGACATTTAAGGAGTTACTTCAAAACTCTAAACAAAAATATATTCCAGTGAGAAAGAAAGATTTTAAGAGAAGGGAGCACCATCCGTGGCTAACTAAGGAAGTAAAGGATGGTATCAGATTGAAAACGAAGGCATAATGTTGCCAAAATTGGTGGGAGGCCAGAGGATTGGGAATTTTTTAAAAACCAGCAAAGGATGACTAAAAAAATAATAAAGAGAGAGATGAATTATGAGAGTAAACTGGCAAGAAATATTAAAAGATAGTAAGAGCTTCTACAGGTATATAAAAAAGAAGAGAGTAGCTAAATTAAACATTGGTCCCTTGGAGGATGAAACTGGGGAATTAATAATGGGGAACGGGGAAATGGCAGAGACTCTGAACAAATATTTTGTATCTGTAGAAGACACTAACAACATCCTAATAATGGATAATCAAGGGGCCAAAGGGAGAGGGGAACTAAAGACAATCACTATCACTAAGGAAAAAGTATTTGGTGAAATAATGGGACTAAAAGACGACTAGTCCCCTGGACCAGATGGCCTGCATCCCAGGGTCTTAAAAGAAGTGGCTGCAGAGATAGTGGATGCATTGGTTGCAATATATCAAAATTCCCTGGACTCTGGAGAGGCCCCAGTGGATTGGAAAACCGCAAATGTAACACCCCTATTTAAGAAAGGAGGAAACTATAGACCAGTTAGCCTAACATCTGTCATTGGGAAAATGCTGGAGTCCTTCATTGAGGAAGCAGTAGCAGGGCATTTGGAAAATCATAATGCAGTCAAGCAGAGTCAGCATGGTTTTATGAAAGGGAAATCATGTTTAACAAATTTGCTGGCGTTCTTTGAGGATGTAACGAGCAGGGTGGACAAAGGTGAGCCAGTAGATGTGGTGTATTTGGATTTCCAGAAGGCATTCGATAAGGTGCCACATAAAAGGTTACTGCATAAGATAAGAGCTCATGGAGTTGGGGGTAATATGTTAGCATGGATAGAGAATTGGCTAACTAACAGAAAGCAGAGAGTCGGGATAAATGGGTCATTTTCTGGTTGGCAAATGGTAACTGGCGGGGTGCAACAGGGATCGGTGCTAGGGCCTCAGCTATTTACAGTCTACATTAATGACTTGGATGAAGGGACCGAGTGTAATGTAGCCAAGTTTGCGGATGATACAAAGATGGGTGGGAAAGCAAGTCGTGCAGAGGACTCAAAGAATCTGCAAAGGGATATAGACAGGCTAAGTGAGTGGGCAAACATTTGGCATATGGAGTATAATGTGGGAAAGTGCGAGGTTATCCGCTTTGGCAGGAAAAATAAAAAAGCAAACTATTATTTAAATGAGAGAGATTACAAAATGCTACAGTTCAGAGGGACCTGGGGGTCCTTGTGCATGAAACACAAAAAGTTAGCATGCAGGTATAGAAAGTAATCAAAAAGACAAATGGAATGTTGGCCTTTATTGCAAGGGGGTTGGAGTATAAAAGCAGGGAAGTCCTGCTACAACTGTACAGGGTATTGGTGAGTCCGCACCTTGAGTACTGCATACAGTTTTGGTCTCCTTATTTAAGGAAGGATATACTTGCATTGGAGGCAGTTCAGAGACGATTCACTAAGTTAATTCCAGAGATGAGGGAGTTGACTTATGAAGAAAGGTTGAGCAGGTTGGGCCTATGCTCATTGGAATTTAGAAGAATGAGAGGTGATCTTATTGAAACATATAAGATACTGAGAGGGGCTCGACAAGGTAGGTGCAGGGAGGATGTTTCCGTTCGTGGGGAAATCTAGAACTCGGGGGCATAGTTTCAGAATAAAGAGTCGCCCTTTTAGAACTGAGATGAGGAGGAATTTCTTCTCTCAGAGGGTCGTTAATCTGTGGGATTCTCTGTCCCAGAGAGCCGTGGAGGCTGGGTCATTAAATGCTTTTAAGGGGGAGATAGACAGATTTTTGCAAGATAAGGGAGTGAAGGGTTATGGGGAGTGGGCAGGGAAGTGGCTTTGAGCCCAAGATCAGCCATGATCTTATTGAATAGCAGAGCAGGCTCGAGGGGCCAAGTGGCCTATTCCTGCTCCTATTTCTTATGTTCTTATGAAAAAAAATCCTTATTGACTCAAATAATCATGACATGTTAAGTTAATCATGCTAATTGGCTCAAATATCCCATTGACTAAATGTAAACCAATCAAAAAAAGTTTCATTGACCAGAAAGGTTAAAAAGCTGCCAGTCACAGCTATCACCATTAAGCCAACCAATCAAATGACTTTTTCAGTTTCAGGGTGGTCATTTTTCCTGAGCTAACTCTTCATACCTAAAAAAAATTATAGCATAAAAAATGGCACAAAAAACTAATAATTTACAGCAAAATATTTCAACTGAGCCATAAAATTGACCATGTCCTGTTCAAAATCTGTCTGATAGGTTTTGCCCCAGAGGCCTACCCTCTCTCAGGAGCCTGCATTTGATTTTTCCTCCTTTCCAAGTGTTTACTTTGTACAGCTGAGCCTTTCCTCCCTATATCTGTCGAGCGTAACTTGACATCGGCAGAATGAGCGAGGGAATGGGCGTATTTTTGGGTCCAACTGTCGGGTTGCGCCCATGGAGGAAATTCCAAGCCCACAAAAGCATCCAAATCCCTCAAAAAATTGGTCTTAACAGCCACTTGTGCATTCTACTATACTTTGCATGAAAAAACATCCCACCTTCCTCCTTTATGCTTCCATCACTAAACCTAAGTCTATGGCCCCTTGTTACTGATTCATCAGCCAATGGAAATAACCTTTCATTATTTACCCTATCAAACCCTTTACAAATATTTGAAAACTTTTGCTATATTTGAAAACTTTTGCTATATTTGAAAACTTTTGCTAGATTCCCCCTTAACCTTTTATGCTACTGTGAATACAGTCCTCATTTTTTACTTGTTTAATCATAATTATATCCCCACATCCCAGTATTATTCTAAAAGAAGATTTGCGTTTATATAATGCCTTTCACAATCTCAGGATATTCCAAAGCATTTTACAGCCAATTACATATTTTTTGAATTGTAGTCACTGTTTTAATGTAGGAAAGGCTGCAGCCAATTTGCATACAGCAAGCTCCCACAAACAGCAATGAAATAAATAACCAGATCATCTGTATTTGGTGCTGTTGGTTGAGGGATAAATATTGGCCAGGACACTGGGGAGAACTCCCCTGCTCTTCTTCAAATAGTGTCGTGGAATCTGAGAGGGCAGATGGGGCCTCAGTTTAACATCCCATCCGAAAGACGGCACCTTGGACAGTGCAGCACTCAGCACTGGAGTGGGGCCAGAACCCACAATCTTCTGACTCAGATGTGAGTGGGCTACCACTGGGCCACGGTGACACTATATCTACATTGCACCTGTTTCAGCTTTCCAATATTCTTTCTGTAATGGGTAGCCAAAACTGCACACATTCCGACCATTGTTTTTAAAGGTTCACCATTGCTTCTTTGATTTTGTATAAATGTCACTATATATAAAATCCAGAATCCACAATTTTCCACCCGCACTCCCGCTTTTAAAGATCTGTGTATCTGCAGCTACAAATTGCTCTCTGTTACTCCACTCCATAGGGAATTTTAGCATTCCATTCTTGGTGCCTTTTCTCAGCATACACTATTTCAGAGCTAGATGCTGAGTGGCTGTTTCCCCTGGCTGGAGAGTCTAGAACCAGGGGTCACAGTCTCAGGATAAGGGGTCGGCCATTTAGGACTGAGATGAGGAGATATTTCTTCACTCAGAGTCTGTGAGTCTGTGGAATTCTCTACCCTGAGGGCTGTGGAGGCTCAGTCATTGAGTGTATTCAAGGCTGAGATCGATAGATTTTTGGGCACTAAGGGAATCAAGGGATATGGGGACAGGGTGGGAAAGTGGAGTTGATGTTGAAGTTCAGCCATGATCTTATTGAATGGCGGAGCAGGCTCAAGGGACCAAATGGTTGACTCCTGCTCTTATTTCTTATGTTCGTATCCACATAGAGCTGCATTTGGCCATATTCGCAGTGCGTCCAAATCTCCAGTATGTGGTCCTGGAGGGTGAGGCTCCCACCCAGGAGTGCTAAATCAGAGGATTACTCCTGATAGCATCATTTAAAAGGGAATGGTGTGTCGGAGCCACTAAGGGACTCTGATCAACTGTATATAACTCCCTTTAACAATGTGTTAGCTACAGCCTGAATCTGTACCTTTGTTGAGATACCGCGGCAAACGTGGGAGTCAAGACCAGAGTTAGTTAAACACAACTGCTTTAATCAACCTCATGGCAAAGAGGAACTGGAAAAGACCGCGCAACCACTTAAATACTCCCCAGACAGGAAGTGCTCCCGGCAGCCTGTCCCTGCGGGAAACAAGTTGCTGGAGTAGAGGGCCCCCAGCTGGGGGCATCTGCTTAAACTGTCCGTGCCGCCGTGAGTGGATTATGTCCAGTGGTGGCGTGTCGCCACAGAGCTCCCCCCAGAATCCGCTTAGGAGGAGTGGACGAGTCGTGACGGTGGTCTAATGGTTCTGCCGGAGCGGCTCTGAGTGGTCGCAGGTCTAGTTGGTGGGGCCGGGCGGTTCGCCGCCGGCTGTGCTGGCTTGCTGGCGGGACGGCCTCTAGTTGGAGGTCGGGCCACGGGGACCTGTTCCCCTGGTTCTGTGTGTGCTGGTTTGAGCCGGTCGAAGGAGACTGTGTCGACCCTGTCGCCGATTCGCAGCTTGAAGACCTTGTCCCCGGTTTGTAGTACCTCGTACGGTCCGTCGTACGGGGGTCGCCGGGGTCCGCAGTGCGCGTCGTGTCGCACGAAGACGAAGCGTGCCTGCTGTAAGTTTGGCGGGGCGTGAGGTGCAAGTTCGCTGTGTCAGTTGACCGGAAGTGGGGCGAACTGTTGAGCAGAAGAGAAAGAGTTGAGCCGCTGCTGTTCGGCCGACCAAGGCGTGGTAGCCTCCGGAAGGAATTCGCCTGGGACGCGCAGCGGTTGTCCGTAGACTAACTCTGCTGCCGAGGACTGGAGGTCTTCCTTGACCGCGGTGCGTAGGCCTAGTAGCACCCACGGTAGGCGGTCAGTCCAGGTACTGTCCTGCAGGCCGGCGCGGAGTGAGGCCTTGAGTGACCTGTGGAAGCGTTCACACAGCCCATTGGCCTGCGGGTGGTACGCCGTGGTTCGGTGGAGCATCACCCCGAGGTTGTGTGCTGTGGCCGTCCAGAGTTCGGAGGTGAACTGGGCGCCTCTGTCGGAGGTTATGTCGGCTGGTACGCCGAACCTTGCGACCCAGGTGTTAACAAACACCCTGGCGATGTCGGCTGTGGTGGTGGAGGGCAGCGGCACTGCCTCAGGCCAGCGTGTGTAGCGGTCGACCATCGTGAGGAGATAAGTTTGGCCTTGCGATGGCGACAGAGGACCGACGATGTCGACGTGTACGTGGTCGAAGCGGCGGCTGGGTACCTCGAAGTCTCCCAGGGGTGCTTTTGTGTGTAGCTGTACCTTAGCCCGTTGGCAGGCGAGGCAGGAGGTGGCCCAAGTCCGAACATCTTTGCTGAGGCTGCGCCAGACGAAACGCTGGGAGAGGAGTTTGACGGATGCGCGGGCACCCGGATGGGAGAGCGCGTGTAGCGCGTCGAAGATGCGGTGGCGCCAGGTTGCAGGGACGACTGGCCTGGGTTGGCCGAGTGAGACGTCGCAAGTGACTGCCGTGGCTTCGGACCCGTGCGCGACCTTGGCTAGGCGTAGCCCTGGCAGGCTGGTAGCCGCCGAGAGGAGGTCTGGGTCCGTGAGCTGGGCCACTGCTAGT
Organism: Somniosus microcephalus; assembly: GCF_052327205.1. NCBI lineage: Eukaryota > Metazoa > Chordata > Chondrichthyes > Squaliformes > Somniosidae > Somniosus > Somniosus microcephalus. Next base: position 92,404,141 of record NC_140994.1, on the reverse strand, counting down.
TGCGCGTAGTCGACCGCGAGGTGATTCGCGCAGATGGCGGGACGGGAAAGGCAGTCGGCGACAACGTAGTCTCTACCGGAGACGTGCTGGATGTCCGTAGTAAACTCGGGCACGGCCGCGAGCTGGCGTTGCTGCCTAGCGGACCAGGGTTCGGTGTGCTTGGCCATCGCGTATGTGAGCGGCTTGTGGTCCACGTACGCGGTGAAGGGGCGGCCCTCCAGGAGGAACCTGAAATGGTGGACTGACAGGTGGAGCGCGAGAAGCTCGCGGTCGAAAGTAGAGTATTTGACCTCCAGGGGGCGCAGTTGGCGGCTGTAGAAGGCAAGTGGCTGCCACGCGCCATTGACCCACTGCTCGAACACGGCTCCGACCCCGTGGTCGGAGGCGTCGGTGGTGAGCGCGACCCGGGCATCAGCCCTCGGGTGCGCGAGCAGGGTGGCGTCGGCGAGCGCGTTTTTGGTGGCGTCGAAGGCGGCTGACGTGTCAGTGGTCCAGGCTACGGCCATCTTGCCGGATTTACCTCGGAGGGAGTCGCATAGGGGCTTCATGAGGGCTGCAGCGCTGGGGATGAACCTGTTGTAGAAGTTCACCATCCCGAGGAACTCCTGGAGGCCCTTGATGGTGTTGGGGCGGGGGAATTGCTGGACAGCCTGCACCTTGTTGGGCAGGGGGACGGCCCCAGCAGGGGTGATGTGGTGACCGAGAAAATCGATCTCGGTTAGGCCGAATTGGCACTTCGCCGGGCTGAGGATGAGCCCGTGTTGGGCTAGGTGCCCGAACAGGATGCAAATGTGTTCGAGGTGTTCCTGTTGGGAGGAGCTGGCCACGAGAATGTCGTCTAGATAGACGAATAGGAAGTTCAGGTCCCGGAGGACTGAGTCCATAAGGCGCTGGAAAGCCTGGGCTGCATTCTTGAGGCCAAAAGGCATCCTCAGGAACTCGAACAGGCCGAATGGGGTGATGACGGCCATTTTGGGGATGTCCGCGGGGTGTACGGGGACTTGGTGGTAACCGCGCACCAGGTCGACCTTGGAAAAGACGGTTCGTCCGGCCAGCCGGGCCGAGAAGTCCTGGATGTGCGGCACCGGGTATCAGTCGGGGGTGGTGGCGTCGTTGAGGCGGCAGTAGTCCCCGCAAGGGCGCCAGCGTCCGCCGGGCTTGGGGGCGATGTGGAGGGGCAAGGCCCAAGGGCTGCTGGAGCGGCAGATGATGCCGAGTTGTTCCATGGTGGTGAACTCGGCCCGCGCGATTTCCAGCTTGGCCGGGTTGAGTCTGCGGGCGTGGGCAGAAACTGGGGGGCCGGTGGTGGGGATATAGTGCTCCACACCGTGTTTGGCGGCTTTGGCCGAAAAGCTCGGGTTAGTGAGGGCGGGAAACTCGGCTAGAAGTGCCGAGTAGTCGTCCGTGGCTCTGGCGAGGCAGTAGGTCGTCAGGCCGGCCGAACGGGCCGGGGTAAATGCGCCAGGGATGGGGGCCATAGTGTTGATGTCGACGAAGCGGTGCCTCGGAATGTCGACAAGGAGGCCGTGGGCGCGTAGGAAGTCGGCGCCGATGAGTGGGCAGAGGACCCTGGCTGTGAGGAACTACCAGCGGTAGCGGCGGCCTGCGAGGTTGAGCGTGACCATGCGGGTCCCATATGTGCGGATGTCTGAGCCATTGGCTGCGGCCAGCGTGATACCCCGTGCGCCGCGTTGGATTTCGAGGGCGGAGGCGGGGGTGATGCTCTGCTGGGCCCCTGTGTCGCACAGAAATCGGCGGTTGGTGCTGTCGTCGGTGACGTACAGTAGAGGCCCCTTTTGCCCCGCGGCCATCGTGGGGGCCGGTGCGGGGGAGGAGTTTGAAAGTGCACGGTGGCAGGCAGCGTTGGGCCCTAGTGCCAAAACGGGTGTGGTAGTAGCAGTGACCCGGAGTGGTAGGGCGGTCGGGCCTAGTGGGCCGGGAAGACCGCGTGGTCGTTGCCGTGAGGTCGGGCGCGACGTCGCGGGCGGACTGCGCAGAGAGCAGCCGGTCAGCCTTTTCGGCGATCTCATTCAGGTCCGTAGAGCCAGATTCCACAATGAGCGGGCGGATGCTGGCGGGGAGCTGCCGAATGAAAAGCGTGCGAAAGAGGGCGCCGGTGTTTTTGTCGTCCGAGAGGGACAGCATGTGGGAGAGCAGATCCGACGGTGAAGCGTCACCAAGGCCGGGGAGGTCGAGGAGTTGGCAGTTGCGCTGGTAAGAGGACGTTTGAAATTTTTTAAGGAGCGCAGCCTTCAGATGTTCGTACTTGCCTTCCGCTGGTGGCTCCTGCAGTGCTGCCCAAACCTTGGGGACTGTGGCGTAGGTGAGAGAGGCGACGAGGTAGTCGTACTTCGTGGCGTCGACTGTAATGTGTTTCAGCCGGAATCTGGACTCGGCTTGAACAAACCAGGCTTCAGCCAGGTTCTCCCAAAAGTCCGGTAGTTTAACCGTGACTGCGTTTGTATCCGCCATGCTAGCTTAGGATTCGTCCTGAGCGTCGGGGTCACCAGTGTTGAGATACCACGGCAAACGTGGGAGTCGAGACCAGAGTTAGTTAAACACAACTGCTTTAATCAACCTCATGGCAAAGAGGAACTGGAAAAGACCGCGCAACCACTTAAATACTCCCCAGACAGGAAGTGCTCCCGGCAGCCTGTCCCTGCGGGAAACAAGTTGCTGGAGTAGAGGGCCCCCGGCTGGGGGCGTCTGCTTAAACTGTCCGTGCCGCCGTGAGCGGATTATGTCCAGTGGTGGCGTGTCGCCACACCTTTGTATATACTGTTTGCATGTACAGAGCACGGTCCTTTTAAGAGCGCGGGCAAACGCGATGACGTCGCGCCGTTCATCACGTGACCCCCCAACCGCGGGAAAAACGTGATGACATAATGACGCCAGCCACGGGACCGCCCGGGCAGTCCTCGTGGAGCCTCCAAACTGATAAGACTGTATTCGTAGTTTTCTTGCATTTGTTTGTTAAACTCAGTTAGTTTTAAATTAAACATCTTTTGATTGATCGCCTGAGTCGACCTCAGTCTCTTGATAGGAACTAAACATTCCTACATTGGTGACCCCGACTTTTGCGAACGGTTTTCGCAGAAGGAACGAAGCATGGAAACAAACGCCGTTGCATTGAAGCTACCGCAATTCTCGGAGCAACAAGCGACCTCGTGGTTCATCCAGGTTGAAGCCCAGTTTGCACTACGGAACATCGTTGCGGATCAGACCCGATACTTTTACGTGGTCTCTGCCCTCGACAGCTCCGCCGCCTCGCGGATCGTCAGCCTGCTTGAGAACCCCCCGGATGACCGCAAGTATGAAACACTCAAGGCGCGGTTGTTACAGGTCTTCGGGCTCACGAACTCGGAGCGCGCCCGCTGACTGCTCGCTATGCCCGGCCTCGGGGACTCCAAGCCGTCTGAGCTTATGAGCCAAATGCTCACGCTCCTTGGCTCCGAACTGGAATGCTTCCTCTTTAGGGAGCTATTCCTCGGTCAGTTACTGGAGCAAGTACAAGCTGCCCTGGCCAGGTCCGAAGTCACAGACTGCACAGCGCTTGCTGCCGAAGCGGACAAGATTTTCGCGGTGACGCAGCAGTACTGCGCTGCCACGAGGCGCCCAACCCCACAGACGCCGCCCCAGCTCCTCAACCTTCGGGGCTGTGCTTCTACCACGCGCGGTTTGGCGCGAAAGCCAGATGTTGCCGCCCTCCCTGCAGCTTCTCTCCCAAAAAACAAAAACAACTGCAACCCCGGCAAAAGAAGAACGGGTCTGACGGGTGCCCCGCGGCTGCGATGGCAATCGGAAATGCTGGCAAGCTGCTGTTCATCACCGATTCCATCTCTGGTCGGCGATTCCTATGCGACACCGGCGCACAGTGCAGCATTCTACCCGCGTCCGCTATTGATGTACAAGCTGGGAGGCACAGCCTCTCTCTCGAAGCAGCTAATGGCGGAGCTATTCGGACTTTCGGCAAACGGCGGCACCAGGTGTGCTTCGGTGGCCAGCGATTTGTTTGGGAATTTGTTACGGCCAAGGTTTCACAAGCCATTCTCGGTGCGAATTTCCTGTGCGTCAACGGCCTCCTGGTTGATGTGCAGAACCGGCGGCTGATCAACGCGGCCACTTTTCACTCTATTCCTTGCCACCATTGTAACACCATATTGCGCTCCGTCTCCTGCGCTTTCCCAACTCCGGATGAGTTCGCTCGCCTGCTAGGTGAATTTCCAGACCTGACCAGACCTACGTTCTCCTCCACGGCCACGAAACATGGTGTGGAACACCACATCACCACCACCGACCTCCCGGTCCATGCGTGGGCCCGGCGCCTCGAACCCGGCAAGCTGGCGGTCGCGAAGGCGGAGTTCGCTAAGATGGAACGCCTGGGGATTATTCACCAGTCGAATAGTCCCTGGTCTTCGCCTCTCCACATAGTACCGAAACCTGGCGGCGGATGGCGGCCATGCGGCGACTATCGGCGACTTAACAACGCTACCACGCCTGATCGATACCCGATCCCCCACATTCAGGATTTCTCTGCCCATTTGGCAGGGAACACTGTGTTTTCCAAGGTGGATCTTATCTGTGACGACCACCAGGTCCCGGTACACCCGCAGGACGTGCAGAAGACCGCAGTCATCACCCTATTTGGCCTTTTTGAATTTTTGAGGATGCCTTTTGGGTTGAAGAACGCCGCCCAGGCCTTCCAGCGCCTCACGGACTCTGTGCTGTGGGACCTCAAGTTCCTTTTCGTCTACTTAGATGACATCCTCGTGGCCAGTCGAAATAAGGAGGAACACATCGCGCACCTATGCACCCTCTTTCGACGCCTCAGCCAACATGGCCTGATTCTCAACCCGGCCAAGTGTCAGTTTGGTCTGCCCCACATTGATTTCCTGGGACATCGCATTACATCGGAGGGAGCGGTGCCTTTGCAAGCGAAGGTAGAGGCGGTGACATCCTTTCCGCGCCTGCAGAACATCAAGGCCCTGCAGGAGTTCCTCGGAATGGTAAATTTTTACCACCGTTTCGTGCCTAAGACAGCTCTGCTCATGCAGCCCCTGTACGAGGCCCTCAAGGGCAAGTCTGGCAAGGATCCGGTAAGCTGGATGGTCGACATGGACCGGGCGTTCGATGACAGAAAACGCGCCCTAGCCAACGCGACCATGCTGGCGCACCCGCTGCCAGGTGCCACCATCGCCCTCACCACCGACGCGTCAGACTACGCCATCGGCGCAGTGCAGGAACAGTGGGTAAATGGAACGTGGCAACTGCTGGCGTTCTTCAGCTGTCAACTCTGGTGAAACGAGCGAGCGTACAGTACCTTCGACCGGGAGTTGCTGGCTCTTTCTCTGGCCATCCGCCATTTCCGGTTCTTGTTGGAAGGACGTCCTTTCACTGCTTTTGTGGACCATAAGCCACTAACGTTTGCTATGGCCAAGGCCGCCGAACCGTGGTCAGTCCGACAACAACGTCAGTTAACGTTTATCTCCGAATTCACTACTGATATTCAGCACATGGCCGGTAAAGACAACCTGGTGGCAGATTGCCTCTCCCACGTGACCGTTCATGCAGTCCAGCTGGGCATCGACTTAGCCCTCATGGCTGCGGATCAAGCCTCGGATCCAGAGGTGCAGGCTTACCGAACCGACATCTCTAGCCTCCAGTTGGCCGATGTCCCATTCCATTTCGCAGGTACCATGCTGCTTTGTGACGCCTCCGTTCGAGACCCTCGCCCTATCGTGCCGGTTGCCTGGCGCCGCAAAGTGTTCGAAGCCATTCATGGGTTGTCACACCCCGGAATGAAGGCCTCTCAGAGGCTGATGTCATCCAAGTTCATCTGGCGGGACATGCATAAAGATGTCCACGACTGGGCCAACACCTGCGTGGTCTGCCAGAGGGCCAAGGTTCAGCGCCACATCAAAGCTCCATTGGCCAACTTTGCAGTTCCGGAACGACGGTTCGACCACGTGCATGTGGACCTGGTGGGGCCACTTCCACCTTCCCATGGGTTTACACATATCCTAACGATGGTAGACCGCACCACTAGATGGCCAGAGGCAGTTCCTTTGTCATCCACCACTTCGGCAGATGTAGCCAGGGCATTCATCTCCTCTTGGGTCGCCCGTTTTGGGGTACCTGCGGACATCTCTTCTGACCGTGGACTGCAGTTTACCTCTGAGCTCTGGAACGCAGTGGCTCAGGGGCTCGGCATCAAGCTACATCACACCACAGCCTACCATCCACAGGCGAATGGCCTGTGCGAACGATTTCACAGGTCGCTAAAAGCCGCACTGAGGGCCAGCCTCCAAGGCGCTGGATGGGCAGACAGGCTACCGTGGGTCCTGTTGGGTCTTTGCATGGCACCCAAGGAAGATCTCCGCTCGTCCTCGGCAGAGCTAGTCTATGGTCAGCCGCTGCGAGTGCCAAGGAACTTTCTGCCAATGCCTACAGAACCATAGTCTGCATCCGACCAACTCCTCAGCCACCAGGAGGCAGCCAGGTGTTTTCACCAGTACCAACATCGCATCACGGGTTTCAGAGCTCCCATGTCCCAGCACAGCTGAAGAACGCTGAATATGTGTTCATCCGCCACGACGCTCATCGGGATCCGCTCAAGGCCCCTTACACTGGTCCTTTCCGCGTGCTAGAGCTGGGAGACACAACTTTCTCGGTGGATATCGGAGGTAAACCAGACCACATTTCGGTTGACCGGTTGAAGCCGGCACACTTGGACCTTGAGCGCCCTGTCGAGACCGCACAGCCGCTGAAACGTGGTTGACCGCCCACAGTCGCCATGCCAGATCAAGCGCAACCACCCGCCAGCCCGTCCGCCGTCCAGCAGCTTCCACTTCAGGTGTACAGAAGTCGCTCTGACAGGCTTGTCAGGCCTCCTTGCCATTTGACTTTTTCTGTTAAAGACAATTCTGGGGGGGCGCATGTGGCAGAGCCACTAAGGGACTCTGATCAACTGTATATAATTCCCTTTAACAATGTGTTAGCTACAGCCTGAATCTGTATCTTTGTATATACTGTTTGCATGTACAGAGCGCGGTCCTTTTAAGAGTGCGGGCAAACGCGATGACGTCACGCCGTTCATCACGTGATCCCCCAACGGCGGGAAAAACATGATGACGTCATGACGCCAGCCATGGGACTGCCCGGGCAGTCCTCGTGTAGCCTCTGAACTGATAAGACCTGTATTCGTAGTTCTCTTGTGTTTGTTTGTTAAACTCAGTTAGTTTTACATTAAACATCTTATGATTGATCGCCTGAGTTGACCTCAGTCTCTTGATAGGAACTAGACATTCCTACAATGGGATTATTATTTAAAAGACTATAAGAGGATACAGGGAAAGAGTAGGGGGGGAAAGAATTAGCGTAGACAGCTCCATTTAAGGTGTCAGCACTGGCACAGGTACAATAGGCAGATTAGCTCCTTCTGTGTTATAGTTTCTATGATTCTGTAACAATTGCCTTATTTCTATACTAGCTGGGGTGCCTGGCATTGCCGAGCCTTTTTTGTAAAACTGTTTAAGAGACTGTTGGGATTGAAGGACTCTTCCTAAGCACCCAGGAGGTGGTTGTTTAACTTTGTTTTTTGTTAATGGGAATCGCCAATAGCCATATACTCCAGGTTTTACAGTTTTGGGTATGTCTCGCCTGGTCACTCTCCTCTCCCTCCGTCCCCCTCTCTCCCTCCCTCCCCCTCTCTCTCTCTCTCTCTCTCTCTCCCCTTGTCTCCCCCTCTCTCTCCCTCCCTCCCCTGCCTAACAATCTATCTCTTGTAGGAGTCTACGTACTCCTAGCAAAAAATACTGAACTCGGAGAGGTTCAACAGAAAAGGTTTAATTCTTGAGACTGCATGTTGAACACAAAATGGCGTCAGAGCCTACACCAAGTCCGACTGCCTTTCATCAGTCCACAGCTTTGACTGCTCCTCCCCCGCTCTGGGCTTAACTATGTTGCAGATCGAGTTTCTTAAAGGTGTGATCCTTCTTAAAGGCATGATGCCTGATTTATAGTCTACAGACCGAAAAGCGGATTGTGTCCTTTCTGTGGTCGGTACGCCACACAGCTCCCCCCAGAATCTGCTAGTAGGGAGTGTACGAACCGGCGTGGCGGCTTGATGGCACGGCCGGAACGGCCCTTGGCGGTTGGTGCCAGGAGCGGGGCGGTCGGACGCGTTGGGCTCTTAGGCGGTCTGCCCCGCGGTGGGGGTTGGCCCACTTGAACGGGTTCGTCAGGCTCTAGGTGCGCCAGCTTGAGCCGGTCTTGAGATGTGCGTACTTGCCTTCCTCCGAAGGGTTTTGTAGTGTTGTCCAGACTTTCGTGATTGTGGAGCTGCCCAGGGAGGCGAGGAGGTAGTCGCACATCGTTGCGTCGGCGGTGATGCCGCGGAGTCGGAATTGTGATTCGGCTTGAAGGAACCAGGCGGTGGCTAGGTTCTCCCAGAACTCCGGCAGCTTCACAGAAACTGCATTTGTGTCAGCCATGGTTACGCTTAGGAGTCGTCCTGAGCGTCGGGGTCACCAATGTAGGAGTCTACGTACTCCTAGCAAAAAATACTGAACTCGGAGAGGTTCAACAGAAAAGGTTTAATTCTTGAGACTGCATGTTGAACACAAAATGGCGTCAGAGCCTACACCAAGTCCGACTGCCTTTCATCAGTCCACAGCTTCGACTGCTCCTCCCCCGCTCTGGGCTTAACTATGTTGCAGATCGAGTTTCTTAAAGGTGTGATCCTTCTTAAAGGCATGACGCCTGATTTATAGTCTACGGACCGAAAAGCGGATTGTGTCCTTTCTGTGGTCGGTACGCCACACTCTTGCAATTGTGCGTTCAGTGTCCTTGCCCGCTCCGTTATGCGATAAGATAAGATAAGATAGATAGATAGATAGAAGAGGGGGAAGGAGAGAGAGAGAGAGAGGGGGGAAGGAGAGAGAGAGAGGGGGGGGGGAGGAGAGAGAGAGAGAGGGGGAAGGAGAGAGAGAGGGGGGGAAGGGGAGAGAGAGAGAGGGGAAGGAGAGAGAGAGAGAGGGGGGGAAGGAGAGAGAGAGAGACGGGGGGTGATGGGCCTTCAATAACCACAAAACTAGAAGTTATAGACTTAAACAAGTTGGCTTTCAATCACTAAGATCAGGGCTAACATCTCAACACGCCGACTGGTTCACAGGAATGAGTCATACAGATCGTGGGATCTTCATGTAAGAGAAGTCAGGGGCGGAGCCAAGAGCCAAGACCTGGAACCTCCCAGGTTAGTCGGGAAAGAGGAAGTGAAACTATACACAGTGGGGGAGGGTAATATACATGAGTGCAAAACGAATACAGGATCAAGACAAACAGATTTCATTACATTCACCCCTTCTATAGATTTAGTCCATCGGGGTGATGTTTCTTAAAAGTTGGTATAAGTGAGTCTGTCAGGAGGTTTTGCAGTTCTCAGTGATCGGCGCAAAGCCGGTTGGGGTGCCTCTAGGGGAATGGATTCTGGTTCCTCCGCTGTCCGGGCCTCCGCAGTGTCTTCTAGGTTATCTGCAGTGTCCTCCAGGTTAAAGTTGGGTATTGATACCTCTGGGCGTCCTGTCTCTTTGTAGTGTAGGTCTTCATTGGGTAGTCTCCCATCGTTCTCTCCGCTCCCCGAGGGAACGAGGTCTTTTATGGAAACAGTGTCCTCTCGCCCGTCAGTGTATTCGATATAGGTGTACTGAGGGTTTGCATGGAGGAGCTGTACCTTTTCCACAAGGGGTTCCGTTTTATGGCCTCTCACGTGCTTCCGCAATAGTACTGTCCCCGGAGACGTCAGCCACGCAGGTAGAGATATGCCCGAGGTGGATTTCCGGGGGAAAATGAACATCTTTTCGTGAGGGGTAGCGTTAGTGGCAGTACATAACAGAGACCTTATGGAGTGCAGCACGTCTGGGAGGACTTCCTGCCAGCGGGAGGTCGGAAGGCCTTTTGACTTTAAGGCTAACGTGACAGCCTTCCAAACAGTAGCATTCTCCCTTTCCACTTGCCCATTACCCCGGGGGTTGTAGCTAGTGGTTCTGCTAGTGGCTATCCCCTTCGAGAGCAAGAACTGGCGCAGCTCGTCACTCATGAATGACGTCCCCCTATCGCTGTGTATGTAGTTCGGCATGCCAAACATGCAGGATAGATTACAGAGACACTTGATGACCGTAGCACTGGTCATGTCTGGGCAGGGAATGGCGAAGGGGAAGCGGGAATATTCATCAATGATATTGAGGAAGTATACGTTACGGTCGGCAGAGGGAAGGGGTCCCTTGAAGTCCAGACTTAGGCGTTCGAATGGCCGTGTGGCTTTGATAAGGTGTGCACGGTCAGGCCTGTAGAAACGAGGCTTGCATTCCGCACAGATGCGGCAGGCTCTGGTCATTGCCCTGACCTCCTCGATGGAGTGGGGCAGATTGCGGGACTTTATAAAATGGTATAGTCGGGTGACCCCTGGGTGACAGAGGTCGTTGTGGAGACCCTGTAATTTGTCCGTATGAATGCTGGCACACATTCCCCGCGATAGGGCGTCTGGGGGTTCATTAAGGGCTCCCGGCCTGTACATAATATCATAGTCGAATGTGGATAGTTCGATCCTCCACCTGAGTATTTTGTCATTCTTGATTTTCCCCCTTTGTTTGTTATTAAACATGAAAGCCACCGACCGCTGGTCGGTGAGCAGGGTGAAACGTTTGCCGGCTAGGTAGTGTCTCCAGTGCCGCACTGCCTCCACTATAGCCTGTGCCTCCTTCTCGACAGAAGAGTGCCTGATTTCAGGTCCCTGAAGGGTTCGGGAGAAGAAGGCCACAGGCCTCCCAGCCTGATTGAGGGTCGCAGCTAAGGCAAAGTCTGACGCATCGCTTTCGACTTGAAAGGGAATGCATTCGTCCACTGCACACACTGCAGCCCTTTCAATGTCCTGTTTAATACTGGTGAAAGCCTCCCAAGCTTCAGCTGATAGTGGGAAGGACGTCGATTTAATGAGGGGTCGGGCCTTATCAGAGTAATTGGGCACCCATTGGGCATAATACGAAAAAAATCCCAGGCACCTTTTTAAAGCTTTGGGATTGTGTGGCAGGGGCAGTTCCTTTAGGGGGCATAATCGGTCAGGGTCCGGTCCAATTACCCCATCTTCCACCACACAGCCGAGGATACAGAGACGGGTTGTGTTGAAGACACATTTGTCTTCGTTGTAGGTTAGATTCAGCTTTAGGGCAGTTTTTAAAAGTCTCGCAAGATTTAGATCGTGGTCTTGCTGGTTGTGCCCGCAGATAGTGACATTGTCTAGATAGGGGTAGGTAGCTTGTAGTTTATTCTCGTCAACCATGCGGTTCATCTCACGTTGGAAGACCGAGACCCCATTTGTTACTCCGAAGGGCACTCTGAGAAAATGGTAGAGGCGCCCGTTCGCCTCGAAGGCAGTGTATGGGCGGTCCTCCGTTCTAATGGGGAGCTGGTGATACGCGGATTTGAGGTCGATAGTCGAGAAGACTCGGTATTGCGCAATCTGGTTGACCATTTCTGATATGCGGGGTAAAGGGTAGGCGTCCAGCTGGGTATAAATATTAACAGTCTGGCTGTAGTCAATTACCATCCATTTCTTTTCGCTATTTTTAACTATGACTACTTGGGCATGCCACGGGCTGGTACTGCATTCAATAATGCCTTCCCGCAGGAGTCTGTCCACTTCCGCCTTGATAAAGTGTCTGTCTTCCAGACTGTACCGTCTACTTTTGGTCACTATGGGCCTACAGTTCGGAGCGAGATTAGCGAATAAAGAGGGCGGGCTGATTTTTAAGGTTGATAGGCCACAGATTGTGTGTGGCGGCTGGGACCCGCCATATGCTAGCGTGACACTTTCGTGGTGGCACTGGAAGTCCAGCCCAAGATTACATTAACAGAGTGTTCTGGCATCACGAGGAGTTTAAAATCCTTGTAGTCCGTGCCTTTTACAGTCAGTGTTACCACACAGTAGCCCAAAATGTCCGAAGTGTGGGGCTTAGCAGCCATAGCAATTCTGCTCCGTGTAGGGGTTACCGTTAATGAGTGCCGCCGTACCAGGCTAGGGTGGATAAAACTCTCGGTACTCCCACAGTCAATTAAACATTTCGTTAAATTCCCGTTTACCTGTATGTCCATCATGGATTTTGTCAACGGGTGTGGCCTGGATTGATCCACCGTGATCGAAGCCACTGTTGGGCCCTGGGCGGCCGTTGAGTCGGGAAAAGATGGCGGATCCCAAGATGGTGGCCCGCACGGCACGCACGAGGCGGTGACGGAGTTGGAAATCGGATTCCCCCTGCAGACTTTGCTAAAATGCCCCTTTTTCTTACATTTGAAGCATGTAGCGTCCTTCGCTGGGCATCGTTGTCTGGGGTGCTTGGCCTGGCCGCAGAAGCATTTCAGGCCTCGAGACATTGCCGCTGTAGTAGGACTCCTGGGTGAACTTCTGTGTGGGGACTCCGGCGGCGTAGAGCTGGTCTGAGACCTGGATGGGGAAGATGGCTGATTCTAAGATGGCGGCCCCCTCGGCGTGCACGAGGCGGTGAGGGCCGCATGGCCGGAAGAATAAGAGTCAGAGTTTTTCTGGGCCACGTCCAGCGATCGCACAGTGGCCACTGCCTTTTTTAAGTCCAGGACCTCCTTCTCCAGCAGTCTCTGCCGGATATAATTCGATTTGAGGCCCGTGATGAAGGAATCATGGACCAATTCATCAGAGTACGCGTTGGCCATCACGGCCTTGCAGTTACAGTCCCGGACCAGGTCCTTTAGGCCCTGTAAGAAATCGTCCATTGATTCCTCTGCGTGTAGCCAGCAGATGTCTGGCGTACACTTCATTTACCGGCCTCTGGTATTGGGCCTTCAGGATAGTGATGGCCTCCGTGTAAGAGGTGGCATCCCGGATGAACGAATAAATCCAATGACTTACGCGAGTAGTCAGTAGACTCAGTTTATCTACCTCGCTAGCGGATGAGGCCCCTGCAAAGAGTTCGAAGCATTTAAGCCAGTGTCCAAATTGATTTGATGCTTCAGCAGAATGTGGATCCAAGCCCAGACGCTCTGGTTTTAGGAGTCGATCCATCCTAGTATTCTTTAGTGATTAAAATTGATGGGCCTTCAATAACCACAAAACTAGAAGTTATAGACTTAAACAAGTTTGCTTTTAATCACTAAGATCAGAGCTAACATCTCAACACGCCGACTGGTTCACAGGAATGAGTCATACAGATCCTGGGATCTTTATGTAAGAGAAGTCAGGGGCGGAGCCAAGAGCCAAGACCTGGAACCTCCCAGGTTAGTCGGGAAAGAAGAAGTGAAACTATACACAGTGGGGGAGGGTAATATACATGAGTGCAAAACGAATACAGGATCAAGACAAACAGATTTCATTACAGGGGGAAGGAGAGAGAGAGAGAGAGAGAGAGGGGGGAAGGAGAGAGAGAGAGAGAGAGAGGGGGAAGGAGAGAGAGAGAGGGGAAGAGGAGAGAGAGAGAGAGGGGGAAGGAGAGAGAGAGAGAGAGGGGGAGGAGAGAGAGAGAGAGACAGCACACCCTAGGGGAAGGGCTTGGAAAATTGAGCCCAGCTGCGGTGGCCGTGCGCAGCCTAGCGCTTCAGGCCCGGCCGGGCTCTCAGGCCGCGACTTACCTCAGCTGAGCTCCCGCTTCGGGAGAGAGAGAGAGAGAGAGAGAAGGGGGAAGGAGAGAGAGAGAGATAGAGGGGGGGAAGAGGAGAGAGAAAGAGGGGGGGGGAAGGAGATAGAGAGAGACAGTACACCCTAGGGGAACGGCTTGGAAAATTGAGCCCGGCCGCGGTGGCCGTGCGCGGCCTAGCACTTCAGGCCCGGCCGGGCTCTTGGGCCACAACTTACCTCAGCTGAGCTCCCGCTTCGGGAGAGAGAGAGAGAGAGAGAGAGAGGGGGGGGAAGGAGAGAGAGAGAGAGAGAGAGGGGGGGAAGGAGAGAGAGAGGGGGGAAGGAGAGAGAGAGAGAGAGGGGGGGAAGGAGAGAGAGAGAGAGAGAGGGGGGAAGGAGAGAGAGAGAATGGGGGAAGGAGAGAGAGAGAAATTCCTGAATCAATACTAATGAATCAACAATTTCCTCACCTCCATGACCATTTTTTAGCTTCAGGTCCGGCCGGTCTTTAATGGCCGCAACTCACCTCAGCTCAGCTCCTGCTCCCGCACTAACGGCAGTTTGAAGGATTAGGCCCCACCCACAAATGCCATGAAATGCCCCCCGTGCCCCCGTAGGATTGGTCAACCATCACGTCACTCAACGCTAATGAGCGGTATGATTGGTCAACCGCTAATGAGCGGATTTTGTCCGTTTTTTGAACGTTTTTTGTATACTGTCCGAACAATTTTTGTCTGACCAAAAAGTAAATATGCCTATGACACTCCCCTAATCATAAGCTTTCTTTTGATATAACATATGTGTAGGTACGCTCTATAACTTTTGAGTGATGCCCGGACATAACATACACACAGACAGACAGACACACAGACAAACAGACAGACACCACGATCCTTTTATATATATAGATTTTGCTTGGGCCATACTCCACTAGGCACTCATGAAAAATATAAAGTATCAGGAAGCAAGGAAATACTGGACAAATGCATAGCCTGCAGAAAAAGTAGCTTGTGATTTTGGGATACTGCATTTAGGTGGCTTGCAAATTGCAATGGGATATAGGAGGCCATTTACCAACTAGTGTTCCTAGTGCAGGGCTTTGGGTAGTGGGAATCTTAATAAACTGCCCAAAGACAGAGGAGGACTCACTCTTTCATGTTGCTACTGCCATAATGGGACAGCACAAGTATAAATGACAAAACCAAAGCAAAATACTGTTGCTGCTGGCAATTTGAAATAAAAACAGAAAATGCTGGAATCACTCAGCTGCTCAGGCAGTATCTGTCACAAATCCCTGAGGAAAGGTCATCGACCTGAAACGTTTCTCTCTTCTCAGACGCTCTCTGACCCGCTGAGCCTTTCCAGCATTTTCTGTTTTTATTGCAGTTCTTTTACAGAGGCCTTTCACCCCCACCCCCGTATACTAGAGTTGCCAACCCACCAGGATTGTCCTGGAGTCTTGAGGAATTGAAGATTAATCTCCAGGACACTGTTGCTGCGAGCAGCCCAGGAGCAAAATCATAGCAGCTTTAAATAAAAATTGTGTTTTTTTCATTTTCTTTGAACACTTCTGTTTATTAGTTTTAAAATATTGGAGATGGGATAAATGGCTGTTTAGCTGACAGTCAGGAATGATACAATCGGGTAATGAAGAGTCTTTCCGCTTTCCGATTGGTGTAGGAAGGAGGTGCACCGCGCTGATGGATGGGCGGGCGACCAATGGCGAGGGGGCAGGAGGTCAGGTGATGAAAGCTTCTTCTTCTTCTTAGGCAGTACCGTGGAACCGAGGATGACTTGCTTCCACACTAAAAGTGAGTTCTCAGGTGACTGATGAGTCCAATGCGGGGCCTGCAGTCTCTGTCACAGGTGGGGCAGATGGTGGTTGAAGGGGTGGGTGGGTGGGGTGCTTGGGTTGACGTGCGCTCCTTCTGCTGTTTGCGCTTGGCTTCCGCTTGCTCCCGGTGAAGAGACTCAAGGTGTTCAGTGCCTTCCCGGATGCTTCTCCCCCACTTTGTGCGGTCTTGGGCCAGGGATTCCCAGATGTCAGTGGGGATGTTGCACTTTTTCAAGGAGGCTTTGAGGGTGTACTTGAAGCGTTTCCTCTGCCCACCTGGGGCTCTCTTGCTGTGTCTTAGCTCCGAGTAGAGCGCTTGTTTTGGGAGTCTCGTATCGGGCATGCGGACGATGTGGCCCATCCATCGGAGCTGATTGAGCATGGTCAAAGCTTCAATGCTGGGGATGTTGGCCTGAGCAAGAACACTGACGTTGGTGTGCCTATCCTGCCAATGGATTTGCAGGATCTTGCGGAGGCAGCATTGGTGATACCTCTCCAGTGCTTTGAGGTGCCTGCTGTACATGGTCCATGTCTCTGAAGCATACAGCAACCAGAGTTGGCGACCCTACCTTATATTGATCTTCACTTCATGTCAGTCTATTTTCAGGGAACATTTGCAAGCACAAATGATGCTATGGTGGAGCGGCTCCCTGCCTAGCCGCTGCTGGGTATCTATGGAACATGGGGGCCAGGAAGGGAAGATATTGAAATAACAACAGAAAATGCTGGAAAAACTCAGCAGGTCAGGCAACATCTGTGGAGAGAAATTTGAGTTGACGTTTCGGGTCGAACCCTTCTTCAAAACTGGAAAGAAAAAAAATTAGATCGAAGGCAGGGCTGCGATCGGGCAAAAGAAGTGAAAGAATCAAAAGAGCTAGACGAGATGGTAATAGGCTGAGATTAGGTGTAAAGTGTACTGGCAGGGCAGGAGATAGCTGCCAGGTGTGAGAGAGAAACAAAAGGAAAGGGTGGGGGGGGGGAAAGGAGTGGAAAAATTACAAGAAAAAATGTGTAATAGGGGCCGAGGTTATGATCTGAAATTGTTGAACTCGATATTGAGTCCGGAAGGCTGCAGAGTGCCTAATCGGAAGATGAGGTGCTGTTCCTGGAGTTTACGTTGAGCTTCCGTGGGACAATACAAGAGGCCAAGGACGGTGAGGTCCGAGTGGGAATGGAGCGGTGAATTAAAATGACAAGCGACCGGAAGCTCGGGGTCACCCTTACGGACTGAACGGAGGTGTTCCGCAAAGCGGTCACCCAATCTGCATTTGGTCTCCCCAATGTAGAGGAGACCGCATCGTGAGCAGCGAATACAGTATACTAGATTGCGAGAAGTACAAGTAAATCGCTGTTTCACCTGGAAGGGGTGTTTGGGGCCCTGGACAGTGGGAAGGGGGGAGGTATAGGGGCAGGTGTTACATCTCCTCCGCTTGCACGGGAAGGTGCCAGGCGAAGGGGAAGGGCTGTCTGGGGTGATAGAGGAGTGGACTAGGGTGTCTCGGAGGGAGCGGTCCCTACGGAATGCTGAAAGGGGAGGGGAGGGGAAGATACGTTTGGTGGTGGGATCACTTTGGAGGTAGCGGAAATGCCGCAGGATGATCCGTTGAATGTGGAGGCTGGTGGGGTGAAAGGTGAGGACAAGGGGAACCCTATCGTGGTTCCGGGAGGGAGGGGCAGGGGTGAGGGCAGAAGTGCGGGAGATAGAACTGACACGGTCGAGGGCAGTGTCAACCACGGTAGAGATATTGAGCTCATTATTGCAAGAAGTTGAGAATTCTGATCACAAATCACAGCCACAGACCTTACAATAATTCATAAAATGCAATGTCTTGAGTTGCACACTATTAAACTCAGTGGCCCTTTCAATGTCATTCCGATAGGCACATAAATAGCTTGTGTCCAACGAACAGGGCTGGAATTGATTGGGTGTTTGCTGTGCCTGCTTCCTGCAATCGGGCCGCGGCTGCTGGGTCGGATTATGATCACACTCGTTGTGCTGATTTGGGATTTAATTACTGCTGGAGACCCGGGTTGGGAAGAGTTCCGGGGAGATGTCCCGAGGGTTGGGGAGAGTCCCGGGTTTGGGGAAATGTCCCGGGGGTTGGGGAGAGTCCCAGTGTTCCGGGTCCGGGGCTGCCCAGCCGTACAGTATCGCTGCGGGAACACGCAGCTTGCGGCAAGTCCCAGTCACATAATGCACATTACACGGCGGAGGAAGATTTGTGTATCTGTGTTTTATGCCCGAAAAGTTAATTCCGCCGATAAAAATATGAACCGCAGCGAGCAGGGTTCGAACCTGCGCGGGGAGACCCCATTGGATTTCAAGTCCAACGCCTTAACCACTCGGCCATCGCTGCTCTACATATCAAGCACTACCAAAATGACTTCACCGCCCGCCCCAGCCCTGCAGGCAAAGTTGTTGCATCACCCGAGCTCCATTCTCTCCCCAGCTCAGTCTCATTCTCTCTCCAGTTTTTCTACAATCTCTCTTTAGTTTCCTGCCCGGTAAGCAGCCCTGTACCAGCTGGTTTGTCAGTCTCAGGCACCAGTTTTGGGACAAGCCGGTACGTAGATTCCTGGAAGCCTCCCCTCATGGTGTGCTGGTGTCATGAGGACTGCACAGCACCACCTATTCAGAAATAGACCCGTTAAAGTCATATTCACGCCACTGGCCAGATGTCAAGTGGTTGCTGGTAAATTTTGGTAACTCGTAAATTTTAATTTTTGTGTTACTCTGAAAAAATAAACATTGCTCCAGGTTCAAACAACTGGTCCATTTGTCAATTTTTATAATTTCATTTCTGCACTGAGTTAAGTGTATAATTTCAGAAATAAAGTTACAAAGTTTTCTAAATAAGAACAGGAAATCCCGAAAATACATAGTAGGTCAGTCTGCATCAGAAAACAATAGACATGTTAATGTTTTTCATTTGGGCAATTCATCTAAATGTTTGGTGTTGTGACCCTTCATATAATGTTGTATGTGAGGCCCTTCCTCTGGTTGTTTAGGATCAAAACCCTTCATATAATTCTTTGGGGTTCCCTTCATCTAAATGATTGTGTTCGAGTTCCTTCATCTAAATGTTGGGAGCGAAAACTTTCATCTAATTATTGGGGTCAAGATCCTTCATCTAATTGTTTGGGTTGAGACCATTTATTTAAACATCTGGGGTCAGAGCCTTTCATTTAAATATTTCACGTTCAAGCCTTTCATCTAAATGGGGTTGAGAACTGTCATGTTTTACAATCCTTTTTTTCTTCACGGAATGGATTTTGTAATTGAATTATTTTTAAGGGTTTATAGGTTGTGTTTTAAAACAAATTAAATGCATAGAGATTAAAGCCAAACAAGCTTATTTAAGTGATGTTACAATTCAGGGCTATTTCAAATTGATATGAGGAGGCTCTCTTGTCTCATGCCAGGCTCATAAGCCAAGACAACCAGCGACATTAAGCAATTCATTATCTTGTCTCAGGCCGCCCATTGTGGTGAGGACAATTCTATCTACGTGGGCACAGCGTGAAGTGCCTCTGCAGGATATCCATATGGAGAAGGAGGTAGTCAGTTTGATTGACAGGCCTGCTGGTGAATCCCTGCATGGGAAGGTGCAAGAGGCACTGGCCTTCTGCTTCCTGGCCGACCTCCCATCTTCCACCTTCCATAAACTTCAGCTCATCCAAAACTCTGCTGCCCATGTCCTAACTCGCACCAAGCCCCATTCACCCATCACCACTGTGCTCACTGCCCCGTGTCCTAACTCGCACCAAGCCCCATTCACCCATCACCACTGTGCTCACTGCCCCGTGTCCTAACTCGCACCAAGCCCCATTCACCCATCACCACTGTGCTCACTGCCCCGTGCCCTAACTCGCACCAAGCCCCATTCACCCATCACCACTGTGCTCACTGCCCTGTGTCCTAACTCGCACCAAGCCCCATTCACCCATCACCACTGTGCTCACTGCCCTGTGTCCTAACTCGCACCAAGCCCCATTCACCCATCACCACTGTGCTCACTGCCCCGTGTCCTAACTCGCGCCAAGCCCCATTCACCCATCACCACTGTGCTCACTGCCCCGTGTCCTAACTCGCACCAAGCCCCATTCACCCATCACCACTGTGCTCACTGCCCCGTGTCCTAACTCGCACCAAGCCCCATTCACCCATCACCACTGTGCTCACTGCCCCGTGTCCTAACTCGCACCAAGCCCCATTCACCCATCACCACTGTGCTCACTGCCCTGTGTCCTAACTCGCACCAAGCCCCATTCACCCATCACCACTGTGCTCACTGCCCCGTGTCCTAACTCGCACCAAGCCCCATTCACCCATCACCACTGTGCTCACTGCCCCGTGTCCTAACTCGCACCAAGCCCCATTCACCCATCACCACTGTGCTCACTGCCCCATGCCCTAACTCGCACCAAGCCCCATTCACCCATCACCACTGTGCTCACTGCCCCGTGTCCTAACTCGCACCAAGCCCCATTCACCCATCACCACTGTGCTCACTGCCCCGTGTCCTAACTCGCACCAAGCCCCATTCACCCATCACCACTGTGCTCACTGCCCCGTGTCCTAACTCGCACCAAGCCCCATTCACCCATCACCACTGTGCTCACTGCCCCGTGTCCTAACTCGCACCAAGCCCCATTCACCCATCACCACTGTGCTCACTGCCCCGTGTCCTAACTCGCACCAAGTCCCGTTCACCCATCACCACTGTGCTCACTGCCCCGTGCCCTAACTCGCACCAAGCCCCATTCACCTGTCACCACTGTGCTCACTGCCCCGTGTCCTAACTCGCACCAAGCCCCATTCACCCATCACCACTGTGCTCACTGCCCCGTGTCCTAACTCGCACCAAGCCCCATTCACCCGTCACCACTGTGCTCACTGCCCCGTGTCCTAACTCGCACCAAGCCCCATTCACCCATCACCACTGTGCTCACTGCCCCGTGTCCTAACTCGCACCAAGCCCCATTCACCCATCACCACTGTGCTCACTGACCTAATTTGGCTCCCGGTTTGGCAATGCCTCAATTTTAAAATTCTCATCCTGTTTGTCAAATTCCTTCAAGGCCTCGCCCCTCTCTATCTTTGTAACCTCCTGCAGCCCTACAAACCTCCGAGATATCTGCACTCCTCCAATTCTGGCATCTTGTGAATCCCCAATTTTAATCGCTTCACCATTGGTGGCTGTTCTTTCAACTGCCTAGGTCCTGAACTCTGGAATTTCCTCCCTAAACCTCCCCGCCTCTCTCTCCTCCTCTAAGACGCTACTTAACAGGTAGATCTTCAGTCCTAATATCACCTTGTGTGGCTCGGAGTCAGATTTTGTTTGATAGTGCTCCTGTGAAGCACCTTGGGACGTTTTACTATGTTAAAGGCGCTATGCAAATACAAGTTGTTGTGTTCCTGGAGCCGGTATTAAAAGAGAAAAAAAAGAAAAAAGAAAGACTTGCATTTATAGTGCCTTTCATGACCTCAGGACATCCTAAATTGCTTTACAGCCAATGAAGTACTATTTGAAGTGTAGTCACTTGTAATGTAGGAAACGCGGGAGCCAATTTGCGCACAGCAAGGTCCCACAAACAGCAATGTGATAATGGCCAGCAAATCTGTTTTTAGTGATGTTGGTTGAGGGATAAATATTGGCCAGGACACCGGGGAGAACTCCCCTGCTCTTCTTCGAAATAGTACCGCGGGATCTTTTAGTAGTGGGACCAGAGAGAGCAGACAGGGCCTCATTTTAACGTCTCATCCGAAAGACAAAAGGCAAATGGGCAAAGGCAGTCACGTTTTAAATGAGAGATTGCAAGCTGTAAGTTGAAGTCCCTGTGCCGGAAGCTAGAAATGTTGGTCAGGTTTTGCGATTAGAAGGAAAGGTAATGCCCAAAGCAAGTAAAAACAGAATTGCTGAAAACACTGAGCAGCATCTGGACAATGGACAAGTCAACGTTTCGGGTGTGCACCCTTTGTCTAAACAGGCCTGACAAAGAGTTACATCCAAAACTTTGATTTGTCTGCTCTCTCCACAGATGCTGCCTGACCTGCTGCGTGTTTGCAGCATTTTCTTTTCTAGTTTCAGATTTCCAGTATCCGCAGTATTTTGCTTTTTTTGCCAAAAACTAGGATTTCAGCCCATGATAGGGACAGGCATCTGATTTATTATTTCTTTCTATATTTTTGAAGGGAGAAGCGAGACTGAACTAAGAAAGTGGAATTTGCTTCAACTGTTACCCTGTATGTTCACTTGCTGTCTGTGAGATAAAGCAGCTTAACAATTCGTAGTAGACTTTGACTTATCAAGTGTTTCTCCGCCCACCATCGAAACGTTTAGAAAACATATTAACCCATACCGACACGGTGACCCATACCGACACGCTGACGTATACCGACATGCTGACGTATACCGACACGGTGACCCATACCGACACGGTGACCCATACCGACACGCTGACCCATACCGACATGGTGACCCATACCGACACTGTGACCCAAACCTACACGGTGACCCATACCGACATGGTGACCCATACCGACACGGTGACCCATACCGACACGGTGACCCATACTGACACGTTGATGTATACTGACACGGTGATCCATACTGACACGGTGATCCATACCGACACGGTGACCCATACCGACACGGTGGCCCAAACCGACACGGTGACCCTTACTGACACGATGACCCATACCGACACGGTGACCCATACCGACACGCTGACGTATACAGACATGGTGACCCATACCGACACGGTGACCCATACCGACACGGTGACCCATACCGACACGGTGACCCATACCGACACGCTGACGTATACCGACATGGTGACCCATACCGACACGGTGACCCATACCGACACGGTGACCCATACCGACACGCTGAGTATACCGACATGGTGACCCATATCGACACGCTGACGTATACCGACACGGTGACCCTTACTGACACGATGACCCATACCGACACGGTGACCCATACCGACACGCTGACGTATACAGACATGGTGACCCATACCGACACGGTGACCCATACCGACACGGTGACCCATACCGACACGGTGACCCATACCGACACGCTGACGTATACCGACATGGTGACCCATACCGACACTTAACAATTGTAGCAAGACTTCCTTACTCTTGTACTCCAACCCCCTTGCAATAAAGGCCAACATGCCATTTGCCTTTCTAATTACTTGCAAACTCTTTGGCCGGAATTTCCCCCTAAAAAAAGGTGGTCAGTTAAAGTGTTAAAAATGGGATTCCCGAACCTGATCCTGCCTTCAACCTGCCCACTTCCGGTTTTATCGGAGGCAGGACGGGGGGCGGGCAACCACCTCGCTCCCAGGGGGCGTTACCTCAATTTAAATATTGTAATGAGGCTGGAAGCCACTTTTTCCCCTTCCATTTTATGTTTAACTGCATGGGGACGGGTTTCATACAATTCATGAAACCTGGCAGTTAAACAGAGGTGGGGACTGCTGCATCCAGGAGGTAAGTGGCTTTATACCTACCTCCTGGATCCAGGGTCGTGACCATACCCACCCCCCACGATCGGAGGCACCACACGAGGCCTCCGATCACCTTCCCAGGCCTCCACCTCCACCAAAGCTCAAGATGAGGGCAGACATGATCCTCCGGTGGCCGGCCCTGATCCTTCCTCCATACCCCGCGATCCCTGGACAACCCCCCAACCCCACGATCCCCGACCACTGCTGATGCTCTCTCCCCCTGATGCCCGACCCCTGCCGATGCTTTCTCCCCTCCGACCCCCAGCCCCCGCCGATGCTTTCTCCCCTCCGACCCCCAGCCCCCGCCGATGCTCTCTCCCCTCCGACCCCCAGCCCCTGCCGATGCTCTCTCCCCTCCGACCCCCAGCCGCCGCCGATGCTCTCTCCCCACCCGATCCCCGACCCCTGCCGATGCTCTCTCCCCACCAACGCCCGACCCCTGCCGATGCTCTCTCCCCTCCGACCTCCGGTCCCCGCCGATGCTCTCTCCCCTCCGACCCCCAGCCCCCGCCGATGCTCTCTACCCCCCCCCGATCTCCAACCCCTGCCGATGCTCTCTCCCCGCCGAACCCCGACCCCTGCCGATGCTCTCTCCCCCCCCGACGCCCGGCCCCCACTGATGCTCTCTCCCCCCCTGATCCCCAACCCCTGCCAATGCTCTCTCCCCCCCGACCCCTGCCGATGCTCTCAGGCCCTCTCGACCCCCGACCCCTGCCGATGCGCTCTCCCCTCCGACCCCCGGCCCCCGCCGATGCTCTTTCCCCCCGACCCCTGCCGATGCTCTCTCCCCCTCTCGACCCCCGACCCCTGCCGATGCTCTCTCCCCCGACTCCTGCCGATGCTCTCTCCCCCCTGACCCCTGACCCCTGCCGATGCTCTCTCCCCCCTCGACCCCCGACCCCTGCCGATGCTCTCTCCCCCCCGACCCCTGCCGATGCTCTCTCCCCCCCTGACCCCCGACCCCTGCCGATGCTTTCTCCCCCCCTGACCCCTGACCCCTGCCGATGCTTTCTCCCCCGTCCCCCGGCCCCCGCCGATGCTCTCTCCCCCTCTCCCCCCCGACCCCTGCCGATGCTCTTTCCCCCCCCGACCCCTGCCGATGCTCTCTCCCCCTCCCGATCCCCGACCCCTGCCAATGTTCTCTCCCCCCCTCCTGATCCCCGACCCCAGCTGACCCTCCTCCCGCCCCTGGACCGGCCCCTCGCTTCTGAGGCCTACCTGCCTGCAGCCAGTCAGCCTCTCAAGCTGGCTGGCTGCAGGCAGGAATCCGAGGCCTCACATTCAATCTGACTCTGCCGTTAGAGTCAGCAGGCCCCCCCGCCCCCAACCCGCTTACTTGGGGAGAATTCCGGCCTTTGCGTTCCCTGTATGAGGGCAGCTAAATCGCTCTGAACACCAACATTTAATAGTTTCTCACCATTTAAAAAATATTGTTTTTCTATTCTTCCTACCAAAGTGAATAATTTCACATTTCCCTACATTTGCTCCATCTGCTGCCTTATTCCCCATTCATTTAACCTGTCTATATCCCTGTGCAGGCTCATTGTGTCCTCCTCACAGCTCACTGTCCCGCCTAACTTTGTATTGTCAGCAAACTTGGATACATTACATTCGGTCCATTCATCTAGGTCATTAATATAAATTGTTAATAGCTGAGGCCCAGCACTGATCCTTGCGGCACCCCACTAGTTACAGCCTGCCAACCAGAAAATGACCTGTTTATCCCTGCTCTCTGTTTTCTGACCATTAACCAATCCTCTATCCATGCTAGTATATTACCCCAACCCCATGAGCCTTTATCTTGTGTAACAATCTTTAATGTGGCACCTTATCGAATGCCTTTTGGAAATCCAAATATAATACATCCACTGGTTTGCCTTTATCTACCCTGCTGGTACCATCCTCAAAAAACTGTAATATATTTCCCTTTCATAAAACCATTTTGACTCTGCCTAATCATATTTTCTAAATGCCCTGTTGCCCCTTCCCCTCCCTCCCAGAACCGCGAAAGGGTTCCCCTTGTCCTCACCTTCCACCCCACCAGCCTCCACGTTCAACAGATCATCCTACACCATTTCCATCACCTCCACCATGATCCCACCACCCAGCACATCTTCCCCTCCCTTTCCCTTTCAGCATTCTGATGGGACCGTTCCCTCTGTGACTTACCTCTTTTTCCGTTACATTGATGACTGTATTGCTTCCTGCCCTCGTCCTGAACTGAAAAATATCATCAACTTTGCTTCCAATTTCAACCTCTCCCTCGCCTTCATGTGGCCCATCTCCGACTCTACCCTTCCATTCCTCGGCTTCTCTACCTTCATTTCTGGGGATAAGCTGTTGAGCAATATCTACCTTGATTACACTTCCTCCCACCCCACTTCCTGTAAGAACTCTATTCCATTCTCCCAGTTTCTCCCTCTCCGTCGCATCTGTTTTGACAATGCCACCTTCCATACCAGTGCTTCCAATATCGAATCTTGGAATCATAGAATAGTACAGCACAGAAGGAGGCCATTTGGCCCATTGAGACTGTGCCAGCTCTTTCAAAGAGCAACCCAGTTACTCCCACTCCCCCACTCTCTATCTTCCTTTTTCCTCAACCGAGGATTCCCAGCCACCATGGGTGACAGGGCACTCGACCATGTCCATCCCATTTCCCGCACTTCTGCTGTCACCCCTTCCCCTCCCTCCCACGATAGGTTTCCCCTCACCTTCCACCCCACCAGCCTCCACATTCAACGGATCATCCTCTGCTGTTTCCGCCACCTCCAGCATGATCCCACCACCAAACACATCTTCCCCTCCCCTCCCCTTTCAGCATTCCAATGGGACCATTCCCTCTGCGACACCATGGTCCACTCTTCAATCACCCCTAACTTCCCCTTTCCTCCTCATGGCACCTTCCAGTGCAAGTGCAAGAGATGTAACACCTGCCTTTTTACCTCCTCCCTTCCCACCATCCAGGTCCCCAAGCACTCCTTCCAGGTGAAACAGCGATTTACTTGTACTTCTTTCAATTTAGTATGCTATATTCGCTGCTCATGATGCGGTGTCCTCTACATTGGGGAGATTGGATGATCGCTTTGCGGAATACCTCTGTTCAGTCTGCAAGCGTGACCCTGAGCTTCCGGTCGCTTGTCATTTTAATTCTCTGCCCCACTCTGACCTCGGCCACTTACACGGTTCTAATGAAGCTCAACGGAAGCTCGAGGAACAGCACCTCATCTTTCGATTAGGCACTTTACAACCTTCTGGGCTCAACACTGAGTTCAACAATTTTGGATCCTAACCATGGCTCCTATTTTTTCGGACAGCAGTTGGTGTTAATGATTCTGCTGTTGCCATTTACACCTCCTCTGGACCCATCTTTTGGTTCTTTACTTGTCCTAGTACCACCCCCTTTTGCCTTGCATCATCATCCCTTTTGTCATTTAATCTCTGCTGCCTTCCTTCTTCTTCTTCTCTTCTGAGGCAGTCCCTTGGAACCGAGGATGACTTGCTTTCACACTAAAAATGAGTTCTCAGGAGACTGATGAGTCCAATGCGGGACCTACAGTCTCTGTCACAAGTGGGGCAGATGGTGGTTGAAGGGACGGGTGGGTGGGGTGCTTCGGTTGACGTGTGCTCCTTCTGCTGTTTGCTCTTGGCTTCCGCTTGCTCCCGGCGAAGAGACTTGAGGTGTTTGGCGCATTCCCGGATACTTCTCCTCCACTTTGTGCGGTCTTGGGCCAGGGATTCCCAGGTGTCGGTGGGGATGTTGCACTTTTTCAAGGAGGCTTTGAGGGTGTCCTTGAAGTGTTTCCTTTGCCCACCTGGGGCTCTTTTGCCGTGTCGGAAATCTGAGTAGAGTGCTTGTCTTGGGAATCTCATATTGCGCATGTGGACGATGTGGTCCGTCCATCGGAGCTGATCGAGCGTGGTCAAAGCTTCGACGCAGGGGATGTTGGCCTGGGCGAGAACACTGAAATTTGTAGGGTTCTCAAAATTCCCACATTCCCCAAAAGTTATAGATAAAGGGACCCTGTATGGACAAGTTATTAAAAAGGGTACCCAAAATGGCTTCTGCAACCTCGTGACCATAAGTACAGGATTTTAAAAGCAAGGCCCTGCAAAAAGGCAGGCACTTTTCCAAACCTGAAACGAAACCTAAAATGCATGAATCTGTGAAAGACTTTGTGAAGCCAGACAGCTAGGTAAACACAGAATATGCATTCATTCACCCTGGAACAGATCAAATCAGGATGGGCCTAATCTGAAGGCCATCAACTCTTCGCATAAATAATCGGTAACAGCTCACAGGTAGCTGCCAAGCCAGGAAAGACGATTAAGTTTCATAAATGCAAACAGCCAGGATATCGAAGCCATTATACAAGGAGACAACCACCCTAAAAGTCGTTAAAGTAAATGGCTGTAATCATTTTAAATGAGCCCGCCAAAAGTTAGACAAAGGACTGACCTGATTTGGCGCGCAGATAAGGGATAAAGAACCGGGTATAATTGTATGCCCATTGGTAGTGATCGCTCTTATCTCTTGGCCCTTGCCTCCTGCCTCTCGCTCTCATTTCGTGCCTCGTTGCGGGCTCTCTTCTCCTTCCCCACGCCGCTTGACACCAAGGACGCCCATTACCACACCGGGGGTCAAACGCGGGAGGAGAACGAGACCCGAATCGAAAATGCACAGGACACATGGGGCCACGAACAGACGAGATGAGATGAGATGAAGAAAATGGTAAACCGGTAAAGGCAGAGAAGGGCAGCGGAAAGACGCATTGGGGGACAAACGGCCTAGTTATAAGCTGGCGTTTGATGCATGGACAGTGAAATCAAGACAAACGGCCTAGTTATAAGCTGGCGTTTGTTGAATAAACTGGCATTCGAAGCATGGGTAGAAAAATCAGTTTGACAGTATAAACCGCCAACCGAGCCCCAACCGTGATAAAACCGTCGGTGACCAAACCATCAGGAGAAAAAGACTCATCGCGAACGGAGGAAAAGGAGGGTGCTTCGCACAAACAAATCCATCGCCGTGCCCTGTGACCATGTGACAATGACGAACCCCAAAGGACAGCAAGGGTGAACCTCAAAACTCACAACCAGTTAAATCAGCAGGTTTCGAATTGGTGAGCATGAATTCCTGGCCCCTCATAGCTTAATCTAGTTAGGTATTGGGGGTGGGATAAGGATAAGGGGATTTTAATGTATTTGTTCCCTCGATGTGCCGTGTGTTCCCCATTACCAAATAAGTGTATTAATTGTACATGCCTGTAATTATATCAGTAATTCTCAGTAAGATTGTGTTTTATTCAGCCTTTTTAATAAAATTCATGGTTTTCTTGCACCAAACCACTTCTCTACTCGATTTTCTGTATCGCCGCCTGTACCTAAGTCCGGTGTCTAGAAACCAGGGGGTGTGGGAGCGATTCGAAACACTCAGAGACAGTCAGGGGCAGAGCTGACTCGGCACACGCCAAAACCCCCTACACATTGGTGCACCTATCATGCCAATGGATTTGCAGGATCTTACGAAGGCAGCGTCAGTGGTACCTCTGCAGTGCTTTGAGGTAAGTGCTGTACATGGTCCATGTCTCTGAAGCATACAGGAGGACGGGTATCTGTAGACATAGAAGATAGGAGCAGGAGTAGGCCATTCGGCCCCTCGAGCCTGCTCCGCCATTCAATGAGATCATGGCTGATCATCCAAACTCAGTACCCTGTCCCTGCCTTCTCCCCATATCCCTTGATCCCTTTAGCCTTAAGAAATATATCTAACTTCTTCTTGAATATATTTAATGAATTGGCCTCCAATGCCTTCTGTGGTAGAGAATTCCACAGGTTCACCACTCTCTGGGTGAAGAAATTCCTCCTCATCTCTGTCCTAAATGGCTTACCCCTTATCCTTAGACTATGACCCCTGGTTCTGGACTCCCTGGCCATCGGGAACATCCTGCCTACTTCTAGTCTGTCTAGTCCTGTTAGAATTTTATAAGTTTCAATGAGATCCCCTCTCATTCTTCTAAATTCCAGCAAGTATAAGCCCAATCGACCCAATCTCTCCTCATACGTCATTCCTGCCATCCCAGGTATCAGTCTGGTGAATCTTCGCTGCACTCCCTCCATGGCAAGAACATCCTTCCTCAGATAAGGTGACCAAAACTGCACACAATACTCAAGGTGTGGTCTCACCAAGGCCTTGTACAACTGCAGCAAGCCATCCTTGTTCCTGTACTTGAACCCTCTCACTACGAAGGCCAACATACCATTTGCCTTCTTAACCGCCTGCTGCACCTGCATGCTTACCTTCAGCGACTGGTGCACAAGGATACCCAGGTCTCATTGCACTTCCCCTTCTCCCAATCTATTGCCATTCAGATAATAATCTGCCTTCCTGTTTTTGCCACCAAAGTGGATAACCTCACATTTATCCACATTATACTGCATCTGCCATGCTTCTGCCCAATCACCCAACCTGTCCAAATCATACTGGAGTTTCTCAGCATCCTCCTCACAGCACACACGCCCACCCAGCTTTGTGTCATCTGCAAACTTGGAGATATTACATCTAGTTCCCTCGTCTAGATCATTTATATATATTGTGAATAGCTGGGGTCCTAGGACCGATCCCTGCGGTACCCCACTGGTCACTGCCTGCCACTTAGAAAAAGAGCAGTTTATTCCAATTCTTTGCTTCCTGTCTGCCAACCAGTTCTCTATCCAAGTCAGTACCTTGCCCCCAATCCCATGTGCCTTAACTTTACACGCTAATCTCTTATGCGGGACCTCATCGAAAGCCTTCTGAAAGTCCAAATACACCACATCCACTGGTTCTCCCTTATCTATTCTACCAGTTACATTCTCAAAAAATTCCTGTAGATTAGTCGAGCACAATTTACCTTTTGTAAATCCATGTTGACTTTGTCCGATCCAAGTGCTCTGCTATTACATCTTTTATAATGGACTCTAGCATTTTCCCCACTACCGATGTCAGGCTTACCGGTCTATAATTCCCTGTTTTCGCTCTACCACCTTTTGTGAACAGTGGAGTAACATTAGCTACCCTCCAATCCATGGGAACTGTTCCAGAGTCTATAGGATTTTGGAAGATGACCAGCAATGCATCTACTATTTCTAGGGCCACTTCCTTAAGTACCCTAGGATGTAGATTATCAGGCCCTGGGATTTATTGGCCTTCAATCCCGTCAATTTCCCCAACACCATTTCCCTACAAATACTGATTTCTTTCAGTTCCTCCCTCTCATTAGACCCTATATTCCACGACATCTCTGGGAGGTTATTTGTGTCCTCCTTTGTGAAGACAGAATCAAAGTATGCATTTAATTGGTCTGCCATTTCTTTGTTCCCCATTATAAATTCCCCTGATTCTGACTGCAAGGGACCTACGCTTGACTTCACCAATCTTTTTCTCTTCACATATCTATAAAAGCTTTTACAGTCAGTTTTTATGTTCCCTGCAAGCTTACTCTCATACTCTATTTCCCCCCTCTTAATTAATCCCTTTGTCCTCCTTTGCTGAATCCTAACCTGCTCCCAATCCTCAGGTTTACTGCTTTTTCTGACCAATTTATATGTCCTCTCCTTGGATCTTATGCTATCCCTAATTTCCCTTGTTAGCCACGGTTGAGTCACCTTTTTTGTTTTATTTGTATGCCAAACAGGGATGAACAAATTCTGTAGTTCATCCATGCGATCTTTGAATGTTTGCCATTGCCT
This sequence comes from Somniosus microcephalus, assembly GCF_052327205.1. Taxonomy (NCBI): domain Eukaryota; kingdom Metazoa; phylum Chordata; class Chondrichthyes; order Squaliformes; family Somniosidae; genus Somniosus; species Somniosus microcephalus. Next base: position 92,373,413 of record NC_140994.1, on the reverse strand, counting down.
AACAACCATCAACCCTTTGAGTAACATTCCCCAAACAATCCTACCCAACTCGCATCTCATACCATCGTAGTTTCCTTTATTTAAATTCAGGACCCTAGTCTCTGAGTCAACTACTTCACTCTCCATCTTAATGAAGAAGTTTATCATATTATGATCGCTCCGACCCAAGGGGCCTCGCACAACAAGATTGCTAATTAATCCTTTCTCATTACATAATACCCAGTCTAAGATGGCCTGATCTCTAGTTGGTTCCTCAACATATTGGTCCAGGAAACCATCGCATATACACTCCAGGAATTCCTCCTCCACAGTATTGTTACTAATTTGGTTAGCCCAATCTATATGTAGATTAAAGTCATCCATGATAACTGCTGTGCCCTTATTGTACACATCTCTAATTTCCCGTTTAATGCCATCCCCAACCTCCGCATTACTGTTTGGAGGTCTGTATACCACTCCCACTAATGTTTTCTGCCCCTTGGTATTTCTCAGTTCTACCCACACAGATTCCACATCATCAGAGCTAAGATCCTTCCTTTCAATTGTGTTAATCCCCTCTTTAACCAGCAATGCTACCCCACCTCCTTTTCCTTTTTGCCTATCTTTCCTGAATATTGAATACCCCTGGATGTTGAGTTCCCAGCCTTGATCACCCTGGAGCCATGTTTCCGTAATCCCAATCATATCATATCCGTTTACCTCTATTTGCACAGCTAATTCATCCACCTTATTACGAATGCTCCTCGCATTAAGACACAAGGCCTTCAGGCTTGTTTTCTTAACACTCTTACACCTCTTAGAATTATTGTTTACTGTGGCCATGTTTGATTTAAACCCTTGATTTCTCTGACTTCCACCTTTGCTTTTCTCCTTCCTGTCTTTTGCTTCTATCCTTGTTTCCCATTCCTCTGTCTCTCTGCTCAGGTTCCCAACCCCCTGCCATTTTAGTTTAAACTCTCCCCCAGAGCACTAGCAAACACTCCCCCTAGGACATTGGTCCTGGTCCTGCCCAGGTGCAAACCATCCGGTTTGTACTCGTCCCACCTCCCCCAGAGCCAGTTCCAATGTCCCAGGAATTTGAATCCCTCCCCCTTGCACCATTCCTCTAGCCATGTATTCAGCTGAAATATCCTTCTATTTCTACTCTGACTAGCACGTGGCACTGGTAGCAATCCTGAGATTACTACCTTTGAGGTCCTATTTTTTAATTTACCTCCTATCTCCCTATATTCAGCTTTTAGGACCTCATCCCGTTTTTTACCTATATCGTTGGTACCTATATGCACCACGACAACTGGCTGTTTACCCTCCCTTTCCAAAATGTTCTGCAGCCGCTCTGAGACATCCTTGACCCTTGCACCAGGGAGGCAACATACCATCCTGGAGTCACGTTTGCGGCCACAGAAACGCCTATCTATTCCCCTTACAATAGAATCCCCTATTACTATAGCTCTCCCACTCTTTTTGCTCTCGTCCTGTGCAGCAGAACCACCCATGGTGCCAGGAAGTTGGCTGCTGCTGCCTTCCCCTGATAAGCCATCCTCACCAACAATATCCAAAGCGGTATATCTGTTTGACAGGGGGATGGTCACAGGGGACCCCTTCACTACCTGCCTGCGCCTACTACTCTGCCTGGTGGTCACCCATTCAATTCCTACCTGTGCAGCCTTTACCTGCGGTGTGACCAACTCCCTAAACGTGCTATCCACGACGTCCTCAGCATTGCGAATGCTCCAGTATGTATCCACTCACAGCTCCAGCGCCACAATGCAGTCTGTCAATAGCTGCAACTATATACACTTCCCGCACACATGGTCGTCAGGGACACAGGAAGTGTCCCTGATTTCCCACATAGTGCAGGAGGAGCATACCACAGCACAGCGCTCTCCTGCCATGACTTACACTTTAATTACTTCAAATTAAATTAAATCAAATCAATCCCACCAATTACACTACAATTAAATGATATACTGAAGGACCCTTTTAACCAGCAGTCCCGCTACACCACAGACACCCTATAAACTATAAACCACAAAATTTAAGTTTGGAAAAAAGGAGTAAGAGAAAAATACTCACCAACCAATCACTTACCTGCTTTCTGGTGATGTCACACTTCGATTACTTTTTACTTCTCTCTCCCTCTCTCAGAGCTCTGAGATTGGTAAACCTACCTGCTCCGCCGTCTCGCTTTATATCACCGCCGCTGCTCCTCACAGGTCCACTGCCGCCACCGCTGTGGGGCCTACCTGCTCCGCCGTCTCGCTTTATATCACCGCCGCTGCTCCTCACAGGTCCACTGCCGCCGCCGCTGTGGGGCCTACCTGCTCCGCCGTCTCGCTTTATATCACCGCTGCTGCTCCTCACAGGTCCACCGCCGCTGCCGCCGCTGTGGGGCCTACCTGCTCCGCCGTCTCGCTTTATATCACCGCCGCTGCTCCTCACAGGTCCACTGCCGCCGTCGCTGTGGGGCCTACCTGCTCCGCCACCTCGCTTTATATCACTGCCGCTGCTCCTCACAGGTCCACTGCCACCGCCGCTGTGGGGCCTACCTGCTCCGCTGTCTCACTTTATATCACTGCCGCTGCTCCTCACAGGTCCACTGCCGCCGCCGCTGTGGGGCCTACCTGCTCCGCCGTCTCGCTTTATATCACCGCCGCTGCTCCTCACAGGTCCACTGCCGCCACCGCTGTGGGGCCTGCCTGCTCCACCGCCTCACTTTATATCACCGCCGCTGCTCCTCACAGGTCCGCCGCTGCTGTGGGGCCTACCTGCTCCGCCGTCTCGCTTTATATCATCGCTGCTGCTCCTCACAGGTCCACTGCCGCCACTGCTGTGGGGCCTACCTGCTCTGCCGTCTCGCTTTATATCACCGCCGCTGCTCCTCACAGGTCCACTGCCGCCGCCGCTGTGGGGCCTACCTGCTCCGCCGCTTCACTTTATATCATCGCTGCTGCTCCTCACAGGTCCACCGCCGCCGCCGCTGTGCGGCCTACCTGCTCCACTGCCTCGCTTTATATCACCGCCGCTGCTCATGAGCTTGGTGCCGGGTTTGAGGTCCTGGCCTTCAAACACTCTCTTCCTCAGGCAACCGAAGGGTGCACTAGCACACTGAAGGCGGTGTTTGACTTTGTCATCGACGTCTGCCCTTGTTGACAGTAGGCTCCCGAGCTATGGAAAGTGGTCCACGTTGTCCAAGGCCTCGTCATGGATTTTGATAATCGGGGAGCAGTACTGTGTGGCAGGGGTAAGTTGGCAGAGGACCTTTGTCTTACGAATGTTTAGTGTATGGCCTATGCTCTCGTATGCTTTGGTGAAGGTGTTGATGATGGTTTGGAGTTCGACCTCAGAGTGTGCACAGACGCAAGCATCGTCTACATACTGTAATTCGATGGCAGAGGATGGTACGACCTTGGATCTGGACTGGAGGAGGCAGGGGTTGAACAGTTTCCCGTTTGTTCTGTAGATTAGCTCCACTCCAGAGGGGAGCTTACTGAGGGTGAGATAGAGCATTGGTGCGATGACACAACCTTGCTTGACCCCAGTCAGTATGAGAATTGGGTCTGTGGTGGATCCGTTGGTCAGGATCATGGCTTGCATGTCGTCGTGAAGCAGATGGAGGATGGTGACAAACTTTTGAGGGCAGCCAAATTTGAGGAGGACACTCCATAATCCCTCATGGTTGACGGTTTCAAAGGCATTTGTGAGTTCAAAGAAGGCCATGTACAGCGGTTGGTGCTGTTCCCAGCATTTCTCTTGTAATTGACGCATGGTGAAGATCATGTCCATTGTGCCCCTTCGTGGGTGGAATCCGCACTGCGACTCTGGGAGGAACTCTTCAGCTACTGGGAGAAGGCGATTGAGGAGGATTCTTGCGATGACTTTCCATGTGGCAGACAGCAGGGAGACTCCTCTGTAATTACCGTAATCAGACTTGTCACCTTCCACCCTATCACAGACATTCCCTTTCGCTCTTTCCCCCCTCCACCCTCCCCTTTCCCTGCCTCTGTACTTGCTTAAAACCTGTTACATCTCTTAACTTTTTTCAGTTCTGACGAAAGCTCATCGACCTGAAACGTTAACTGTATTTCCAGCATTTTCTGCTTTAATTTCAGATTTCCAGCCTCCGAAGTATTTTGCTTTTGTATTTTTTTTAAATGTTACATGGGTTAGGTGTGGGTGTCATTATACACACAGACTGTCAGGGTTGGGGAGCCACGGGGCCGTGTAGATACGGGGCTGTGCTCTCCGGGCAAGGTAGGTTCTGGACCCAAGTGCAGAAACCAGGCTAGAGGCAGGTATACAATCTTAAGGAACAGTACTTTATTCATTACTTAACTAGATTCACACATAACTAGATTCATACAAGGAACACAACAGCATACGTAAGAACTCGAGACAGGAACACCACATCATACATAGAACTCGAGAGAAGAACAATATACATAGAACTCGAGACAAGTTACAAAACGGCTAGTCAAGAATAGGAACTCAGGACAGCTTCCATGAGGCAACCTACTTGTCCATACTGAGCTGGGATAAGCTTACCAAAAGCACAACCAGCTTGCCGAGATGAGACTCGAGACAAGCTATCACGAGGGGCTGCTGCAGGGGTAACAGGCTTATCAATACAAAGCTCAAGACAAGCGCCAGCATGGCAACACGCTAGTCCAGCCCAGCACCTTATCAAGACTAAGAACAACAAGAACACAGACTTAGTTACATCTTAAATACAGAGCTCGAGAGAACCATGGCAACCAGCTAGTCAAAGCCAGGAGCCACAGAGCGAAGGCTAGTCCCCGGATCCCCGGTTAGGACTGAGCAAGGAGGGAAGCAACCACAGAACTTATATACCAAGAAAACCAGGTGAAACCCATGAACAGCTAACAGGCCGTTAAGAATTAACACAGGAGGCTAGGAACAATTAACAAAGGGCTAGAACCAAACAAGCGAAGGTGCCATCTAGAGGCTACAGAAGGAACTGACTGGCACCCTCACAGGACCGCCCCCCCTAGGAACGGCTCCTGACGTTCCAAGCACAGGGCTCGGGAGGCACTGGGCTCGAAATACACTGGGCTCGAAATACACTGGGCTCGAAATACACTGGGCTCGAAATACACTGGGCTCGAAATACACAGGGCGCTAATACACAGGGCGCTAATACACAGGGCGCTAATACACAGGGCACTAATACACAAGGCGCTAATACACAAGGCGCTAATACACAGGGCGCTAATACACAGGGTGAATCTTCTTAGCTTTTCAAGCAATGATATTCCCCATTCCAACTGTTCACAAACTGCAGATGTTCAGAAATCTCAAGACAGAATCATCCTCTTCATCCACTAGCGGCAGAGACATGTTGTGGCGATCATATGACCAAAATCTTGGTAAGCAACGGAGCCATCGTTTCTCCAGAGTTAGCACGCTCAATGGATTATATTCCGAAGGGATGCAAGAAGGGCGAAGACTCGAGAATTTAACTTGTCCAGGAGAGCTTGAGAATTTAATTGTCCAGGAGAACTCAAGAATGTCTTATCCAGTAGAGCTCGAAAGTTTCATTTGTCCAGAAGAACTCGAAAATATTCCTATCCAGGAGAGCTCGAAAGTTATCTTGTCCAGGAGAGCTCGAAAGTTATCTTGTCCAGGATAGCTCAAAAATTTAACTTGTCCAGAAGAACTTGAGAGTTTACCTTGTCCAGGAGAACTCGAAAGTTTTAACTTGTCCAGGGGAACTTGAAAACTTAACTTGCCCAGGAGAACTTGAAAACTTAATTTGCCCAGGAGAACTTGAAAACCTAACTTTTCTAGGAGAACTTGAAAGCTTAATTTGCCCAGGAGACTTGAGAGTTCACTCGAAAATTTCACTCTATGAAGGCCCAGGAAACTTGAAAGTTGACTTGAAAGTTTAACACAACGGGAGGCCCAGGAAGCTTGAGAATTTACTTGGGGGTGTAACAGTAGAGGCCCAAGAAGCTTGAGAACTTACTTGGGGTTTAACACAGTAGAGGCCCAGGAAGCTTGAGAATTTACTTGGGGGTCTAACAGTAGAGGCCCAAGAAGCTTGAGAGTTGACTTGGGGGTCTAACAGTAGAGAGGCCCAGGAGACTTGAGAGTTAACACGAAAATTTAACACAAGAGACTTGAAAGTTCACTTAAACATTTAACACTGGAGGCTTGAAAATTCACTCGAAAATTTAACACAGGAGGTTCGAAAATTCACTCGAAAATTTAACACAAGACTTGAAAGTACACTTGAAAACTTAACACAGTGGGGGTCTTCTTCCTAGGAGAACCGAATATTTGCCCAAGAGAACTCGAAAATTAACTCGAGAGTTTCAAACCTTAGCCGGTTGGTTTCTACTGGGTCCATGTATGGCTCAGTCCTACTGTCAGGGTTGGGGAGCCACGGGGCCGTGTAGATACAGGGCCGTGCTCTCCGGGCAAGGTAGGTTCTGGACCCAAGTGCAGAAACCAGGCTAGAGGCAGGTATACAATCTTAAGGAACAGTACTTTATTCATTACTTAACTAGATTCACACATAACTAGATTCATACAAGGAACACAACAGCATACGTAAGAACTCGAGACAGGAACACCACATCATACATAGAACTCGAGAGAAGAACAATATACATAGAACTCGAGACAAGTTACAAAACGGCTAGTCAAGAATAGGAACTCAGGACAGCTTCCATGAGGCAACCTACTTGTCCATACTGAGCTGGGATAAGCTTACCACAAGCGCAACCAGCTTGCCGAGACGAGACTCGAGACAAGCTATCACGAGGGGCTGCCGCAGGGGTAACAGGCTTATCAATACAAAGCTCAAGACAAGCGCCAGCATGGCAACACGCTAGTTCAGCCCAGCACCTTATCAAGACTAAGAACAACAAGAACACAGACTTAGTTACATCTTAAATACAGAGCTCGAGAGAACCATGGCAACCAGCTAGTCAAAGCCAGGAGCCACAGAGCGAAGGCTAGTCCCCGGATCCCCGGTTAGGACTGAGCAAGGAGGGAAGCAACCACAGAACTTATATACCATGAAAATCAGGTGAAACCCATGAACAGCTAACAGGCCGTTAAGAATTAACACAGGAGGCTAGGAACAATTAACAAAGGGCTAGAACCAAACAAGTGAAGGTGCCATCTAGAGGCTACAGAAGGAACTGACTGGCACCCTCACACAACCTCATTCTGGACCTTGCTCTCAGTGGAGCAGGTTGTGCTGCTGCTGCTGCTGTTGCTGCTGTGTGGGAGGTGGTGGTCGCCTTGGCCTGGGAGTGGAGGGGAAGGAGTGACCGCAGGCCACCACTACCAGCAACCTACCATCTACAACCAACCATCTACATCTACCGAGGTGCCTGGGGAGAGAGGAGGAGAGGACAGAGGAGGAGGCCAGCACTGCCTCCCAATTTGGCCTCCGGTCCAGGAGAGGGAGAGAGGGGAGAGGAATACCAATCAGCTCCAACTTGGAAGGAGGGGCGGAGCTGCATCCTTTGACATCTGCAGGTGGGTGTCTTTTGTGCATTCCCCTAAAGACTTTGCATTCTAGGCGGGGGGAGGAAAGAAGACGGGCCAGAAAGCCTGGCCTTGGTTGGCTGGAGCCTGCCCAGGTGAAGCTTTTTCCCTTGCATTGAGAAGACCTGGTGTGGGGCTGAGCCTGGGCTTTCTCCAGCCTACCCAGGCGAAGACATCTTCTCCCCCTGCCCGAAGACCATCTGCCTAAGACTTTGTTTTTCCATCGGGGAGTGCACCCTGCTGACACCCACCCACCGAATACCACCTTGAGTGAGGACCCTGCCTTTGCGGCCCCCCTCCTTCCCACCCCCCCTCTCTCTCTCTCTTTGTCCTCTCTTTGCCTCTCTGAAAAGGCACCTCCCCTTTAAATCTACTAATTGCCACATGAGCAGAGGGAAGAAAGGCCCCTCTCCCAATTAATTCCATCAGGGGGAGAGGCGGGCCAGTTACTTTACACTCCCTCTGCTCAAGGGAAGACTTTTTCCAAGGCCATTAACACCGTAGGGCCTGCGACTTGGGGTGTGTGTAGCTCTTTAAAGAACCACCCCACTATGGCTTCCACATCTGCGGCGGTGACGGGGCCGGCAAGAACCTATGCGGCGGTGGCGACCAAAGCCACGGCTGCTCCTGCTTCTGCTGCTGCCCCGTCGCCGTTCCGTCTCATTACAAAGAAGCTTGGGGTGAAGAGCTACACCCACCCCAACATGACCATCGAGGCGTGCGTGAAGGCCATGGCTGGGGTTGTCGGCCCTCCAGCCATACTCGCCGCCTCGAAAATGTATGGGAAGGCTGTGTTCTTCCTGGAGTCGGAGCGGGCGGTGGCCCTGGCCATCACCAAGGGGCTCACCGTGGGCGGGACCTTCCTGCCGGTGGACCCTCTAGAGGCCACCGCGCAGAGGGTCGTGTTATCGAACGTCCCGCCCTACATCTCGAGTGAGCTCCTCCTCCCCCACTTGCTCCAACTTGGGGAGGTGAGGTCGGGGATCACGCCGATCCCGCTCGGATTCCGGGAGGCCAGCCTTCGCCATGTCTTCTTCTTCCAGCACCAGGCCTTTGTTCAGCTGGCGCGGGAGGGGGAGACTGACGGGGCTTTTTCGGTCCTCCATGAGGGGACCCTTCACCGTGTCTTCTGGACGATGGACGGCGTGCGGTGCCACGCCTGCAAGGATGTGGGGCATATACAGAAAAACTGCCCCGCCTCCAAGACCGCCAGGTCGTCTGGCGGGGCCGAGGCTGGTGCCACCGCTGCTCCTCCCCCCGGGTCTGGCCGTGCCCCCCCCAAAACAAATACTACCGGGGTGCAGTCGTCATCGGAGGTCGATGCCATCCAGGCCTCCGGCGAGGGGGAGGAAGTGTGTCTGGTCGGGAAGAGGGCGCGGAAAAATAAACACCGTGGGGTGGGTCCCCCCAGGGAGGGCGTGCCCCTGGATATGGAGCCCCTGACACCTGAGCGCGTTGCCGCGTTAATCAGGGAGGGCGAGAGTGGGAGGGACCTCGTGCCCGAGCCTGTGGCCGCGACCGCCGAGGCGGGAGCGCCAGAACCTGCGGCCGGGCTCGGGCCCGAGGGACCCGACGAACCTGCTCCACCGGAGGGAGCAGGGGAGGCCCCTGCAGAAATGGAGGTCTCCCCCTATCCCTCCACTTTAAAAAGAAGGCGCGACTCCCAGGAGGAGGAGGAGGACCAGGAGGAGGAAGGTCCCTCCGGTCAGGGGGAATCGTCGCCCGCCGCGAGTACTGCGCCCCACCCCACCGCTGTCACCATCGTGAGCGATCGGCAGGGGTCGCCTGTCCCTGGGGAGGCTGAGGCAGAGGTGCCTGCCCAGCTCGTGCCTCCCGGGGATGGGGACGAGACCCTGCCCGTGGGGGGGGTCGCGGAACAACCCGCGGCCGAGACCGATCCCCTTTCGGTGGCGTTACCCCTCGTCCAGTCGGGCGGCTTGGAGTCTGGATCGGGCGAGCTAGCGGAAGATGAGCTCGCCCAAAGCGGCCCGGACTTTTCCCAGGTGCTTCTCGACCTCGTCGAGGATTTTACAAGGAATACACCTTCTGCTGGGTCGGAGGCCGGTGGCGCGGTGGAGGAAGTGTGTGTGTCTGTGTCTCTGGCGCCGGGCGACTTGGAGGAGATCGGATTTACATATTCTCTGGCCTCTCTGGTCTCTCCGGTCGTTCCGGCGCCTGGGGCGGAGGGGGGCTCCGAACCGCCGCCGTCTTCTGGCCCGGCGCCCCTGCAGGAGCCCAGGGAGGAATCCTCCACCACCGATCCTGGGGGTGGGATCCGGGCGGAGGCGGGGCCGGCCGTTGCGGCCGAGCCGTTCACTGCGCTCTGCGTGATGGACGGGTCGGCCGCCGGTGGCGACCCCCCGGAGGAGGACAGGGACTCGGTGGTGGGGGCGGAGGACGACTGGGATTCCATCGCCGATGAGGCGATGGATGACCTCCCGTCCCTCGCCGGGACCCCCCTCATTCCCATCGAGGAACTCCGGGACTTTGTGGCCACGTGCCAGGGTCGTCACAGGATTCGGGTGGCCCTTGACAGATGGCCGGACCTGGCGCTGCTCGTCGGGTCGGCCCACACCGCCGTCAAAGCCATGGACGCGGGCGCGGGTGTGAGCCCGCTCGGGCTGCGTCAGCTCCGGTCCTTCCTCACTGGGCTGCTAAGGGAGTGGCGGTTGACTAGCGGCCGCTCTCCCTTCCCCCGTTAGATATAAGTAGAGGTTGACCTATGCTTCTGAGATGAAGATAACCATAGCCAGCCTCAACATCAACGGCAGCAGGGAAGCTAGCCGCAGATTTAATAACTTTTCGGTCCTTCGGGACGGGAAGTATGCGGTGTGCTTCCTGCAAGAAACCCACACCGTTCCGGGAGATGAGGCCACGTGGCTACTGGAGTGGCAAGGATGGGTCAGCATGAGTCACCTCTCCAGTGTTTCCAGTGGGGTGGCTATCTTGCTGGCCCCGCATTTTCAGCCGGAGATCTTGAGGGTCAAGGAGCTCGTGCCGGGCTGCTTGCTCCAGGTCACTGTTCGCCTGGGGGGCGTGCTGCTCCATCTAGTGAACGTGTACGCCCCTGGGGCCGGTGCGCAGCAATCGCGCTTCTTTGAAGAAGTGTCCACTCTTCTGGGCTCCATCGATGCGGGCGAGTGCTTCATCCTCGGGGGGGATTTTAATTGTACCCTCGAGGCGAGGGACCGCACGGGCACCCTGCCATGCCCGGCGGCGATGGAGAAGTTGAGGGACCTGGTCGGGTCCCTCGACTTGGTGGACGTCTGGTGAAATCTCCATCCTGACTCCAGCGCTTTCACTTGCGTGAGGTCTGGGAGAGGACCGTCCAGGATCGACCGCCTCTACAATTCCCGGGCATACGTCTCCTGCGTTCCGGTGGCTTCCATGCGGCCGGTGCCGTGCACGGACCACCACCTGGTGTGGGCGGAGCTCGTTCCACTGCGCGCGCGGGGGGGGGTCCGCGTATTGGCACTTTAACAACCTGCTGCTGGAGGACGCACGGTTCCGGGATTCATTTAGTCGGTTCTGGGCCGGCTGGAGAAGGAAGCGGGGGGGCTTCCCCTCCTTGAGGCTATGGTGGGATGTGGGCAAGGCTCACATCCGTCTCTTCTGTCAGGAGTACGCGAAGGGGTCGACCAAGAGGCGGGAGGCCCGGGTCGGGCAGTTGGAGAAGGAGGTGCTCGACCTGGAGTCCCGTCTCGGTCAAGTCTTCGAGGACCCGGCCCTGCGGATGGTGTACGAAGAGAAGAAGGGCGCGCTGAATGACCTGCAGCTTGTCGGGTCCCGAGGTGCGTACGTGAGGTCGCGGATCCAGTTTCTGCGGGACCTGGACCGCGGCTCCCCCTTCTTCTACTCGCTGGAAAAAAGACGGGGGGTCTGTAAGCAGCTCTTGGAGCTGCTGGCCGACGACGGATCTCTGGTCTCGGATCCGGAGGGAATCCGCGCGGAGACCCGTGCCTATTACGGGGCTCTGTTCTCTCCGGATCCGTCCAGCAAGGATGCGCGCGGAGTTTTGTGGGAGGACCTGCCGAAGGTCGGCCTGGAGGACGCCGATAAATTGGACGCTCCTCTGAGTCTGGAGGAGCTGACCGGCGCCCTCCGCCAGCTCTCTAGGGGAAAGTCCCCGGGGCTGGACGGGCTGACCGTGGAGTTCCACAGGGCGTTCTGGGGCATCTTGGGGGGCGACTACGCGCGGGTCCTGGGGGAAAGTCTGGCGACCGGGGAGATGCCCCTCTCTTGGTGCAGGGCGGTTATTGTCCTGCTGCCTAAGAGGGGTGATCTCCGCCTCCTTAAAAACTGGCGCCCGGTCTCCCTCCTCAGCACGGACTATAAAATCTTTGCCAGGGCTATGTCTTCTCGCCTAGGCGCCGTGCTGGCCCACATGATCCACCCCGACCAGTCCTACACGGTCCCGGGCCGGACCATCCATGATAACATCCATCTGGTCCGGGACCTGGTCCACCATTCCCAGAGGGCTGGTCTGTCGGTCGCCTTCCTTTCCCTGGATCAGGAGAAGGCGTTTGACAGGGTGGATCACGAGTATCTCTTCGGGATTCTGCGCGCATTCGGGTTCGGGACGCATTTTGTCGCCCGGATCCGACTTCTGTACGCTGCCGCGGAGTGTCTGATTAAAGTTAACGGGTCCTTGACGGCGCCCCTTCGCTTCGGGAGGGGGGTGCGTCAGGGATGCCCCATGTCCGGCCAGTTAAATGCCGTTTGCGTAGAGCCTTTCCTGCACCTCTTGCGGAAGAGGTTGACGGGACTGGCACTGCAAGGGCCAGGCGTGGAGGTGGTCCTCTCGGCTTACGCCAATGACGTGCTCCTCACGGTCACGGATCCCGCTGACTTGCGGAGGATGCGGGAATGCCAGCAGTTTTACTCGGACGCATCCTCCGCCAAGATCAACTCGGAGAAATGTTCTGGACTCCTGGTGGGTCAGTGGCGGGTGGACTCCCTGCCGGAGGAGTTCAGGCCCTTCGCCTGGAGCACCACGCACCTCCTCTACTTGGGAGTCTACCTCAGCCCTGCCGAGGACGCCTGGCCGGTGAACTGGCAAGAGTTGGAGGCCAAAGTCACCGATTGCTTAGGATGCTGGCCAGGATTGCGCCGAGCGTTGTCCTACAGGGGTCGAGCGATGGTCATAAACCAACTGGTGGCCGCCATGTTGTGGTACCGGTTCATCACTCTGATCCCTCCCCCTGCGTTTGTCGCCAAGATACAGAAGAAGCTCGTCGACTTCTTCTGGGACAAAAGGAAGCACTGGGTCTCTGCCGCCGTTCTGAGTCTCCCGCTTCGGGAGGGCGGTCAGGCGTTGGCATGCCTCCGCACCCAGGCTGCGACTTTCCGTCTTCAGACGCTGCAGAGATACCTGTACGTCGAGAATCCTCCGAGATGGTGTGCGCTGGCGACGTATTTTTTCCGCCAGCTGCACGGCCTCAATTACGACATGCAGCTCCTGTTTTTGGAAGTGGGCGGCAGGCGTGCCAGCCTGCGGGAGCTGCCTGTCTTCTACCAGGAACTGCTATGGGTTTGGAACTACGTCGCCTCCAGGTGGAGCTCTCCCCCGTCAGGAATGGCGGCTGTCCTCCGGGAGCCGCTTTTCAGGAATCCGCACCTCCACGTCCGCGAGTTCGGGTGGCTGGCGGAGTGCAGGGCTGTGCCTGGCAGGGTGACTAGAGTCGGGGACCTACTCGATGGAGGAGGAGCGGGCTGGATGGCGCCAGAGGAGTTGGCGCGGCGCATGTCTTGGGACAACGTCCGGCTCGCGGTCGATGCCATCGAGGCGGTGAAAGCGATGCTGCACCCCGGCGCCACGAGGTGTATCGAGGTGGCTCAAGCGCATGGGGCGATCCCGTCCGAGCTTTCCCCCGTTCGGATTGAATTCCTTATCGGCGCCCTGCCCCAAAACTCCCCTCGGGGATCGGCGCCTCACAACTTGAGCCGTCTCGAGGAGATGCCCTCCATGCCTTTTCATTCCGCATGGAGGGGTTTCCTGTACGGGCTGCTCCTGCACACCTTCCACTTTGCCATCTTCGCCTGCCGTCCGGACATGCCGTGGCGTGCCGTTTTGCCTTCCGGCGGAGGCGGAGGTCCCCAATGGAGGGCTCTCTATGCGGGAGTCCTCCCTTGTTCTATTGGGGACTTGGCCTGGAGGGTGTTGCATGGAGCAGTCCCGTGCAATATATTGTTAAATAGATTCACGGACACCCAGACCGCCTGTTTGTTCTGCGGTCTGGAGGAGTCCGTTTTTCATGTTTATGTTCAATGTGTGAGGTTGCAGCCCCTCTTCCATTATTTAAAGGGGCTGCTCCTCGATTTTTGGTTGCACTTCAGTCCCACGCTCTTGATCTACGGTCACCCGGTGCGGAGGGGAGCGGTCAGGTTGGAGGACCTCCTCGTGGGTCTGCTCCTGGGCCTGGCGAAAAAAGCCACGAATTGGTCCAGGCAGCGGGCGGTCGAGGGGGTCATCCGGCCAGATTGCCTCCCTCTCTTCTGTGGCCATGTTCGCGCCCGGGTGGCCCTGGAGATGGAGCACGCGGTGTCCGCCGGCGCGCTCGAGCATTTTCGTGACCGGTGGGCGCCGCGGGGACTGGAGTGCATAATTGGTTTAAACGACAAATTTTAATTTGATTTGTTAAGCTTTATTTAAAGATTTATTAGAGTTTTAGTTACAGTTTATTTGTTTAATTTATTTTGGTCCTACAAAAAGAGAACCAAACAAGTGAAGGTGCCATCTAGAGGCTACAGAAGGAACTGACTGGCACCCTCACAGAACCTCATTCTGGACCTTGTTCTCAGTGGAGCAGGTTGTGCTGCTGCTGCTGCTGCTGTGTGGGAGGTGGTGGTCGCCTTGGCCTGGGAGTGGAGGGGAAGGAGTGACCCCAGGCCACCACTACCAGCAACCTACCATCTACAACCAACCATCTTCATCTACCAAGGTGCCTGGGGAGGGAGGAGGAGAGGACAGAGGAGGAGGCCAGCATTACAACTGGAGAGGCCTTCCATCACTGCCTCCCAATTTGGCCTCCAGTCCAGGAGAGGGAGAGAATGGAGAGGAATACCACTCAGCTCCAACTTGGAAGGAGGGGAGGAGCTGCATCTTTCAACATGTGCAGGTGGGTGTCTTTTGTGCATTCCCCTAAAGACTTTGCATTCTAGGCGGGGGGAGGAAAGAAGACGGGCCGGAAAGCCTGGCCTGGGTTGGCTGGAGCCTGCCCAGGTGAAGCTTTTTCCCTTACATTGAGAAGACCTGGTGTGGGGCTGAGCCTGGGCTTTCTCCAGCCTACCCAGGCGAAGACATCTTCTCCCCCTGCCCGAAGACCATCTGCCTAAGACTTTGTTTTTCCATCGGGGAGTGCACCCTGCCGACACCCACCCACCGAATACCACATTGAGTGGGGACCCTGCCTTTGCGGCCCCCCTCCTTCCCACCCCCCCTCTCTCTCTCTCTTTGTCCTCTCTTTGCCTCTCTGAAAAGGCACCTCCTTTTAAATCTACTAATTGCCAATTGAGCAGAGGGTAGGAAGGCCCCTCTCCCATTTAACTCCATCAAGGGGAGAGGCGGGCCAGTTACTTTAAACTCCCTCTGCTCAAGGGAAGACTTTTTACATTACCAAGGCCATTAACACCGTAGGGCCTGTGACTTGGGGTGTGTGTAGCTCTTTAAAGAACCACCCCACTATGGCTTCCATATCTGCGGCGGTGACGGGGCCGGCAAGAACCTATGCGGCGGTGGCGACCAAAGCCGCGGCTACTCCCGCTTCTGCTGCTGCCCCGTCGCCGTTCCGACTCATAACAAAGAAGCTTGGGGTGAAGAGCTACACCCACCCCAACATGACCATCGAGGCGTGCGTGAAGGCCATGGCTGGGGTTGTCGGCCCTCCAGCCATACTCGCCACCTCGAAAATGTATGGGAAGGCTGTGTTCTTCCTGGAGTCGGAGCGGGCGGTGGCCCTGGCCATCACCAAGGAGCTCACCGTGGGCGGGACCTTCCTGCCGGTGGACCCTCTGGAGGCCACTGCGCAGAGGGTCGTATTATCGAATGTCCCGCCCTACATCTCGAGCGAGCTCCTCCTCCCCCACTTGCTCCAACTCGGGGAGGTGAGGTCGGGGATCACGCCGATCCCGCTCGGATTCCGGGAAGCCAGCCTTCGCCATGTCTTCTCCTTCCGGCGCCAGGCCTTCGTTCAGCTGGCGCGGGAGGGGGAGACTGACGGGGCTTTTTCGGTCCTCCATGAGGGGCCCTTCACCGCGTCTTCTGGACGACGGACGGCGTGCGGTGCCACGCCTGCAAGGAGGTGGGGCATATACGAAAAAACTGCCCCGCCTCCAAGGCCGACAGGTCATCTGGCGTGGCCGAGGCTGGCGCCGCCGCCGCTCCTCCCCCCGGATCTGGCCGTGCCCCCCCCCAAACAAATACTACCGGGGTGTGGTCATCGTCGGAGGTCGATGCCATCCAGGCCTCCGGCGAGGGGGAGGAAGTGCATCCGGTTGGGAAGAGGGCGCGGAAAAATAAACACCGTGAGGTGGGCCCCCCCAGGGAGGGCGTGCCCCTGGATATGGAGCCCCTGACACCCGAGCGCATTACCGCGTTAATCAGGGAGGGCGAGAGTGGGAGGGACCTCGTGCCCGAGCCTGTTGCCGCGACCGCCGAGGCGGAAGCGCCAGAACCTGCGGCCGGGCTTGGGCCCGAGGGACCCGACGAACCTGCTCCACCGGAGGGAGCAGGGGAGGCCCCTGCAGAAATGGAGGTCTCCCCCTATCCCTCCACTTTAGAAAGAAGGTGCGACCCCCAGGAGGAGGAGGAGGACCAGGAGGAGGAAGGTCCCTCCGGTCAGGGGGAGTCGTCGCCCGCCGCGGGTACTGCGCCCCACCCCACCGCTGTCACCATCGTAAGCGATCGGCAGGGGTCGCCTGTCCCTGGGGAGGCTGAGGCAGAGGTGTCTGCCCAGCTCGTGCCTCCCGGGGATGGGGACGAGACCCTGCCCATGGGGGGGGTCGCAGAACAACCCGCGGCCGAGATCGATCCCCTTTCGGTGGCGTTTCCCCTCGACGAGTCGGGCGGCTTGGAGTCTGGGTCGGGCGAGCTCGCGGAAGATGAGCTCGCCCAAAGCAGCCCGGACATTTCCCAGGTGCTGCTCGACCTCGTCGAGGATTTCACAAGAAATACCCCTTCTGCCGGGTCGGAGGCCGGTGGCGCGGCAGGGGAAGGACCTCTGTCTGTTTCTCTGGCGCCGGGCGACTTGGAGGAGATCGGATTTACATATTCTCCGGTCTCTCCGGTCTCTCCGGTCGTTCCGGCACCTGTGGCGGAGGGGGGCTCCGAACCGCCGCCGTCTTCTGGCCCGGCGCCCCTGCAGGAGCCCAGGGAGGAATCCTCCGCCACCGATCCTGGGGATGGGATCCAGGCGGAGGCGGGGCCGGCCGTTGTGGCCGAGCCGTTCACTGCGCTCTGCGTGACGGACGGGTCGGCCGCCGGTGGCGACCCCCCGGAGGAGGACGGGGACTCGGTGGTGGGGGCAGAGGACGACTGGGATTCCATCGCCGATGAGGCGATGGATGACCTCCCGTCCCTCGCCGGGACCCCCCTCATTCCCATCGAGGAACTCCGGGACTTTGTGGCCATGTGCCAGGGTCGTCACAGGATTCGGGTGGCCCTTGACAGATGGCCGGACCTGGCGCTGCTCGTCGGGTCGGCCCGCACCGCCGTCAAAGCCATGGACGCGGGCGCGGGAGTGAGCCCGCTCGGGCTGCGTCAGCTCCGGTCCTTCCTCACTGGGCTGCTAAGGGAGTGGCGGTTGACTAGCGGCCACTCTCCCTTCCCCCGTTAGATATAAGTAGAGGTTGATCTATGCTTCTGAGATGAAGATAACCATAGCCAGCCTCAACATCAACGGCAGCAGGGAAGCTAGCCGCAGATTTAATAACTTTTCGGTCCTTCGGGGTGGGAAGTATGCGGTGTGCTTCCTGCAAGAAACCCACACCGTTCCGGGAGATGAGGCCACGTGGCTCCTGGAGTGGCAAGGAGGGGTCAGCATGAGTCACCTCTCCAGTGCTTCCAGTGGGGTGGCTATCTTGCTGGCCCCGCATTTTCAGCCGGAGATCTTGGGGGTCAAGGAGCTCGTGCCGGGCCACTTGCTCCAGGTCACTGTTCGCCTGGGGGGCGTGCCGCTCCATCTAGTGAACGTGTACGCCCCTGGGGCCGGTGCGCAGCAAGCGCGCTTCTTTGAAGAAGTGTCCACTCTTCTGGGCTCCATCGACGCGGGCGAGTGCGTCATCCTCGGGGGGGATTTTAATTGTACCCTCGAGGCGAGGGACCACACGGGCACCCTGCCATGCCCGGCGGCGATGGAGAAGTTGAGGGACCTGGTCGGGTCCCTCGACTTGGTGGACGTCTGGCGAAATCTCCATCCCGACTCCAGCGCCTTCACTTGCGTGAGGTCTGGGAGAGGAGCGTCGAGAATCGACCGCCTCTACATTTCCCGGGCATACGTCTCCTGCGTTCCGGCAGCTTCCTTGCAGCCGGTGCCGTGCACGGACCACCACCTGGTGTGGGTGGAGCTCGTTCCGCTGCGCGCAGGGGGTGGTCCGCGTATTGGCACTTTAACAACCTGCTGCTGGAGGACGCACGGTTCCGGGATTCGTTTAGTCGGTTCTGGGCCGGCTGGAGAAGGAAGCGGGGGGGCTTCCCCTCCTTGAGGCTATGGTGGGATGTGGGCAAGGCTCACATCCATCTCTTCTGTCAGGAGTACGTGAAGGGGTCAACCAAGAGGCGGGAGGCCCGGGTCGGGCAGTTGGAGAAGGAGGTGCTCGATCTGGAGTCCCATCTCGGTCAAGTCTTCGAGGACCCGGCCCTGCGGATGGTGTATGAAGAGAAGAAGGGCGCGCTGAAGGACCTGCAGCTTGTCGGGTCCCGAGGCGCGTACGTGAGGTCGCGGATCCAGTTCCTGCGGGACCTGGACCGCGGCTCCCCCTTCTTCTACTCGCTGGAAAAAAGACGGGGGGTCCGTAAGCAGCTCTTGGAGCTGCTGGCCGACGACGGATCTCTGGTCTCGGATCCGGAGGGAATCCGTGCGGAGACCCGCGCTTATTACGGGGCTCTGTTCTCTCCGGATCCGTCCAGCGAGGATGCGCGCAGAGTTTTGTGGGAGGACCTGCCGAAGGTCGGCCTGGAGGACGCCGATAAATTGGACGCTCCTCTGAGTCTGGAGGAGCTGACCGGCGCCCTCCGCCAGCTCTCTAGGGGAAAGTCCCCGGGGCTGGACGGGCTGACCGTGGAGTTCCACAGGGCATCCTGGGAAGTCTTGGGGGGCGACTACGCGCGGGTCCTGGGGGAAAGTTTGGTGACCGGGGAGATGCCCCTCTCTTGGCGCAGGGCGGTTATTGTCCTGCTGCCTAAGAGGGGTGATCTCCGCCTCCTTAAAAACTGGCGCCCGGTCTCCCTCCTCAGCACGGACTATAAAATTTTTGCCAGGGCTATGTCTGCTCGCCTAGGCACCGTGCTGGCCCACATGATCCACCCCGACCAGTCCTACACGGTCCCGGGCCGGACCATCCATGATAACATCCATCTGGTCCGGGACCTGGTCCACCATTCCCAGAGGGCTGGTCTGTCGGTCGCCTTCCTTTCCCTGGTTCAGGAGAAGGCGTTCGACAGGGTGGATCACGAGTATCTCTTCGGGACTCTGCGCGCATTCGGGTTCGGGACGCATTTTGTCGCCCGGATCCGACTTCTGTACGCTGCCGCGGAGTGTCTGATTAAAGTTAACGGGTCCTTGATGGCGCCCCTTCGCTTCGGGAGGGGGTTGCGTCAGGGATGCCCCATGTCTGGCCAGTTATATGCCGTTTGAGTAGAGCCTTTCCTGCGCCTCTTGCGGAAGAGGTTGACGGGACTGGCTCTGCAAGGGCCGGGCGTGGAGGTGGTCCTCTCGGCTTACGCCGATGACGTGCTCCTCATGGTCACGGATCCCGCTGACTTGCGGAGGATGCGGGAATGCCAGCAGATATACTCGGACGCATCCTCCGCCAAGATCAACTGGGAGAAATGTTCTGGACTCCTGGTGGGTCAGTGGCGGGTGGACTCCCTGCCGGAGGAGTTCAGGCCCTTCGCCTGGAGCACCACGCACCTCCTCTACTTGGGAGTCTACCTCAGCCCTGCCGAGGATGCCTGGCCGGCGAACTGGCAAGAGTTGGAGGCCAAAGTCACCACTCGCTTAGGACGCTGGACAGGATTGCTCCGAGCGTTGTCCTACAGGGGTCGAACGATGGTCATAAACCAACTGGTGGCCGCCATGTTGTGGTACCGGTTCGTCACTTTGATCCCTCCCCCTGCGTTTGTCGCCAAGATACAGAAGAAGCTCGTCGACTTCTTCTGGGACAAAAGGAAGCACTGGGTCTCTGCCGCCGTTCTGAGTCTCCCGCTTAGGGAGGGCGGTCAGGCGTTGGTGTGCCTCCGCACCCAGGCTGCGACTTTCCGTCTTCAGACGCTGCAGAAATACCTGTATGTCGAGAATCCTCCGAGATGGTGTGCGCTGGCGATGTATTTTTTCCGCCAGCTGCACGGCCTCAATTACGACATGCAGCTCCTGTTTTTGGAAGTGGGCGGCAGGCGTGCCAGCCTGCGGGAGCTGCCTGTCTTCTACCAGGAACTGCTATGGGTTTGGAACTACGTCGCTTCCAGGCGGAGCTCTCCCTCGTCAGGAATGGCGGCTGTCCTCCGGGAGCCGCTGTTCAGGAATCCGCACCTCCACGTCCGCGAGTTCGGGTGGCTGGCGGAACGCAGGGCTGTGCCTGGCAGGGTGACTAGAGTCGGGGACCTACTCGATGGCGGAGGAGCGGGCTGGATGGCGCCGGAGGAGTTGGCGCGGCGCATGTCTTGTGACAATGCTCGGCTCGCGGTCGATGCCATCGAGGCGGTGAAAGCGATGCTGCACCCCGGTGCCACGAGGTGTATCGAGGTGGCTCAAGCGCGTGGGGCGATCCCGTCCGAGCTTTCCCCCGTTCGGACGGAATTCCTTATCGGCGCCCTGCCCCGAAACCCCCCTCGGGGATCGGCGCCTCACAACTTGAGCCGTCTCGAGGAGATGCCCTCCGTGCCTTTTCATTCTGCACGGAGGGGTTTCTTGTACGGGCTGCTCCTGCACACCTTCCACTTTGTCATCTTCGCCTGACGTCCGGACACGCCGTGGCGTGCCGTTTTGCCTTCCGGCGGAGGTCCCCAATGGAGGGCTCTCTATGCGGGAGTCCTCCCTTGTTCTATTGGGGACTTGGCCTGGAGGGTGTTGCATGGAGCAGTCCCGTGCAATATATTGTTAAATAGATTCACGGACACCCAGACCGCCTGTTTGTTCTGCGGTCTGGAGGAGTCCGTTTTTCATGTTTATGTTCAATGTGTGAGGTTGCAGCCCCTCTTCCATTATTTAAAGGGGCTGCTCCTCGATTTTTGGTTGCACTTCAGTCCCACGCTCTTGATCTACGGTCACCCGGTGCGGAGGGGAGCGGGCAGGTTGGAGGACCTCCTCGTGGGTCTGCTCCTGGGCCTGGCGAAAAAAGCCATCAATTGGTCCAGGCAGCGGGCGGTCGAGGGGGTCATCCGGCCAGATTGCCTCCCTCTCTTCTGTGGCCATGTTCGCGCCCGGGTCGCCCTGGAGATGGAGCACGCGGTGTCCGCCGGCGCGCTCGAGCACTTTCGTGACCGGTGGGCGCCGCGGGGACTGGAGTGCATAATTGGTTTAAACGACCAAATTTCAATTTGATTTGTTAAGCTTTATTTAAAGATTTATTAGAGTTTTAGTTACAGTTTATTTGTTTAATTTATTTTGGTCCTCCAAAAAGAGGACCAAACAAGTGAAGGTGCCATCTAGAGGCTACAGAAGGAACTGACTGGCACCCTCACACAGACTGATTGGAGCTGTGCTGTGTCTTTCTTATCAGTTTGATGTGGTATTTCTCTTTCTGTAGCTGTTTGCAAAATCTCTCTTTCTATTGCAAAGACCCAACCATGCATCATCTTAACATCAAAAGGACCATATTGCTAAATAATTTGATTTACAACAAAGATATTAGCTCCATTTAAATGTCAAGTGGATATCAGAATTGCAAATGTGTTTGTACTACAAAGCAGACAAGGGTTCTACAAAATCTGAGATTTCTTTACCGTCTTGTAGACAGTAATTAAGTCTGAAGAAACCATGAGCAAACAAGGTGTACTTCACTGAATAGGCAAATTCTTATGTAAGTGTATCTGTGAATCATACATTTATAACATGTTACTCCAACCAGACTGTAATATAGATTTAATTTGCCTTAAGGAAGAAGAACTTGTATTTATATAGTGTCTTTATCGACCTTAGGACATCCCAAAGCGTCCCAGAGCCAATGAAGTACTTTTGAAGTGTAGTCATAGGAACATAGAAACATAGAAGATAGGAGCAGGAGTCGGCCATTTGGCCCCTCGAGCCTGCTCCGCCATTCAATAAGATCAGGGCTAATCATCGACCTCAACTCCACTTTCCCGCCCGATCCCCGTATCCCTTGATTCCCCAAGAGTCCAGAAATCTATCGATCTCAGCCTTGAATATACTCAACGACTGAGCATCCACAGACCTTTGGGGCAGCGTTCCAGAGATTCACAACCCTCTGAGTGAAGAAATTCCTCCTCATCTCAGTCTTAAAAGGCTGACCCCTTATCCTATATCCTAGTCACTGTTGTAATGTAGGAAATGCGGCAGCCAATTTTCACACAGCAAGGACCCAGAAGCAGCAATGTGATAATGACCAGATAATCTGTTTTAGTGATGTTGGTTGAGGGATAAATATTGACCAGGACACCAGGAGAACTCCCCTACTCTTCTCCAAAATAGTGCTATGAGATCTTTTACATCCACCTGAGAGGGCAGATGGGGCCATGGTTTAATGTCTCATCCGAAAGACGGCACCTCCAACAGTGCAGCACCCCTCAGTACAGTGCTGGAGTGTCAGCTTTGATTATGTGCGCAAGTCTCTGGAGTGGGTCTTGAACCTTACAATAAGTGCACATAAAAGGGCAGGTTTCCCAAACGCATGCTGCAGACGCTGAGCCTCACCTGCTGGGAGCATATATAAATTCCCATCCATCAAGGACATACAATCGTAGGGATTATACTCAGGCTTCCGGTGGGCGAGGCTCCATGCCGAGAGCACGTGTTCAGGATATCATCCTTTAATGTGTGAAATTTCATGCCTCAGCACATTTAAGATGCAAATATTTTGTAGCATGACTTATTTTGGATAGTTTTATGACATTTGTTTTGTACTTATAGCCATAATTAAACTGATGTCCTATTGTGATGGTCCAAACATATATGATTAATAGCCCACTGGCAAATAGCATAAAGGTGGTAATTATTTGGATCAACCTAGCCAAGGAGGCAGTGGAAGCAGAAGTGGTTAAAAATTTAAAGAGGATAATGTAACATTTTTGACAGACAGGTTGCTGAGGGATATAATCTAACATTATCTCACAATATTACAATTTAGACTATATCAACAGAATCTCCCCAGAGCCTTCACTTCTCCAACGTAAACACTCACAGCTTCTACAGCCTGCCCTCATAAGTCAGCTGGCTAATCTCAGCTCTCTATTTAGTTGCCCTTTGCTCACCCTCTCCAATGTCTGGATATCTTTCAGTACTCTAGGTGGGGCCAGTCCAGCACTCTGTACAAACTCAAAATCACTTCCGAAGATTTATGCTGCTCCTTTGACGAGACAGCTCAACGTCCTCTGTGCTGATGGCATCAGTGATCGATCCACCGAATCCCTCTCTGTGTCATATCCTGTACAATAGCACCATTTACTTTATATTGCCAATGTTTGGTATCCTTTTCCAATCTGATGACTTTGGATTTGTCCACATTAAATGACACCTGCCACTTGTTAGTCCAGCTCCTCAATAATTTACCACAGTTTCACCCAGACACCTAGGATCAGAATTACAAGTTCTTTCATCCCCATTTCTCAGCCCCCAAACTGGCCTTTTAATCTGTTTCATCTCCTGTGTTTTTTCAGTCCTGATGAAGGGTTTTGACTTGAAACGTTGACTCTATTTCTCTCTCCACGGATGTTGCCTGGCCTGCTGAGTTTTTCCAGCATTTTCTGCTGTTATTTAAGATTTTAGCTTCTGTTCGCAGGGGAAGTGTGGTGAGACCGTTGCATGAGGAAATGGCTCATTAAAATAAAATTACATATAATTGGTGGGAGCGAGTTGTGAGAGATACTTGTACTGTCACACTAACCCTCTAGCCTCGAGATTATATCTGTCCTTTGGATGAGATGTCAAATCAATACCCCATCTTCCTGTTCTGCTTTATGTTAAAGATCCCGCAGCACTATACAAAGATGAGTGGAGAGTTATTCTAGTGTTACAGCCAGCATTCATCCCTCAATCAACACTAAAAACAGACTAACTGGTCACTCATTGTACTGTGTGGGACCTTGCTGTGCACAAAGTGGCTCCTGCATTCACCTACATAGCAACAGTGATTGCGCTTCCAAAGTAATTAATTGGATGTGAAACACTTTGTGACATCCTGAGAGATGTGATAAGGCAGTATGTGCAGCTCCAACAACACTCAAGAAGCTCGACACCATCCAGGACAAAGCAGCCCGGTTGATTGGCACCCCCTCCACCACCTTAAACATTCACTCCCCTACCACCGGCGCACCGTGGCTGCAGTGTGTACCCTCTACAAGGTGCGCTGCAGCAACTTGTCACGGCTTCTTCGACAGCACCTCCCAAACCCGCGACCTCTACTACCTAGAAGGACAAGGGCAGCACACCATGCTGACTTGGAAATATATCGCCATTCCTTCATCATCGCTGGGTCAAAATCCTGGAACTCCCTCCCTAACAGCATTGTGGGAGTATCTTCACCACACGGGCTGCAGCGGTTCAAGAAAGCGGCTCACCACCACCTTCTCAAGGGCAATTAGGGATGGGCTATAAATGCTGGCCTTGCCAGTGACACCCGCATGCTGTGAATGAATTTTAAAACATGTAATATTCAAGTTTTAAAAAAATTTGTTTTTATGGGATGTGGGCGCCGTTGGCAAGGCCAGCATTTATTGCCCATCCCTAATTGCCCTTGAGAAGGTGGTGGTGAGCCGCCTTCTTGAACCGCTGCAGTCCGTGCGGTGACGGTACTCCCACAGTGCTGTTAGGGAGGGAGTTCCAGGATTTTGACCCAGTGACGATGAAGGATCAGCGATATACTTCTAAGTCAGGATGGTGTGTGACTTGGAGGGGAACTTGGAGGTGGTGGTGTTCCCATGTGCCTGCTGCCCTTGTCCTTCTAAGTGGTAGAGGTCGCGGGTTTGGGAGGTGCTGCCGAAGAAGCCTTGGCGAGTTGCTGCGGTGCATCTTGTAGATGGTGGAGGGAGTGAATGTTTAAGGTGGTGGATGGGGTGCCAGTCAAGTGGGCTGCTTTGTCCTGTATGGTGTTGAGCTTCTTGAGTGTTGTTGGAGCTGCACTCATCCAGGCAAGTGGAGAGTATTCCATCACACTCCTTACTTGTGCCTTGTAGCTGGTAGAAAGGCTTTGGGCCACAGAATACCTAGCCTCTGACCTGCTCTTATTGCCACAGTATTTATGTGGCTGGTCCAGTTAAGTTTCTGGTCAATGGTGGCCCCTAGGATGTTGATGGTGGGGGATTTGGCGATGGTAATGCCATTGAATGTCAAGGGGAGGTGGTTAAACTCTCGCTTGTTGGAGATAGTCATTGCCTGGCACTTCTGTGGTGCGAATGTTACCTGCCACTTATCAGCCCAAGCCTGAACATTGTCCAGATCTTGTTGCATGTGGGCATGGACTGCTTCATTATCTGAAGAGTTGTGAATGGCGCTGAACACTGTGCAGTCATCAGCGAATATCCCCATTTCTGACCTTATGTTGGAGGGAAGGGCATTGATGAAACAATTGAAGATGTTTGGGCCTAGGACACTGCCCTAGGTTAGCTCGGTGTGATTCTTCTACTAGCCATTGGGTGCTCTGAGAACGCATTCAGCTCCCTTTTAGTAAACTTTAGTTTCCACAGTTTTGTGATTTTCTGTATACTGTACAATCTTTCTGACCTGATTGCGGATAGAGAATCTCTGCATGTTTATTTATCGGGGTCAGAAGTTTAATTTCCAGCTCATTGTGATTAACTGTGATCACGAGCATTTTTGTACAACTTGATGGCCTAATTTTCTCTGAGTACATTTTTGTGGTAGATGATTTGGTGGTGATTTCTGCCTGGAACTTCTGCTCAAAGCACCTTCTAAAGAAAGAGGGAGCTCGCTTCATTGACTGTACATTACAGAATGGACTTATGTAGCAGGTTTTGGGATGAAGTGGCTCTCAGTCATATTCTTTCTCAATGTTGTTTAGTTTTTACATTTCATCCTGCGACCAAATCCAAATTTCCAGAAATGTTTTCCCACGAATAGTTTGAGAAACACACTAAAAGCTTAATTTTATTGTGAGCTTTATTTCTGCCAGGAATATATCTGATGATCAGCAGCAGGGGGCAGTTCAAGCTAAAAAGTAATTGAGATGCACGAAGCCTTCAGTGTCACGACTGCATTGTAAAACTCAACTGCGTACATGGCAAACTGCAAAACTTGGAAAACTGGCCAACAGCTGCGAAAAAGCAGACAGCTCAAAAAACATCCAACTTAAAAACAGCCCTAATTAAAAGCCTGTGACTAACACCACTGTGTCAGGGTGAGTGAATAACAAAGTCCCTTTTATTACATTGCATTTCAGGATTTTTATTAATGTTTTGGGATCACATTCGACAATTCGATTTGTTTTTCTTTGAAAACTGAAACCCGATGGGTTCATATGAAGTATGAAAAGAGGCAGTTACAATGGAAGTGCAGTGGGATATGGCCCTGACATAACTGAAGATGCAGCTGTAGGAACAGAAGGCGCAATGTGTCATTCTTTAATTTGGGGAAATGCCATTTTATCTCCACATGATTTAATTTGATGGGCTCGTTTTCCTAATAAAAAAACTTCAGGCATAAACCGTGGCTTTGTAAAGAAATTAATCATTCATTATACACTAGAAAATCGACATTAGAATGAAACAACATCTTTGGTTCGTGCGCAATTTAGAATTGCTTTAACAACAGGGTACAGAGGAGATTTACAAGGATGTTGCCTGGGCTGGGGAATTTTAGCTATGA